>NW_027280623.1:0-513683 GCF_046629955.1 Centroberyx affinis | reverse complement strand
TGAATTAAACTTAGATTAGGTTATACAGTAAAGAAACTGCAGGTTATTCACTCGTAAATCCTAATCAACCATATTCCTTTAATGTTTCCAACACAGTGCAAACAATTCTTCTGGGGTTTTAAATGACTTGCAGTGTTGTGTGTTTTTGACCAGATAAAGGATTAAGTTCATTTACCCAGTTTGCCTTGTCCTCCCTCCTCTCCGTGAGTTTGTTCTGCAGTAGCTCCCCCACTCCACCAGGGGCACCAAACTGCTTCACTATGTTTTGGGTCTTGTTGAACTGTTCCTCCGTCACCAGGTGCTTCATGCACCTCAGGTACAAGTCCAGTGTGTCTTTCAGGGCGGGGACTGGCAGCTTCGGCAGACCCTGGACAACATTTGAGATGAGAAACTCAGCAAAAATCTTTTCTTTTTTTTTTTCTTCATCAAAATTTTACCACATTTGTGACTGCATCAGCATCTAAAACATCTGAATTTCCTCTGAGATCCATGTTATCAATTCATCACCCAATGCCTTTGGTGATCTTTTAACTGTATTCTGAAATTGACTACTGAATTTGTAGATTACTCACCTCACCTGACTCTAAATAAGAGAATGTTGCATTAAAATGTGGGCAAACTCACCCACTATATCAACTGTTCTTATAAAATCTCATTCCACTACTCAAATGACATGATATTACTAATTACAACATTTTAATGGTTTCCATTGGCAACAAAACTGCAATACTGTCAATTCAAAAAGTTTTACATAAATATATATCGTCTAAAAATCACTGTTATCTCTCCATGTTATTGAGAGTTATTTGTTTAATTTTATTTGATTGTAAAACGTGATTTCTCTTGTGCATGTTCCAGTGAAAGCGATTCTGAAGTTTTACACAAAAATCAGAGAGAGGATATTTACATCACTGCCCTCCAAATCTTTGGAGGGGTCTCGGTCCAGAACTGGCATGCTGGACGTCCGGAAGGGCAGTCAAGCAGGTGGAAGTCCTTTGAGACAGTCTCTGTGTGCACAAATAAAACAGACATGACATTAATATCAGGCTTTGCCCTGTAGGTCCATTCGGTTTGCTTTGATGACTGACAGTCATTGTGATTTACAAGTCACTCCTGCTCAAGGCAATTATATTTAAATGTTGCACTCCTGTGGGAAATGTTTAGGCCAACTGCACAGCGTTAATTACTAAATTATTTATTACTGTCATAACTTTGTAGAAAATATAAGAAAATGCGCATTAGAAGGTTTTCACTTGCAGCATCATTCACAAATTTGCATTGGAAGCTTGCTGATGTGATGTTTACATTCTATTGTAGTGTCGATAAGTCACACGGATGATAACTGAGTGCCGCCAAATTAGACAAAATCACCAAACAAAAATTATCTCTTCACTTACCAGCAAGAAAAAACAGTCCCACCCGTCTGAAGTTCAGGTTTGTTCATCTTTAATGGGATCCATTTCGAACAGAATTTCCTTAAAATTCCACCACTTTGATGCACTCTCATTTTGAGCATCCTTTAATCCCCAGCATGGCAAGAGCACAACTCCTCCGCTGGCTCAGGAGAGATGCTGAGGATACCTAGCCCTCCTGGCAGCAAGGCTCCTCCCATAAACCCTGCTATTCGCCGAGAAGTTTATTTGGCACTTCACATCTTCACCCCACCTTATTTAGACACCGGTTTAACGCCTTGAATGCTCACTCACTGTGCAGAAGTATTTGGATGTGGTTTGCATGAGCTCCCTCCTTTGGCTACTTCAATTTTCTCAACACTTTTCATCGAGCCAGTTGGGCGCAAGACATTACTTCCATCTCCGTACACTGCGTATCTGACTGATTTAATTGGCATTGTGTGTTTAATATTGCTGTGTAAAGTTTGCGATTTTTGGTCCAACCACATCAAAGGCGCTGACACTTTGATAAACTTGATTTTACGCACGACAAAAACACAGAATACATGCAATTATTATTATTACTTTGTCTACAAATTTATTTGCTTTGTAAGAAGTCGCCTTCTCTATAATAGGCTACTTGAATATTCAATTTCGGTTATTGGCAGTCATCAGTCAGGACCAGGGAAATGCCTCCTTGTACATTTATTAATTATTCGATTTTTGAGTTAATGCGTGTTCAAATGTAAAATGAAAATCCAGAAATTAATTGTGGCTTATAAATATGCCTATAATTTCGACAGTGTCATCAGTGAGAATGTCATTACAGTGTGGAATCAGGGGAGGATAAAATAGGCCTGCTGCAATGAATTAAATCATTTTATAAAATCTCTTAAGAAGAAATAAATCACATAAACAAGGACAGTTTCACATACCCTTGATTTAATTATGTACATTCATATACACGTATGTACAGTTGCGAATTCATATAATACAATTAGGCTATGCATTCCAGAAGAACATCATTCAAAATCAATGGAATATAGAGTACAGACAACAAGACGCAGGTTTAACTTCAAATTCAATTCCACCTATTTTATCTCTCTAAAAGTGTCTTGTGACATATTGCATATTGATTTTAGCAGCACAACTCTGGCAAAATGAATACAGATTATATTGAAGGACGTATACATTTCATTTGATCTTTTTGTTAAAATACATTTACACATAATCCCTGAATATGATACGGAATCCAGTTTTGATACTATGATAAATACTGATAATGAATAGACATTTATCTCAACAAATCTTTCACTATACTCTCACTCTAACATGAACAAAACGCCAGCGAGCGCCTTTCTACTGCAAATGCTTTAGGCTACTTGATATGACAATGCCCAGAGGAATTTTCTCCAGAAGCAGTAAACGTGGTGTTAAATCCTCTTGTTACACAATTCTAATCAGATTATGTAATTGGTTGGATCGGACGGTGTAACACTGGGGATTCAGGTATCTCTATATGGGCACTTTGATACTTTTATATTCAGTTTAAGGTCTTTTACGCATACTCTCCTCCTGAGGATTCCTCCTCTGAATAGGACCTTTGCGCAAAGGTGTCAATGCCGTTCTCGTCGATCGTCGTACACAACCCCTTCCTCTTCTTTTCTCGCTCCTCCATCTTAATAGTGTCATACAGTCCTGTTGGACCATCCTCCAGGAGCATATTTCGCTCGGAGAAAGACGGTTTCAGCTGTGAGACGTTCTTTAGTAGAAGGAGCGCCGGTGCGTAAAGTACATTGGCGAGACCCATGCCTAAATTGAGCTGAACAAAGCCCAGGTCGTGCACTATTTGTCCGGCCACCACGGGCCCCAGGGCATAGGCCACGCAGTAAGAGATGTCTGCGATAGCGTACACGCTGCCATACACCGAAACATGTCGCACGTCCACCAGGAAAGCCAGCGTCGGCAGGAGCGCCGTGTCCACCAAGGCGATGCCAAAACAGATTCCGCACAGCGGGATCATCAACTGGCCGAAGTTTTTACAGGCTGGCACTGTGCAGGAGCTGGCGCCTATACACACCATACCTATAGCCCCGTAAAACCACTGAAGATGAGGGTACTTGGCTGCTAATTTGACAGTGAGAAAAACACCTAAGACATGCGGGAAGAAGGCAGGGAACCATGTCATGCCGATCTCCCACTGGCTGGAATCCATGGTTTCCTCCATCCAGTTGGCGATAGTGGGCTCCAGGAAGGCTAGGGGGATGTTACAGGTTGTCAGAGCGCCCGCCACCACAGCTATGTACGGGTCGATCATCAATTTATACATGGGGGTGCCCACGGGCATATTTTCTCTCTCTCGGTTGGAGAAGGGCTTCAACACGGCCAGGCACAATATACCGTCAACGAGACAGATGCAGGCGAGGACGAGGAAGGGCACCCGCTTCCCCGCGAACTCGTAGAGGACCCCTCCAAAGGGGGGTGCCACGAGGCTTCCAAAAGAGATGAAAGCCAAGGCGATACCCAGGGCTTTGCTCCTCTCTGCCTCCTCTGTGTATTTATCTGCGATCAGGGCAATCCCCGAAGTGTCCGCGAAAGCCGAGCCGAGGCCCTGCATGCTGCGCGCCAGGAACAGAGTAGCGTAGTTTTCAGCAAAGGCAAATATAACGGTGGAGAGAAACATAACATTCAGTCCGATGAAAAGTGGAATGTCATACCCGACCCTGTCTATAAACGTGCCACTTATCGGGTTCACCAGAAGCTGCAGGATTGCCTTGGAGGCAAAAAGAACACCTATCTGTAGGTCGAAGTTCCCCTTGGTGACTTTTTGGACGGTGCTGTTAGTGGAGTTAGTGTGCATTACAGCGACATGGGCATGATCCGCTTGATTCTGTAGCTCTACAAGGTAATCGGGTATAATTGGCACAATCACCATGTAAAGCATGTTGTCTAACAAAAGTGCTATACAGACTATTACTAAAATAATCCGTCTCTGCCGATCTGGGTCTTGGATGGCAGTGCCCAGTTGTTTAGTTCTTTCGCCCATCTGGGACAGTTTCAAGGCGGCAGATTGTGCCAAATTAGCGGCTTGTCCCTCTGTGGTCCCCTCCGGCTCCATGATTTTCTCCCCTTCTCGCTCAAGTCTTCTCTTTTGAAAAAGAAAATCGTTTTCCCCCAACTGATTTGTCTATAGGATTACGCACACTTGGTACATCTGCTCTGTCTTGTTTTTGTTCCCTTATTCAGCACCGGGAGCCCCGCTAATGAGCTGGATAACTTTCCCCTGCTTTACCTTTCCCTTCCCTTTGCGCCGTCCGTCATTGCGAGCGCATTTCCACTGTTGTGACTTGGACTCGTTTTATCCCTGTCGTCCGTAGTTGCTTCATTGTCTCATATCCCGTCATTCAGGTGACGCGCTGGCCCCAGACAACACTCCCAGTCCGTCTGTCCCAGGTTAGGGATTCACCTGCACCTCATAGTAGACTACTGGCTCCATCGGTGCGCTTTCTGTTTGAGGTCCGTCTCCCAAGCCAGGCTGCGCCCCTTCCGCCCCCAAACGCTACCAGCCGTCTTCAGTCACCTGTAACGCTGTGAGCTATGTCATCATTTCACATCAACTGGACTGGTTTTGTTGGCCGTGGAAGGAATACACACTGCAGTTTGTTGACTCCCTAGGTGTCCCCCCCCCTCCCATCTTCTGCGAGGGCTGTGACGCACAGTCCTGCTGCTCTCCAGCATATCCTTTATGCTAATTAAACACAAGATCCCGAGTCCAAACTCCTGGCCAGTCAGTTGCCTAAAAATAAAAATAAAAACCTTGCTTCAGTTTACATTACATGTATGACTTTTAAATGCACGCCGACAATTTGATCTGCATTTCAAATGTTTAAGTCTAAAAGTAGGCTATGTCTATAACCTAACTACAGAATCACTAAAGGTTTTGCAACATTTGGTTTTGCTTTTACGTGGACTCAATGATATAAGGGAATCTGTAGTATGCACACTTTTACGCACAGGCAGCAGCAAAAAGCAATGCACACTCACAGGCTTGTTTCCGCGTTACTTGTTGAGACAGTTGGTTCAGCACCACGCTCCAGCGGACAGCTCCACAAAAGACGTGCTGCCGTTACAGAAAGCCACGGACCAATCAACGACATGCAGGTTAAGAAATCTCTATATACCTTCATTTCCCAAATTCATTTGTTTATTTCCCTATATTACTCCATTATATTATTATTTAGTCCTAAATAGCGAGTGGCTGGTGTTTTTGGTCAGTAGGGTGGAGAGGAGAGTAGAGAGCCCCTCCTTCATCTGGAGGACGGGGTTCATGCTCTGGCATCCACACTGCTGAAGTGTCCTTGAGCAAGAGAGTGAATCCCAGATCCCAGATCCAGAGCTGCAGATCCTGCGCTCTGATCTGCCTGTGGGGGGATTCCCTACCACATGGATCCATACAGTAGGCCTATCACCTTATTATTACAGCACAACTGTACGGTGCTGACAAACTAATTCTGTTTTAATGAGAAGTATGCCACCGTTAACGGGTTAGGGTTGTTTTTTGTACCATCTGTGCAGCTCTACTTTTCTAACGTACAACACTACGATTCCTTAAATATTTTAGCATCATAGTTGCCCTTACAGACAACTGTTCGAGAGTTGTATCCTATGAAAAGATGTGAGAAAAAAAAATCTGAATATTTGGAATATTTCTGAATGATAGTCTAAATTTGAGCGTGTTGGTCTAATTGGCTCTAACTGTCTGGTCATGCCTTTGACCAGATTTAGCCCCAATAATCCCACAAAAGATTAGATAATCACGCTGAACACTCTTTTGTTGCACTTTGATGTGGAAAATGGTATGGAAACTGTGCTGTTTAATAGGTTCTAGAAATCGTATAATTTTGTTTTATGCCTTCACCCTAAAGGAGACGAGTGAGCAGCTGGTTTAGTTGTAGCTTGACACTGCCATCTAGCGGTGCAGAGAGAGCCTCGGCAGCTGTTTCCAGCATTTACACCGAGAAATCAATCTGCCAGTGGTGTGAATTAATTTAACTTCCAATGTGAATCAACTTGTTTCAGGAATTTTCTTGAATCAAGTGTCATTTTCTTGATATAGTGGCGTGATCTGCCTGATTGTTCCTCGCTTCAAGATACTGACGCTTATTGCTAGAAACTTCCCACAACAGTCGAAATTGCATTGGAAACAAGTGGAATTTTCTCACTGCATGGGCAATTTTGTTTCTTTTCTTTCGTCTTGTTTTTTTTATTTTTACTTTATTCAAAAATGTACATTGCAAACTGTTTTCAGAAAGCATAAGACTTAAAGACTGAATATGACTTTAAATTACTTGTCATGACGGACAGTTTTGTGGTGCGGATTGATTAGATCTGAAATCTGAGGCAGTATTGACATCTAGTGGAGAAAGAATGAATTGGTAAAGCCTGAACTGTGGACCGTCTATAATGGACCAATATAACAACCCCGTTATTTCTACGTATGTCCTCATATAAAGAGAAGTCTGATTGTATGTGGACACAAGATAAGATTTTATAAACATAGTGGGGGTTATGTGTGTGGAGAGGATTACTTGTAAATGAAATATATACTCTAATTCACGTTCTAATAGATTTCTGTGTTTTGCTTGACATCCGAGGTTTCACTCATGGTCCTTAATCATGCAAGTAAGAGTCAGAAGCATTTTCCTATTGGTTTGCACTGAGCTGTTTGGTGTCATCTGTTCTACTTTGGCCAGTAGATGTCCTCATAGCCATATACATTTCCAGTGAATAACTTCAGCTAAAGTAACCATCTCATAATGCATTCAGGAGGGTATACTGTCCTGATGAACATTTTTATGAAATTAATGGAATGAATTTAGTCTGAAACAGCCACATTTTTAAAGAAAACATAACACAAGGCCTTAGTCAAACTGAATTCATCAGTGATTGCATGGGTCCTCCAAACAAAACAAATAAATCTGGTTCACCCCAAAGGAGGTTTGAGGAGAGAAAATGTTAAAATTAGTGTTAATGTCCTGTTGTATTAATTACACATGAGGTTTTCTTTTTTTGCTGAGATTTTCTGTTTTATTTTTAGATGTAATGTTACGTCATATGAGAAAAGCCTCAACAATCACATTTAGTTCTCTCAGTGAACGTAATTGTAGAGTTTAATCAGAATCATGAAGGCTGGAACTCTGATTTACCCCAGAGACTCTGACTCACTCTCTCTCTCTCTCTCTCTCTCTCTCTCCTCTCACACACACACATTCACTCACAGACACACACACACACACACACACACACACACACACACACACACACACACACACACACACACAGTCTGTGTATACACATTTCATACTTTCATCTTCTCTCTCTGTCTGTCTGTCTGTCTGTCTCTCTTCAGCCCGACTGTACAGTTGTTTTGCTAGTCATCCCCTTTTCAGGGGAAAAGATGTGTTTTTAATTCAGTGTCCTCCTGGCTGCTTTGGGGGGAGGAGTCAGGACCGTCCTCGTAACAGGATTGGCTGTGTTAGAGGATCAACATTTTTCACTGTTTTCCCTGTGACTCTGCTCTGATCTGATTTGAAACCAAGCTCAGGAGATTCAAGATCACCATGTAATCTTGTGTGCTTGCCAAAGTATTAATTTCTAACGGCCATGCAAAATCCCAAGCCACTGCTGCCAAATGCACATAGCCAAAACATCAGAAATAAGGCTTGTGGACTTGAATGATTTCAAAATAAAGGGATTTCTTTTTGTATAAATGGAAATCTTTCTGTATATAGATGGACTGAGCAATATTTATAATATAGTAGTGAGATGGGGGCTGGAATAGAGAGATATATTTGTATTGGTAACCATCATTATAGGTCTTTAAACTATCTAGCCATGGTTTGGTTCAGATATTCAGGATCAGACAAGTATCATCCTTAATGGGAGCAGCTCAGCTCAGTGGGGGATGGAAGTCATGGTACCGTTCAATACAGCATACAATATAGCCTTAAGTGGAAAAAACATGGTATTATTTATGCATGTGAAAGTATGAAAAGTTGATTAAAAGAGATACATAATCCATGCAGATGAATGGATTGAAAGCAAAAGATTACATCATCCCAGTCAGTGATGACAATTCATTTAATAGAAGCACAGTGCAGCTGCAGCGAATATTGACTAGGGAGATTAATCATTGATCAGAGAAGAGCATGGGAGCATACCATCCCTGCATACTGTTAAATGTGTAAATATGTCACATATGATATGAAAACTGCATGTCCTGGTCCTTATGCTCAACAGATGATTGGTTAACATTTATATCATGTATAAAAAACGCCTCCAGGAACGAAAACATTATCTGTAAATTGTGTATTTGAGTGCATTTGTGTGTGTGTGTGTGTGTGTGTGTGTGTGTGTGTGTGTGTGTGTGTGTAAGTCAGGGTGTGAATAGTGCGTAGTGATCACAATATTGTCCACTCTGTGTGCTGGTGAAAAGTGAGTGGTTTAATGAATTAAAACAGAGCGCTTTCTAAAGAGCAGTGACGCACAGCCCCACTTTAATCCAGATTACACTGAAACACTAATCCTTTAAAAATACTGTTTCTTAAAAACAAATAATATATGTCTTTTTTTTTTTGCAAATTTCTTTGTAAAATGTAAATATATAATACATTAAGTATGCATTTGATAGTTGTGTAAAGATATGGTAATTGAATGTGTCTACAATTTATTGTTACAAATTTGTTTCTCATTGTGTACAAATGGTGTGATTTCCCGAGTTCAATGGATTGATTGGAAGCCTCTTCTCAGAGCAGCTGTGTTCAGCATTACCATTGATTGTCATGTAACCGCTCAACAAGAGCGTGTGTGTGTGTGTGTGGCCTTATGGGGTGGGGGTTACATAATCTGCTTCACATCTGACAGGCAAGACCACTAATCGAGTAAAAGAAAGTGTGGTAGACCTGGGGCAGCAGACTGACATTTCACCTCGTTTTTACGGCTGGCTGGGTCCGGGCCTGAGGTCGATCACGAGGCGCTGAAATCACCATCGGATTCGACCAAGAGTGTGATTCAGATGAGCTGGCACAGATTAGGCAAAACTCTGTGCTTTAGGTTGGAGGGAAGTGTCTTTCCTTTGTAGAGACAACATTTTCCCCCTTTTCACTGAACAACAAATTAATTGTTTGCATGACAGGGATTTAGTATACGGATAGGGGAGACTGGGGATGGTTGCAACATTTTTCACATTTCTGTCCTTATCTCATTGCTCATTTGAGTTAGATCTCTCAAAATGTGGTGTAAACATCTTACATTAATTTGCCTACTACCAAATGGAATGTTTTCAACATTTCAGAGGAAAGTAGAAAATGAATTATGTTCTCTCAAAGACAGGGAGAGAAATTACAGTTACATCCTACCCTGCACCCTGGGTCAGCTGTAACAGTAGTTGGGGTAAATGTAATATGCTTGGGAAATGCATAAACTGGATTCAAACCATGTTATTTGTGTGTGTGTGTGTGTGTGTGTGACTGTGTGTAAGTTTAACAACAAACAAATGTAATGTGTCGCTCTGTCTGTCTGTGTTAACTGCATTCATTTCTAACACCATTAAACAGCTAGCTAACCTCATGGTGTAACATTAGCATAAGCTAACCGCACAATATTTACCCCCACAGTCAGCTGATTATCCTTATCTAAATTTGATAATTTTGACAGTAACACAGACTGTGCTATCCAAACAATAAATTTAGTTAACAAAACATTACTAACCCCAAAATCAGTAATTTGACTGTAAAAGTGTCAGTCTCTTTCTTTTCCACATGTGGGCTTGGGATATACAGTATGTATATATACACACACATGTATATATATATATATATACACATGTATATATATATATATATATATATATATATATATATATATATATATATATATACACATGATTAAAAAACACATAACTAAACATTTGGAATTTGTATTAAGATACTGTATTTTTATGCGGAAAATCTATTGCTCATTCCTATTGCACTTTCATTGTTTTAAGCCACAAATTAGCTCACTCTAATCTTACTACTACCTACTACTATTACTACTACACTGTATATTACTATTACCTATTACTACTACTATCATATCTGAGAGGATACTTTAGGAAAATAAAAAGAAAAGTTATTCATCTTCAATTCAGCTTTCCAGGTGTAGAATTTATTTTTTCCAGAACAACCTGTGCATCAACCCATGTAGTTAATAGAAACATGGGTAGCACTTTACAATGGCCTTTTTTCCAGTGCATGAACCTTTAAGCACTGATAACATTTGTTTTGTCCCCCCTAATTACGTTATTGTACCCTGTAATTCTAAGGCTGCAGTAATTACGAAACAGTTACACCATAACACCTTATAAATCTCTCACAATTACAAAATTGTTACCCCTTAATTCCCGGACTTCTTGTTTTGTTACCCTGTAACTACAGCATTGTAATTTTATTAGTACCCCATAATTGCAAACTAGTTGCACCATTAGCAAGTTGTAAAATAAAGCGTTACCAAGAAGGACAACTATCCTGTGTTACAACCATCCCCGTTCTCCCCTGTATTTTTGAAGTAAATTATCTTTTTTAAGCATATACTGGCTCTCTGATTGCACTGTGAAATACTGACTCATTGATTTCATTTGAGATTTTTTTTTATTCTTCCTTGGAGAGTCCTTGCTTCTGACCAATAAGGTCTTCTCAGTGAGACTTTGATTGTTCCTTTCTCTGACACTCATGTGTCATATTGCTGTGTAATCCTCTCAAAAAGCCCATATGAAAAAATCATTGGTTGACCAGACATAATCCTCAAGTAGCTGAATATGTTTGAGTGTACAACTTGTGAGCGCTGCTGTAAGAGAGGGAAAGCTGATGAAAAAAAGCACAGAAAATCAATAAAAAAAGGACAAATTGTGGTTTCCTGCCAGAGATTTGGATTCAAAGTATAACATAATCCAACAGTTTCCAGACTTCGTTAAGCCTATACGCAAATCTCTGACCAATGTTCTGTGACGTCAAATCATTTTTGGGATAATAATAAACTTCTGTGATGAAAGAAAAACTATTTCTAGAACAAATTAATAGCATTCCTATGTTGCATTAGGTGTGCAATGTGATATTCTCAACTCATAAGCCATTTAAATCATGTTACATCACTCAGCTGCATATTCGTAGCGGCAGTCGGTCTGCAGTCTTAATATATTGTATATGCTTCCCAGTTCTTGTTGGGTAAACACTGAACTACTAATTTGAAAAGCTTTTTCAATTATTGTTCTGATTAACAACACACACAGACAACATATAGTCTATCAGGAGTGTTAGTATAGTAAACTAATTTTATCTGCAGTAGCTGACTCACTGATACTCTGCCCTGCTTTGATCCAGTGTTTATTGTATTTACAGAAGCAAAGACAGATGTTTGTTGACTAAGTGAAAAGAATGGCTGGAAGCAAGATTGAATGAAAACAGATAGGTTTAGCTGTTTATTTGTATAATGTATTTATTTCATCGCTGTGGGTCAGTGTGAATCAGTTGGAGCTGGCAGTGGATCATGTTGGCCTGCAGTGGTTGAGGAAGTGGAGTCACACTAACCCTTCCCACCAGATGACAGCTCCATATGTCCATCAGGGCTTCAGCTGAACAGGAAGTACAACCAGCAGCACCAGTCTTTGATGTTCACGTCATAAAGATTTTTGGCTGAGCCTTTATTTTGGTTCCAATTAATTAATGCTTGTAGCAAATATCACCCTTATTGCAGCTGAATGTCACAACATCTCAAAAGTGTAATCAGTGTTTTCATACAGACGATTGAATTAGCTGGAATAAATGAGAGTGACGCTGATGACACTGCGGCTGGGTTTGCCCACTGCACATGTGTTGTCACTACATAATTATGCAACAACACAGTCCGCTGGGAGACCACAGGCTGTCATCAATTAATCTGCTTAGCAACACCAACTGGAGGTTTCTACTGTATGGTGCACACCATAGGGTGTTATCTTCATTACTAATGCTGGCTGAATGTCTACTGCACTTTAATTGTGCTGGCATGCATCAGTGTCATTTGAACTGACATCTTACAATGTGGATTTTTTGAAGCATTACCTTTTACGTCAGCTGTGTGGTATGTAAAATATGTTAGGTGAGGGTCCAGCTGTGAATTAGCTTGTATTAACAAACTGTGGCTAAATAACAAGACAGAGTCCATAGATAAACAGAGGTTAGACAAACAGTTTTAGTCTTATTTATTAACCAAAAATCAATGGTTCTTTCCATTTGAAAATATTTCCTTCTGACATAAATTACATCATGTTATTTTTTAAGGTTACCAGGATCACTTTCTATACATCACAAACAAAGGATGAAATGGCAAAACATCTAGAATTTTAATTTAATTTTACAAACCATGAACATTAAAACATTGGAAGAAGCATTTGCAGAATTTACAGGGTTTTCCTAAGGATAAATAACTACACAAATTAGATATACATGACTACATCATACACAGGATACTTTTACACAGGATAATTTTAAAGTAAAATTTATGTTAGCACCAATCTTCATCTGGGCTTGCAACTTCTTGAGCTCAGGTACTCACCAATAAATAATCTTTAAGGATTTCTACTTTACACTATTTATCCATCTACAAAGGGGAGTGAGGGTGTGAATGAGCCTGTGTTTGTGCTATTGAGGGATTTACATCATGATGTCACAAATCACATGAATGCGACATTGTATGATTGTCAGAGTTGGGATTTGTCATAGTATCCCCAGGTAGAACGTGATAGAAAGTTGCCACTTTCCATTCTATGTCAAAGGCTCTTGTAATTATGTTCTCCATTTTAGAAACATACTCCACTCTCTCCGTTTGTTGTGCCTTGAAAACATTCTTTATTATCTTGTGCTATGTGATCTGATATCCTACATTAAAACAATGCCACAGTAGTGACCCACTCGGTTTTTAAAACCTACTGTAAGTATGTTGATTATATGATAACCAGTATGTTATTGTGTATTGTTTAACCTTGTGGTCAGACAATAACTTTCAAAGAGCAACTATGAAAAGGCAACAGTGAGGCAACAGGTGTTATGTTGGTATATTCACATTCTTTATTTAATGTTACGCATAAGTCAAAGAGGTAAACGAAACAGAAGGGCCTAGGTCTCTGACGCGTTAGGGATTTCACAGACATTAATGAGTCATTTTTGGTAAACTATGATAAAACTATGACTTATTAATTTTAATTCTAGTGAAATAAATAATTCTAGCATCTTTATTTTATTTGGCTGCTTAGTGGCAATCAATTTCATAGAGATTTTCTCTTTATTTGATATATGGAGGCGAGAAGCACGTCCAATTAATCTTGTACAGCCACTTAGTAATCTCTAAAACCTTGTTCTGGGGGCTTGTGTTGATGAATGGTCCTCTTGTTCTGAGGATTAGAGCAGTTCTGCTCTAGTAACTACACTGAGTTCACTCACAATCTCACAGAGCATGATGGGACATGCTGAAGGATGACTGACAGAGATCATAGCTGCCTCTAGGCAATAGAGATGTTGGCCAGTGGACCAATTATTTATATTATGCCTCAATTGAAAGAATGTAGAGTAATGGAATAACGATGTGTGGACTGAACACTATCTTAAAAATGTAATTTTGGCAGTTTCGCTATAATCTAGAATTGGTTGAGCTTGAAGCTTCATGCTTTGAAACTGAATAAATATTTGCACAACATGGATGTTGTGATATCTGTCTACATTAAACAGAGCATATCCTACACTGGAGTCAACATGAAAGTCATCCCAAATTCATAACAAACACTACACTGATTTCCACAGACACCAAAGACCAAACTGAACCAATCACATGCTCTTGCCAAAGTAGCCCTAAGTCCCATATTCTACTGCATGCACCGCATGGCACAGTGAACTACTGCTGCACTAGTAATCCACCCCAAAAGGAATTGTTTGGAAAATCCATTTGGAAAATTGTTTTACAATATGCCAAATCAGTTGCAGTATTTTAAGAATAGTCTACCGTGGCAACTGCAGTAATAATGGACAATAGATCTAGGATGGATGCGTTATAGGGGAGGATGGCTAGCACAGCACAAGGTACAACACATGCACATACACTCACACAAACAGAAACATCAAGGTACCTGTGAGAAACCACCAGGACAGAGCGTGTGTGTAATTATTGCATGCTTAGTTTATTTGGACTTGTTCTCAATTTGAGGCACATCAATCTTTTCCCCGGTGAGGAACTGCCAGATGCCTCCTCTGTAGTTCTCATTTCCCAAGGCGTACAGGAACACATTGAAGGTGGGAGAGGTCTTAGCCAGGATAGGAGCCATCTGCAGAAACAGGTGCAAACACAACAAGGTTGTCAATGCTTAAAAGACCTTCAGGAGCATTACAGATTCTCACTAAAATACAGTCAAATACAGTTATCAAGTAGAGCTGCTGATGTCAGCTCATTAACCATCTGTACACATTCAACATTTTGTGTTGAAGCCTGGTTTAATATGTGTTTTTATGTATTTAGCATGTGACACTGAGCAGCACAAACAGTGTTTCAAGGGCAATATACATGTTAATGCGTGTCTATGACAGTGGAGGGTAAACCAGAGGGTATTTGTATGTATGTGAGTATGTGTTTGTTGTCCTCACCATCCTGAGCTTGGGGGAGACCAGGTTGGCGTTCTCCACAGCAGCGTAGAAAGCCAGGACGCCATAGGGGCCCCAGCAGAGCAGCATAGTCTTCAGAGGAGTGTTAGCGTTGAACTGCGGAGAGGTGGGGCAAAGGGTAGAGAGAGAGCAAGTGAGGGAGAGCAGAAGGGATAAAGGGGCAACATGAAAAGGAAAGAGAAGTGGAGAAAAGTAGGAGGAACAGAACAAAAACGGCTTGTTAGTATTCACCCGTAAAGAGCGGAGGAACAGAAAAATGCCTTGTGTCATGAGGTTCACTCACATATCAGGGGCAAGTCACAAGCCTAGGATAATGGTTGGGGGTGGAAACTGTGTCTGTGTTAAGATAATTTCATGCTGAAGTCATAAAAATAGCTAGTGAGTGAAGAGGCAGTTTGCTCTGATCCAGAGTTTGAAGTAGGCATTATTCTATGCATAGAATATGGAAACCAACCATTCCTTTTCCTAATCAGACGAAAAATTCACTTATAGAGATATTTCAGGACATCAAGCCCAACTTCCCAGCTGGGAGGGAAGTCAGGATAGTTGTTTTCTATTCATGCACCACTTTTCGACCTCAGGGCACGTGGGGGCAATTTTGTCCCTCATTCATTTAAGGCATAAATGTCATGTGCTTGACATAGTGGGCAGTGTGTGACTAACCTATCTGATGATTATGTAATTGTATTGTTCTAGTGGAGCGCTTGGTGTTTCTGCAGGCTTTGTGCTTGTAATAAAAGTGTCTCTCTCTAGCCAACTCAGATGACCGTGAGTAATGAGGTTATGCAACGTATAGTGAGGCAACTTGATTCAGCCTCTGAGGATTTCCATTATAGTAACCACTATTCAGAAGTACATTGTCCTTTTCACAGCGCACCGGCTACTGGCAGCTTTCCCAACTGAGGCACTCGGTCCTTTCCCTGTGGCTATGACCTATATATGTCAGAACTTGCACGCTCCTCATTCACAGTAGCAAAACAGACAGATGACCATGCTACCTTACAAAGTTATTTCAGTTCTGGTCAAAACTTAGATTTTGTCATTTTTGTTAGTCATTGTAACATAGGAGGATAAAGAATACCTTCTTACTAGGTCAAAAACTCATTACATCTTCAAAGATCTTATTACAAGACATTTGGCTAGGCAGTAAAAAAAATCTTCAAGACTATTTTTTCTCAGTTTTCCTCTGAGCAGTTGCTGCCTTTTGCTTTTGTAGGGCAGCATGCAAGGAAGTTGTGCTTGAACTTTTTCTGTTATGAAGCAAAGAAACAGATGCCAATATAAGGAGAGCTCCTCTGATCCATTCTAACGGACAACTTCAAAGAGAAAGGAATCTTTACTCTGAGGATTGCATATTTGAACTGATCTGGCTGGTATGTTTTAGGTATTCTTCTTGTACTCCTGGATTCAGTTTATTGGATTTCAGAATAATCTGTAATTCTCTCAGCTTTGTCATTATCTGTGTGATCAGGTTTGGGTTTGCTAAGATACTGAACCAAAACACAACTCAGAGCTACCTCTGCATTGATAGAAACATCAAACTTTTATGCCATCTTTGATCTTGAATCATCTTAATATTGAATTATCTATATGTATATGTATATCTCTTTCTACATATACAGTGAATTACTGCTGAAGACACCCACTTCTAATTCTGTGTGGTGTAATTAGCATATAGTTTCCTTACCCTGGGGTTCCCGGTCTTCTTGAATTTCTGTGCAATGGCCTGGTAAGAGGACATGACAACAAACACCTGGATGGCCATGTTGAAGATGGACATGGGGATCAGGTAGGACACGTAGTTCCTGTGGAGGGGGGAGGCAGAAAGGGATGTAATGATGTACAATTGTTATAAACTACTCTCTATGAGTACCAGTGATAGCTATTTATTTGTTTTATTTATTAGCTATTTAAGCAAAAACAACAGAGAGAAATCTATATTTATGTTGAGTATTGATTTGACACAGTGTTGTGAATAATGTATTACTCTTCCGTGTTCATCTGTGTTGCCTTTTGTTTGTGTGTGTGCGTGTGTGCATGTGCGTGTGTGTTACCTGTCTCCCTTGCTGTAGTCCAGAGTGCAGCAGGTCCTGAGTGGCTCGTAGTCGTATTCTCCCCAGCCAATGAGAGGCATGGCGGACCAGAAGGCAGTGAACAGCCAGACAAACACAGCCAGAGTGATGGCACTGCTCCACTGGAGCTTTGTCCCTGAGAGGAACAGGGGGAAAAAGCAGCGTTGAAGAATAACATTTATTATCTATTTATTATATCTAGGCCTCAAGCAATCAATATATGAATGTATGATTTACAGTTTTCAGTCTGTTAAAGATTGCATTACTGCTGAAGCACAATGTAACACTACACTTTACTGCAAAGCAACGCTAATCTTTAAATTGTCAGTTGCTGGTAATTATGCAGTGAATACAGTTTGTTTTAACACATTCATTCCACGGCAATCAGCCCTATAGTAACCACTGTAAATGATGTGAGAACAGCAGTTAAGGTGTTGAGTCGCAGTTCCTCCTCCCCTTTGTTCATGCAATTTTCTTTGTCAGTGTTGAAAGACAAAATAATTGCTATTTAAACCCAGGTTTCCTAGCTAGCTGTGGTATGTTTTATCACTATTTGCTTTTCTGTTTATAACAATTGTCATATTCATTTTAAGTGAGTGTGCTTGTTTTCTGACGACTGCTTTACTGGGATATTCTCTCATTAAAAGCTTGGGGAATAGAATGGACTGCAGCTGGCATGTTTAAAGATAAGAGCCACTTGTTGACCAGCTGGCCTCTTAGGATAGCAAAAGGTCTTAGAAGCAGCTGAACAAAGAACAGAAACCTGTGGAGTGAATGCATGAATGTAATGGGTGTCTGTGTGTGTGTGTGTGGGGGGGGGGGGGGGATTTGAGTATGTGTACTTTAGGTGCTGTTGCTATTGTTAGAGCCATGGCTTACTGGGCAGTGACAGAGATACAGTAGGTGCTTGCCGTGATGCAATGTAACTTACTTGTGCAGTACTGGTGATATCTGTCCCATGCAATAGCAGCTATGAAGTGAATGCTGGCGAGCGCTGTCATGAAGCCCTGGAAACCGTGAGTCTGGCATCCATCAGAGCCATAAGGCCAGTACCTGGAGACAGAGTGAGTGTTCAGAAACTAGTTCATTTATCCATCCCTCTAAGATTAATTATTAAAATGATCCAATCATGACCCAGACGTTATAGCAGGGTCTGTTTGGACCTCTTTCATTGTCCGTGGCCAAACGCATTCACAACTGATTGAGGAGAACCTGGTGATCCATAATAATCCCTGAACTCATGAAGAACATCATCTCTCATCCCCTGATTACAGCTTGAAAATCCTCTGTCTCTGTACACCATGCCATAGACTTTACCCCCCCCCCCCTCACAACAACAAACTATAGCCTTGATTTGTTCCTAGCTTTATCAATCATCTAACTCCAGGGAAATATCAATATGTTCGTCTCTGGTGAAAGGTGATAAGTAGCCTACATTGATAATGATATTGATTGTTTGTCCATTTTATTTGGCAACAACTGGAAATTCATTAGTGACGAACGCTTACGTCACTCACCTCAGAAAGCTGGAGAAAGCAGCGATGGTGGCGTTCATGGAGATGCCCATGTCAGCCAGTGCCAAACTGAAAACTAGGAAATTGCTGGGGGTCCTCAGTTCTCTTACTTTGAGGAAAGCAATGACTGTCACGGCATTTAGGAAGAACCCAAGCAGACCTTTGGAAGATAACAGAATTGATACACTTAATGAATTAGAGTAGTGTAGTAGGCTATGAATGGAATTCAACGCGCACAGCGATGCTTGAGCAACGTGCCGCACCGTGACATTTCAGGGTGAGAAGAAACATGCTCTTTTCAAACCTCGACACACACACAACAGTTTCATTTTTCAGACTAGCAGACGTGATGGAAATGCACGGGGTGAAAGAGCAAAATGTGCCGATCCTTCGCTCCACAACAGCTCGATTAGATTAGCAGTGACCGAGGGGCGTCGGGTCCTGTCAGAGGTTAGGTTACACACACGGCGGGTGGACCCATCCCAGTGTCTGGCAGAATTCCAGCACAAAAGGAAAACACTCACCCTCCACCAGCAGACAAGATCCCAGGGAGAACACATCGAACTCGGAGAAGCCCTCCGGTAAAGGGTAAGACGAGACCATCCTGAAGGCGATTTGACACAACAAAGTGCAGCAATCACAGACCACTCACTCCTCACTATCCGCTCGTTTACGATGTGCTTCGATTTGACTCAAGGAAACCGGCTTTTAAAGGGGCATTTCACGTGAAAAGCATGCACGTAATTACACAAAGCCCCCTCGCTTTCGCCCCAATCCGCGCAAGAATGTCTTAATGAACATAACAACACAAACCGCAACCCCTAATACGTATTACCCACCCGCAACGCGAAAGCCCTCAATTAGTTACACAACAAGCCTTTGTGTCTCCGTGCGACCACCGTCCCGGTAAGGATGCTGCTGCTGCTGATGTCAAACGACGGCACGTTTGATGCAGCCCACATCTCCGCGTCGCTTTAAGGAGACAACAGGTGTCTGCTAAGCTACAACCGACTGTCATCCAGCAGTGTTGGAATAATGGTGCATGCACTGACGTTTGCTGTGAAGCCTATACATGACATTAGGTTACATGACTCCAGAGCTGGCCCGAGGCTTTTGTTGGCCCTAAACAAGATTGTGTTTGTGGCCCCAAAACACACCAACCATAACCACCAATCTACTCCCACCATTAACAATAATAAAACACTACAAATCCTAAACTCCTTAATTTTGTGCCTGGATTGTTCTTAATTTTCATTATTAATTATCCATTAAAAATAACAGCTTTAAAAAAAAGTAAGGTTAGTACCATGGATTTTTAAGGGATTTATTCATGGGTTGGTTCGTGGAGACACTAGAAATTAAGGGATTTTTTAAAATGCTTTTTGTGCATGGTTTACAGGGTTATTAAGTGGGAATTAATGGAAAAGTTCCTGTCTCCCTGAATTTTAGCCTACATTAAATTAGAAAGTAAGCAGTCAAACATTAAAGGGTGTTTAAGGTGGTTTTAATGGGGTCTCCTCCATTAATAACTCCCTTAACTCATTTTAAGGGGATTTTGCAGGGGTGAATTAATGTACATGTAAGGGTATTTTAAGGGATTACTGGTTCGTAGAGAATAATTTCCATTCTGTGGCCCCCTCTTTGCGGTTGTGGCCCTAAACAATGGCATTGAATTTTATGCCACACAGCTCTGCATGATTGTTTGGTTCAAGGTTATGAATAGGCTACCGTATTAAGGTTTATAAATAAGTGTAAATATGTGAGACATGTAGGCTATCTGTCTTAAGACAGGGGGAAATTATTCCTTATTGCTTTCCAGCATCTGATATAAAATGTGCATCAATCAACTGCTTACATCTAGTTTATTGTCAAGTTGAAATACAGTTTATGCTGAAATACAATTTATGTGAGGTTTTACGATTCATTAAGCCTGCTCATTCATTCATTGATGATTCAAAGAGGAGGGAGTGATTGTTGCAAACACACTACAGAGGATCCACGTGGGTATTATAGATCTGTCTCACTTCATTAATCCTTTATCCCATATGGCGGTACTCTGTTTTGACTAGTGGATGAAAGTCTGGACTCATCAGGATTTGATTTGTGGCCAGTATTCCTTTCCTTGTCATGACGCAAGATTCAGAGACAAAGTCAACAGAGCATATACCAAAACCTCTCACAGACACTCAGTGGTACACTGACCTCATTTTAGAGATCAAAACCAACTCTGGGATCTGAATGACAGGACAAAAAAAATCTTGTATTTTTGGAATCACAGCCATAATGCGTGCCAATTTAGGATTAATTTGGAGTGGGGTTTACTGAGTGATAAGGCCAAAAATATGGTCTAAATTCAGCAACTAAACCTTTAACTGATCAACAAGTGTGTAACTTAAAATAAACCCTTCCATCATTTGACATGAATTATATCCCCATACTTCAATGGATTCTTCATGTTTATTGCAACATCATTTGCAGCTTTTCATACCAGAGGGCTGGAGTGGAAACAAGGGTGACATTGTGTGGCTGAGGTCTGTCTGAATCTCCAGATTATAAGATCGGTGACGTTGGGAAATATATGTGAAAATGTGTAAAGTGCAAAATCATATGACAATGCATAATCATCACTAAAAAGCCTTAGCTCTTAGCAGCTTCTTAGATTTTAGGGCCCCTATTATGTTAGTAAAGAGAATGGCTAATTCAGCATATTCAAATGAGAACTTTCAATGTATCATAGCCACATGAATAAGAAAACTATTTATCTGTGTGTGTTTCAGACATGGAGACACTGTGACCAGATGGCTGCATTTCTCTTGGTTGTCTCACTGATGTAAATGCCAAACTCCCAAATCCCTGCGTCCTTGGCTGACCCCGACAGGACAGGCTTTAGGTGTGCACTTTTCACATTGTTTTTGTGTCCTAAATGTGCTCTCTTAAAATTGGTCACAATACAAAGAAAACACACTTTGACCTAGAGTGAAGCCTTTATCAAATTTAGCCTATTCCTAAATTTAACTGGAAAACCTTATAAATGTAAAAATGCTGACACAAATAATGACTACATGTTGATGTGTTTTGACAACTTTGTTTTGAAATGTGTTGTACATCAAATAATTAAGCAAACTCTACAGTTTATGTTGGCAACTCTTCCTGAACTTCAGCGCAGTATAATCCTTACATACAGTATAATGTATGATAAACACACAATAAACACACTTGTTCCAATATTAGTACAATATGTCATTCTCTATATGTTATATAGAGAATATCTGCACACTAAGAATGACATTGCACCTCAAATAAAGTCCAATCTTCTGGTCCATACTACAAATGTAAAAGACGGCTTTATTAGCTTCAACAAATGAGATTAACTACTTGCAGTGCAATATGGAATGTTTAAGTTCACAAGGGAACATGATTGCTCAACACATTTAGTGCCTAAAGATCTGTGCAGGTCATAATCCATACAACCCTAAAAGACCTGTGACTTGAAAGGATTTAGATGCACAAGGTTAAAGGGTGCAATAAAGTATAAATGCCACTTAAGGAGGATGAGAGAAAAGTCTCAAATTTCAGTGTAAGGATCACACACACACACACACACACACACACACACACACAGGAGGGAAAGAGAGAGAGAGACAGAGTGCTATATTATTGATGTAAAAATGGTTTGTTATTATACTCCTCATATTGCAGAATGGCAGGTTCTATCACACTTTACTGTGATTGAGCAATCAAACTTCCAACATGGCCTTGTTGTTATAAATCTGGGTAAATCTGGGAGGTGAGTCCCGGCTGCCAAGTCTTTAAAACACATTAAAGGCCTGGGTCATTTCGCCATCTCTCCAGACCAGTTGGCACACTTTGTAATGCGAGCCAAGTGTAACACTGAACTTGCAATGAGAGGAAATGGAAGGGAAACACATTGGAGAGGTGCCAAGATTCAACACATGTAGTATTTAGCAGTAGTAGTATTTACACAAATTGCAAAACAATAGGTTTTGCAATTTCCCTTGAGGTGTTTTCCCAAGTTTGTGGAATTCTGTCCACATAGGTTACTGAGGACAACAACTAAAGGCCGCTCTGAATCTCCTTTCAGTCAAGCCAGTTAAGTATGGTTCCCTTATTTTCTTACTCTTTCTCTCTTGTTTTGATAGACCTTGTGGTTTTTTATATAGATTGGCGATTTACCTGCAAATTAACAGCCTGTATATTAATATATAGCTATTTTATGTGCATGTAAATATTTAGTGTTTGTAGTTTTTGTTTCCATCTTGAAAGATGTGTTAGTGAAAAGGGATAGTGCCTGAAATGCAGGCGGTGGAAGGAAGAATGAAATGAAAATGAATGAAAAAGTATATGCAAAAGACTAAGTATAAAACTTATCAGGCTATATTCACTTTAATGAGAATTGATCTGTGGTTAATTTGCTGTAACAGTGCCTATTTTTAATCAGTGACTCAGTGAGTTACTAAATAGGGCAGTTTTCTTGTTCCTCATTTTGCATAAAATGTTGTCTTGAACATTACTGTTTTCTTGAAATAAAATGATATACTTGTGCTTCCTGACTACAGTGCATTCATTTATCACAATAATGATAATATCATTAGATGTAATGTAAATGAAAAATATAGGCTAGTAGATTCAGAAAATGCTAAGTGAGCATCTGTGCACAGCAGTCCTCAAGGTAGGAGCCACAGTATGATATAGGGGCCACCTTGTGGCAAAACATAGTGCCGTCCACTTACAGATTAACAGTCACGACAGGGCTCAAATGAACAAGCTACATTTGAGGGAAAGAAAAAAGCCAAACATCACAGTGGATTATGACCATTTCGGAAGTATTTTTCTGTGATAATAAATAGGGACGTCTCTGCGCAGCCTATCGGATTCCGGGATGCAATACGCATCCAAATGAAAAGAACGCCAGTCCTTTCGCTAATCCTTGTCTATCCTTTTTATCTCGGGACTCATAGCAGTCTGATCACTATGGGACAGCGAAGCGGTGGGACAAAGCCATGCGGATGATATTCCGGTAAATGAGAGAAAAAAGCAGGTCTGTTTGACTTCAGTGGGCGCAAACTGGGCGCATGTAGGCAAGCTGCGTGTGCGTAAAAGTGGGCCAAAATGTTCCTCATCCTGCTGCTGGGGCTCTACCTGGCCACAGGTGAGCTTCTCTCCTCGGTGAGCGCCTGCCCGTCGCAGTGCAGCTGTTTTTACCACAACCTGAGTGACG
Source organism: Centroberyx affinis (assembly GCF_046629955.1). Classification (NCBI taxonomy): domain Eukaryota; kingdom Metazoa; phylum Chordata; class Actinopteri; order Beryciformes; family Berycidae; genus Centroberyx; species Centroberyx affinis. Next base: position 489,743 of record NW_027280623.1, on the reverse strand, counting down.
GATCTAAGGCCAGGTAAGTGGTGGAAACACTGCGACGACCAAATCAAACAAATCAAATACCAAAGACACACTTTAATGTGTATTATTCTGTTTCTGATGTGTGCGCCACAGACGCGTCCTTTTTGATGGACAGGTCTTGTCCTCGCATGATTACAGATGTTTGCATGGAGGTGAACACGTGTACAAAAGATAATTCAGGGAGTGCATGCCTGTCCAATTTTATTTAATGCTGGATTATCTCTCAAATGCACTTTCAACCTCACCATCTATGCGTTTTATGCGAGTTTGGATGGATTGGGGAATATGAGTATTTTCTCAGAATTATTAGTAGGCTAACCCGACAATTTTTTGTTACTTGTGAACTTACTGCATATTTCAGTGGACTTTAGGGTTTAAAACGTTATTCAATATTTTCTATCATAGGCTATAAACCCTAATTGCAAATTTGCAGTGATTATGCACAATGTTGCTTTTAATTCTTTACACTATAGAGGAGTGAACACAAATACACTTGTAATGTCTCTCTTTTAGGAGCGTAATCTGCAATGACCCCGAGATATCTCTTGTGCCTGTCGGGTTCCCCGTTGACACGTCCAAGCTGCGGATTGAGAAGACGGCCATCAAGCGGATACCGAGCGAAGCCTTCAACTACCTCTCCAGTCTGGAATTCCTGTGGATGTCTTTCAACACGCTCTCCGCCCTGAACCCGGACAGCTTCCGGGGCCTGTTCAACCTGGAAGAGCTTCGGCTGGACGGGAATGCCCTCACCGCCTTTCCCTGGGAATCTCTCATGGATATGCCCAGCCTCAGACTTCTCGATTTGCACAACAACCAGCTGACCTCGCTGCCCGCGGAGGCCACCACTTACATTAAGAACCTCACCTACCTGGATCTGTCCAGCAACAGTCTACTGACCCTGCCGGCGGAGGTGCTCACCACCTGGCTGGCGGCAAAACCTGCGCAAGGGCCCGAGAGCTCCAAGATGATACTTGGTAAGAGATGGTGTCACGTTACTTTCAACCTTTGTTTACCCAATAAACGACACGAGGCCGTGGTTAACACTAGACTTCCTGAACAGTAGCTAAACAAAGCGGTTGCTAAGCAACACATACGTATCTGTATGTTAGTGCTGTTCCAAAATCCATTTTAGAAAACAAGGTAGGCTAATTACCTAAAGTTGATCACTCTATCTTCACATTCTAGAGGATTCTGTAAAAGTTATTTACTGTGATAACCAAGGACTATACGTTTGGCTATCCTTCTATATCATTTGTTTTAATTTTGTGCCGTCAAACCTTATCTAAGTATAGGTGGCACTTTTCTTAAATTGTGAATAGCCTACCTCTAGTTGGAAAACTCTTCCTTTAAATGAACTGTTGACAGGTGTGCGCTCATCGTCTATAGAACATTTCAGAACCAATCAGAACTGCAGGAGCAGGAAGTAGGCCTATCGGTTTTGTAACAATTATTTTATAGGATTAAATTTAATATGAGAGCCACTGCACGCATAATGCTGCTCCACTTTTAATGTTTTGGCTGCGGAGTGGCAGCAAAACCTGACCTTGATCACTGCCATCATCATCATGATCACCATCACCATCGTCGTCGTCATGATTTCGTTTATGAATTAAATGTTAATCCTCTTACAGGATTTATCACATAGCCTACTAACATCCACACCAGCCATCTGTAGGCCTGTCTATCAATTTGCTAACAGCTGGAGGCCTGTCTTCTTCTCGCAGCCTCACTTGTCCCCCCTCTCTTTTCACCTCAGGTCTCCATGACAACCCCTGGGTGTGCGACTGCCGGTTGTACGACCTGGTCCAGTTCCAGAAGTCTCCGACGCTCTCGGTGGCGTTCATCGACACGCGCCTGCGCTGTTCCGCCCCGGAGAGTCTGTCGGGGGTTTTATTCAGTGACGCGGAGCTGCGGCGCTGTCAGCTCCCGCGCATACACACAGCTGTGGCGCGCGTCCGGAGCGCCGTCGGAAATAACGTGTTGCTGCGCTGTGGGACCATTGGAGTCCCCATCCCGGACCTGACGTGGCGCAGGGCGGATGGGAGAGGCGTCAACGGGACAGGTGAGTCAGCAGGAATTTGGGAGTCTGGGTCACTCTCTCTCTCTCTCTCTCTCTCTCTCTTTCTCTCTGTTTGTTGTGCTTGAGATAAGATGCTTTTGTCTGCGCTGTAGTGTCATTACTGTTAATTAAACAGAGAGCAACTGGTGTAGATAGTAAGGTTGTAAGTCTGACTGACAGCTGTGGCCAGAACAGTGAGTTATGCAACAGTGATGATGATCAATGCAACACTGTATAATATATTAAATTTTTTACCCAAACTGGCATGGACTTATACACATTATTTACACTTAAATCACACATTTATGAATGGGATTTGTCTCAGATTATGTCATTTTTTCTACAATTCAAAGTGGTCCTGCACTCAAATTTTTTTCATTTGTTTTCCCTTGTCTCCTTTCTGTCCTCACAGTCCAGCAGGAAGCCTCGAAGGAGGGAATCACTTGGTCCATCCTCAGTGTCCCGGCTGTGTCATATCGTGATTCAGGGAAATACATCTGCAAGGCCACTAACTATGCGGGGAATGCTGAGGCTGTCATCTCTCTCATGGTCTCTAACACGCCCAAGCCAGATGGTAACCAAACCAGCATTGACAAGAAACCCAAAGCCAAGAAACCCAACCAGATGGGCAAGGCTGCCTACCAGGAGAAACTGGTGGCCAGATATGTGGTTCCAACCTCCACAGCTCCACCCCCACCTGCCCTTGAGTCTGGTCTGGGTCCAGGTCCAGGTCCAGGTCCTGGGCCTGGGCCTGGGCCTGGGCCTGGAGTAGCCAGTTATAGTCTCGCTGACAGAGCCACCCCCGGGCCTGCCACCTCCTCCAGCCCAGACGGACTGCTGGATCTGGAGAAGACCAATCTCAGCAACCTGGCGGCCAACACCTCGTCCCTTCAGCAGGACCCGGACAGGGTGGTCCGCTCTGTAAAGGTGGTGGGGGACACAGACAATACTATTTCTCTGAACTGGAGGGCCCCTAAGGCCAAGAACACCACAGCATTTAGTGTGCTGTATGCTGTGTTCGGAGAGCGGGACATGAGGAAGATCAATGTTGGGGCGGGGCAGAACCGCGTTACCATCGAAGGGCTGGTGCCCAGGACCAAGTACATCGCCTGTGTGTGTGTGAGGGGGCTGATCCCCAAGAAGGAACAGTGTGTCATATTTTCCACTGATGAGGCAGCCAGTGCCACTGGTACCCAGAGGCTGATTAATGTCATAGTGATCACAGTGGCCTGCATCATCGCGGTGCCACTCACTGTCATCGTGTGCTGCGGGGCGCTGAAGAGGCGCATCCAGAAGTACTGGGGAAAGAAGTCCAAGGACATCCAGGACTCATATGTGACTTTCGAAACGCTGTCGCCCGGCACAAAGGCCAAAGGGCTAGAGGGCGAGTATCTGACCAGACTGAACCCAGAGGAGTCCAACAGGCTGCTGTCAGCCCGCTCCAGCCTGGACTCCGAGGCCACAGCTAAAATCGAGGGACAGCCTAACGAGTACTTCTGCTGACGTCATGCTCCAGCTCCGGCTCCTGCTCCGCGCCACCTCCCTCGGGCTCAGCCACATCCTCTCCCCCATCAGAACCCTAACACTCACTCACATCCCCATCCCCACACCCATCCCCATCCGTATCCCCACCACTACCCTTACTCTCACCCTCACCAGCATCCCGACGTCAGTCCCCCTTCCACCCGTCCCCATACCCCCCAGCCATGGGATTCCCCTCCGCCTGTCCCCCCTCGCTGGATCACACCACCAACACCGCCGCCACAGCGAGCCAACTTCTATCAAAGGACTTTTGCACGCTGCACTATCATGGAAATATCAGTTTAGAGGGATTTTTGACATTTTTATTCACTTTTTTTTCCAGATGTTTCTAGAATATTTCATGTTTCTTGCAGAGAGAGTGAATATGAATGCTGAAACTCACTGGAATGTCGTAAATATATCTGTAAGATAACACCGACAAAATTCAAACAGATTCATGCTTTCATGCCCAAAAGAATGTCTATATTATATAAATGTAAACAGATTCATGCTTTCATGCCCAAAAGAATGTCTATATTATATAAATGTCAAAGGCTGAAGGAGCGTAATAATCTCAGACCGCTTGCCCCAGTCAAGAAACCTCTGCAAACTGATCTCATCTAAAGGGAACTCAATGATTGCTATTCCATTGTTTATATCATATATGTATGTGTATGATTTGTAAATACTTTTCTGGATGATGTACACTTACATACACACACAGTAAGTCTATGCCTCTGTATATATCTGTCATATGTTCTCAGAGAAGATATACACATAGGCATGGTTCAATACTCTGACGGACGGAGTAAAGCTGGAGCTGGAGAGAAGTACAGAAAGGACTGAACTATGACGCAATGTAAATAGGGTGGAAATTATGCAAACTGTTAAACTATTTCTATTCCCAGCAATGAGACACATATTGCTTCAAATATCTCTATATATACCTGTTTTGTGCCACCTAGAGGCATCATTACCCCATGTAGAGCTATTCATCCCAATTATATTATTTGAATTAATTTAAATAAACTTTTATATATATATTTATCCAGTTGTAGCCTTAGCTGTGTGTTCTTACCTACAATTTCACCTCACCATATCAAGATCGTCCAATCTTCAAATTGGGCCTACATTCAACAAGGATGTGATGTAAAATAAAGGGTGACACAAATTACACACAAACCAATTTTGCTTTGGTTTGTCCACTGGTTTGCTGTTAGTTGATCTGTCTAATTTACACTGGAATGAGTTCAGTATCTGCGTGTTCCAGAGAGCCAACTGCTAACTATTAGTGACCTGTCAGCTGGCCAATAAGAATTAAACATGTAATTAGTGGGCCAGACCTACTAACACTGTCAAGTGTTAATCATGCGTGTCTTTCCACTTGTGCCACTTGTTTCTTATACGCAGTACGTCAGGGATTAGACTTAATAGGCTTCTCTCGTCTGCCACACTTGGTAGCCTATGTCTTGAGCACGAATGTAGCCCAGAACTTTTGGAATTTTCTCGGACTATGGACATAATTTGTTACTTACTAGTTATAGTTTTGTTGAACATCCAAGCAAATGAAACTTATTCGCAATGTTTACGTGGATGCAGCTGTGTAACAGACCGTCATGGAAGGTAAGACATGCCTTGTGCCTAATCTACATCGAAGCAAAGGTCGCCCATTTAAACTGCTGTTGTTACTGTCAGTGGGTGACGTTGGATGAATCAATGACGGGGCATATGGTTCTATGAATATTATAGGCCTACTTTTATTTTACCATTAAGCTCTCTAGGAAATGGACACTCAAAATGGTGAGCTTTATGCCATCCTAAATAGATAAAAAATTGTAGCTTTAATTTGTAAATGAAGCTACTGTGGTTTGTTGAACTTTGTTTATAAGTATTAGGCAGCATAGTAACCAGGGTAGCCTATATAATTTAAGCACTGTTCCCTTCAACCATAGGTCGCTCATATGTATGGAGGAGAGCGCGTTTGGGGCCATACCAGAGAACCTTCCAGATGATATGACCAAAATACGAATAGAAAAATCTCACTTCACTGAAATACCTCAGGGGGCATTCTCAAAAACACCCGCCTTGGAAAACCTGTGGTTGAACTTCAATGACATCACTGTGATAAACTCAAAGGGTCTGGAGGGTTTAGGGAACCTAACCGAGCTCCGTCTCCAAGGCAACAAGCTGCGGTCAGTACCATGGACAGCGTTCGAGGACACGCCGGCCCTGAAGATCCTGGACCTGAAACACAACCAGCTGGACGTCCTGCCGGAGCATGCGTTAAAATATTTGCCAGGTCTGACTTACTTAGATTTATCCTTCAATCGGCTTACGGTCATATCGAAGGAGGTCTTCCTAAACTGGCCTCTCTATCAGAAACTACAGAGCGGAGAGGAACGGGAGGCGACCGGGTTCGGGCCGAATGTCGTGCTGGCGCTTCACGACAACGCCTGGCTTTGCGACTGTCGCCTGAAGGGCTTCGTGGAGTTCGTCCGGTCCCTCAGCCCTCCTATCATACTGATGAACTCCTACTTGACCTGCTCCGGGCCGGACTTTAGGGCAGGCAAGTTCTTCCATGAGGTGGAGCTGAGCGCGTGCATGAGGCCCGTCGTCACCACGCCTGCCGCCAACATCAGCGTGCCGCAGGGAGGAAACGTCACCCTGCACTGCCTCGCCAAGGCCCGGCCCAGCCCCGCCGTGTGGTGGACATATGGTCTGAAGATAATCAGAGGATTTCATGGTAAGAGTGAGTCTGATGTGCACGCGTGTTATCCAGACACTTGGCTTGAGCGATATCTTGTGGTAAATTAGATGCTTAAACATACATGTTCGTCGCAGACCCCCCTCCCACTATGAAGAGTTAGGCCTACTAATTAGGAGAGGAGGGTTAAATCTGGATATAATATAATCACCACTGATACTCTCAGTCTGCAAGTACAACGCTGATTCTCTCAATCTGCACAACACCATCAGTGTTGATTAAGAGATGTTAGAGATTATAGTGTACTGCAGCCTACCTAATGTCGACGTGTTGGGCTACTGTGTAATTAAGAGAACCTCTGCGTCATTGGACTTGACCTTTCACAGTGGAAGGGTTTCAGTATCGTGGCAGTTCTGACTGCCAGCAGCCAGTCCTTCATAATCGTTCACAACCTTACTGTAAAGTGTAGGGAGACAAAACCTTCAGTATTATACTACAAGGCTGCTGCTGCTGCTGCTACCAGTACTACTATAGTGCCACTAAAACAACAATAACAAGGCCAATTACTGCTCCTACTAGGCCTACTATTACGAATAATACTAATACTAATAAGTACTACTATAATAATATGTTGATAAGTTATTATTTTGTGAACAGTGCTATGTAGAAAGCCATGAAGCTGTGGATGCTGGGAACACAGGACTCATGTTCTTTCTGTTCTTTGGTATAGCCATTTTTGCAATATTTATTTCTCTGTGTGTGTGTGTGTGTGTATGGGGGCGGGGGTGGTCATGTTAATGTTTTCCCTTTCCCTTTAATCTTTGTAATCTCCATCCAGACTACCATTCTAAAATTATTGTAACTATATTGAGGGGAAAAATGTTACCTGAAATTAATGACATCATATGTTTCCTAATGGCGTTCAAGTGTTTTGTAGGAAAAGGTCTTAAGATACAGTAGCTGATGAAATATTTTTTCCCCTGTTGTTTTACTTATGTCAGCTATCATTTTGTAAGCATATGTGCTCTTTTTTAAAACAGTGAACAACCTTGTTTTCCTCCTCCCAGAGTCTCAGGAAAGAGTAGATGAAGACACCATCAGGTCCCACCTGGTGATCCCCTCCCTCCACCTGGCGGACCATGGCGTCTACACCTGCACTGCCATCAACTTCATAGGAAACTCCTCCACCAGCGTGCTCCTGGACATCCTCTCTCCTGACGGCTCCCAGTCCTCACTCTCCCCCGGCTTCCCGGCCCCGGCGGCTACTGCCGAGGAAAACGTCTACATCGACATTCGCATCGCCAAACAGACGATACGCGGCATCACCATCGAGTGGTACGCCGTCTTGGACCGCCCGTCCGAAACCTGGTTCACCATCCATTTTGGCCGTTCAGACTCCGCTAAAAAGGAGACGATCTACATCGGCCCTGGGATCAACTCTTACTCAGTCTCTGATCTGATGCCTGCCACCAAATATGAGATTTGTGTCACCCTTAAGAACCAGGCGCCACGTCCCGGCCAGTGCATCGTCTTTGTGACGGGAAGTGACATCACTGAGATGGAGCAGAGGGAGAAGCTGATTCACATTGTGGTGATAGTGTTAGCCATGGTGCTGGCTGTGCCTGTAGGTATGTATGCCTGCACCACTGACACCAAGTTCGCCTGCCTGGAGGGCATCATGGAAACCTGGAAGAGGCGGCGGAGAGACGGCGGCCCATCGGAGGCGGAGAGGGAGAGGAACGGCACCTTCGACAGCCTGCAGGCGGCCAGCGACGAGGGCCTGGTCAATAAAGATTCCAGTGAAGAGAGGAAGGTGAGGAGGAGGTCTGATGACAGACTGAATAAGAGCAAGGCTGACCACAGCAAACTCACAGCCGAACTATATTAGATTAATATTCACTGAGTCAAGAAGTGAAAACACGAAGCTGACCTTGCTTCAGACCCATGTCACCCCCTGTTTCTAGCATTTCATTGTAGTGTGCTGATGCTGTCCCTACAAAGTATGACAGTTTGTTGTTGTTTATATGTAAATCTGTAAGCTTTGATATTGACTAAGTAGAAAGTACAAAATTCACAAGAATAAAAATACTGTCTGCCTTGGTTTTAATCTTATCTCTTCCTCTGTTCTAGGCCGAGGAGTTTGTTGCAAAGATGTGAATGATGACCGTTATGTCAAGATTGTAATTCAAGGATTTGCACCAGTGTAGAGAATGTACTGCAGTCTGTTTCTGTCTAATCTGTTATAATGTTTATCTTGATGTCATGATGTATTTCAGTGTCAATTATTCATACACACTTTGATTGCTATATGAAGCCTTTGTGATTGAGTTAAATGACAGAGCACTCAAGATGGCTTTTTTTTTTACTGATGTATCAACTGTAGATCCATTCTTTATCCTTAATTCTTTGTTAGCACTTTCATATTGTTGTATTAATTTATGTATCTACCTATATATCTATCTGTGCATTTATTTATTCATTGTTTTGATCCACCTTGTTACCATTGTCAGATAGTTTTACACATTTTGACACCTGACCTAAAAGAAGAACTTTGATTAAATCAGGTGATGATTATAACATGGGTGAAACAGTTCAGTCAATGGAGCAATGGTGGACTTTGTCAGTACACAATGCCTTCATTTAACTTTCTACAAACAACAGATTCATCTTAAGTTCATACATACAGTGTATGATGCAGTTACTGTATATACATGTCAAATACTAGTAGATGTCAGGATGTTTTCTTGTCCATACAACAGGACACATAATGTAATCAGTGAATTCCGGCAAATGCACAATATAAAAGCTTACAACTTTGCCCTTTCCTGTCACCATCACAGCTTTCCTTGTCCTCCCATTTGAAATGAAATTGTGTGTGTGTGTGTTTGTGCACGTTTGTGTGAGCATGAACATGTGTCTGTGTATGTGCGTGAATCTGATAATATATATTTCATTTTGTGACATTTGGCCTTGGCAGTACCTCACATAGTCCTTTCAGATAAGTAGGATTATGACAAAACTTAAGCTTTAAAACTTTAACTTTGTGTCCATTTGATAATGTGCAAAGTTACAAGGCAACACCTTCTCTGCATTAAATTGATTAATTAAATTGTGTGCGTGTGAATGTTATACCATTTATTTTATGACATTTGTGTGTTTACAAGTGAGTGGCAAAGGTTAAAACCTTCAAAAACTTTACCTCTATGTCCATTTGATAATGCACAAGGTCACAAGGCAACGCCTACTCATACTGTGTTTGAATTAAATTGATCCATAACACGTCAAACAGCTTAAATAGGGAAACCTGTAAGGACTGAGAAGTGTCAACATTGGAAAGTTGCCCTTTTGGAACAGACTGGACTAAATTATATAAATACAAATATTTATCATTGAAGTGTGTGAAGTCAACATTTCAATGTGTGTACATTAAAGTTTGATTAACAAATGTTTAATCCTTGTTGCGTCACTGTATATGCTACAGTTCCTGTCTGCCACTTCTGCGACAAGAGACTCAGCAGCCGTGCGTCACACATGATCTGTGCTGACCAACCCAGACAGATGGCACATCGGATGTGCGTTGGCCAATGGCATTGTTCACTTGACATAATACCCAAATACTGGCATCCTCTATGATCAAATCACTCAAGCCCCCCTCCTCCATCTCCATGTGTTTTCTCCTGTGACGCAAGTTCAGTTCATCTCTGCTGGGCCCGGTGCTGTTGACTTAAGATCAGGGCTTTAAAAAACTGGCTGAGATTGGCAGCTCTCATTTTCTGGAGTGCAGACACATCTGCTTTGTTGCTGGATCAGATGTGTTTATATGATTTGTGGGTGGGGGACTGATGTTGCTTTTTCGTGTAATCCTGATCCATTATAGTCTTGTGTCTATGACACAAGACTATGAAAGCTGTAACACTTCATCTCAGCTATAGCACAGGCCACACAGGAATGACACCTTTAAGGTTCATCTGATTTTTTTGTCATTACATAGACTCATATTGCATGAAGCTGTCTGTTATTTAAACACCGTGCTACATAACAGCTGCAGGTCTCATAGGCAGCAATGTTATGTTATCAGTTGTAGGGAAACAGGCAATTTAATTAGAAAGCAAAAATTCTTTGATTTACCTTACAGACCCTCAGTTGTTTCAAGCACACCATCATACATGCACTGACAGATTTTTTGAATACTGTGCATAGCTTTCTTTCATTCTGGTGCATCAATGCTCTTTGCAACTTGCAACTCTGTAATCCTCTATCAAATAGCCCAGTAATCCTGGCTGCCTCTTACATGGCATAATGCATGATCATTTGGGCTGCTCCTCATATTCCACCATTTCACTTCAGAGCATTAAAAGCCTGCAACATTGAAAAGTGTGTATGTGTGCGCATGTTTGTGTGTGTCTGTCTGTGACGATTTTAACCGCAAACTTGACTTTGATTCCTTAAGAATCTTTAGACTATATTGATCTGAAAGAGCAGCACATCATGCATGTGTGGGGTTGTTTGTGAAAATAAGTAAGAATAATCTGGATCATTTTGGCGAGCAGCAAGTCACATCTCGGTTTTTACTTTGCCAAATAAAAAATTAATCCCCAAAGTCCTCTCTTCGTCGTCATAACCATGTGAAATGTGCCAGCTGAGGTTGCAGAAAGTTTCATGCCAGTCGCTCACATCTTGTCAGTCCAAACTAAATCAGGGCAGATGGACTTTTGGTTTTGAGCCAACGATGCAATATTGTATAAAGATGAACAAGTTGGTGCTTGGATTAGAGAGGGTAATCTGCAATTTTCATGTTTTATGTAACTTTGGAATAGCGTGCATGTTTGGTGGATGTCTACACAAATACCCAGTGAGTGGTTCAGTGTAACTTCATAATTGATAGTGCTCACACAGATATTGAATCTAAGGAGAGGAAGAGTGCTTGTTAATCAGTAAACTGTATATAACCTAGTCAGTGTTTTGAACATCTGGGAATGTTTTGTTGAAAACAGAAAATATCTTTGGATGTTGTGCTGTGTGAGACTCTCTTCATTCATCTCTATCTAACTCTCATAATATGCAAATTCCCCCTCTTCCACTGTAATGATTCACTTTATGGATTTTGCATTATGTTCAGTGTTTTTATAATTTTTGCAAAGGCTTTCCACATTCTGCATCTCAACCCACCAGTTGCCTTTCCCTGCAATGTCACAGCAATCACTGAAGAACAACAGGAACGTCTTCCCTACAGCAATGAAAGGTTCTTTGTGTTTGAGACAAGGATTTGGGGAATGCAGCTGATCTCAAACCTGACCTTCTTGATAACACACCCTGGTTGAGTAGCTGTGGCGTTGACAGCTTCTTGTCTGTCTCCAGGAGGAGGCAGTGGAGTGCACATTTACAGGCTCATTAACAAAGCGTTAATCTTCAGTCTTGAGCTGATAGCAACAGGCCGGTCACTGGGCTCTACAGTCAATGGCCTAGTAATTTGAGTCTCCTGGACTCAATATGTTCCAATCCTGTAAGATTTTAATTGGTTGCGGGCTGATACTCCACCTTTTCCCATTGGCAGCCCGAGTATCTGAAGATTCATCCGAGTTCACTGGTGAGTTTAACTGGAGTGTTAGGGGTGAAAACATTTAAAGTATAAGCTACACCTGTTGTTAATAATGCAAATTAATATTAATTTACATTTTAAATGACAAAGTATGCTTGTTTTATTGATATTAAAATGCATAAACAAAAAAAAAAAAAAAAAAAAAAGCCATCATCTGAAACAGCACCATATAAATGAATGAAATACACTAGAATTGATTTAGGAAGCTTTCATGACAGATGCAATGAGATGTTCCCATTTTTTTTTTATTATAATAACTTTAAAGGATATTGAAAAATATGAAATCTCAATTGTTTACAGTTAAACATTCCTTACTCCTGGGCAGTAGGATTAGAGGTCTTCCTAAGGTGATCAGTTTGGTTCACTTCCCCTGGTTGATCTCTTTACACAGTTCAAGTGTCATGAAATCTCTTGTAAGGAGCTTGGCTGGACACCATATAAACAGGAGTGCTTGTTGAAATCTTGTTCATGACTTCATTCCCGACAAGGGACACAGGGGTGAAGAAATGCAACTTCTGTATCAACAAAAGGTTCAAATAGTGGATTTATCCATCCAAAATGACAGAAACATGAACCATAAACACATACAGTACTGCATGGTACTGAATCACAAACATATTTTGAATGATGATATATAAGACTGGAAAGCTTTTCTTCCATTACATGAAAATGAAATTAATGGTACACATCGGTGATAAAGTAAGCTGTTCCCATGTTATTGAAAACACACACACACACACACGCACATGCACACAGGCACACACGCACACACGCACACAAGCACAAACACACACATCTCTAGTATTGGTTCTGCATCCTCTTCTGCTCCAGTCTCATTTTGAGCTCTGAGACCAGTGCTTTGTTCACAGTGTCCTGTCTGGTCATCTCTTTTTTCCTTTTTGGCTTGGCTGCCACTGTTGCGGATACGGTGGGCACCACCCAATGCCTGTCCCCCGGGATGTAGCAGGGGGGTGGAGGGGGCAGAGAGGGGGCACAGGGTGGTGGAGGCGGGGGCCACTGTCTGACTACATTGCTGATATTGTTGTTATAGTTGACGTTCTCCACGGTGACCTCCGGTTCTTGCTCTTGCTCTTGCTCTTCTTCTTCAACACGGAATTTCTCCCCAGGGTTCTCCGGTTTCTTGAAGGGGTTCTTCAAGGTCCAGCCGTGGCGCCGCGGCCTCCTCTTTACACGCCGATTGGGCAGGATCCGGTTGGACTTTTTGTTGCGCATGAACATTGCAGTGGAGATGATGACTGTGACTACGACCATGAGACTAATGACACCAGCGAGCATGCCTAGGATTTGCAAAGGCTTGTCTCTACTCTGCATTAAAAATGACGCCAAAGGCCCCCCACTGAGTTGGGTCTGTAAAAGAGCACAGGGAGAAGTCACATCCATGGGACTGAAATCATAGACTGTCAGACACAATGATGAACTCCTATCTATCGTCCCGTGTGTGTAGTACTGCATGTATTATCATTTGGCCAAAAGACATTAGAGGTACAAAGTGTTACTGCTGCCCAAGAGACCCAGCTAAATCCAGAAATGAGTCACTACCAATATTACGGTGTACTCTACAGTGCCATCCATCAGAGGTTGTAATGTCAGTTTAAGAAGAGAAGTTATAATTTATTTCTGGGTGCTCTTGCCAATTAAACACACTGAAAATGATAATTCTTTGATGAACTGTTATGTTTTTCTCACATTTTGTCAAGACAAGATCAGAAGGGTTGATTGGGACACCCATAGCTGAGACCATTCAGCATTGCATTTGATAATGAAATTGTATGAATTAATGTTAGAAACTACAAAGCAGAATTAATCCGTTCATTGGATTTTGAAAACTTGTTCTAGTTTTGTTTTTTTTGTTTGTGTGTGTGTATCATAACTTGATTATTAAATAAAAAAAAAAGCTTGTGAAAATGTCAAGAGGATAATCTATATTGTGCTCCTGTACTCTTTTACAGACACAACCATATCCTAGTACAACAACTTTTCAAAATAAAATGCCAGAAATTCTTAGTACCACAGAGTAAAAACAACAGTGCTGCTGTGCTGAAGAGCTCAAGGCAAGCTTCATTTATGGCACATGCCTCCTTGTAATCTTTCTGATCTTGCCCTGAGGTTGGATACGGGACTTTTTCACAGAGTTCCAGTATATAAGTGTTGAAATGACGATTGTCAATGAAATGGCGAGGGAGACAAGGGTCAAACAAATCCCAAACACAGCCCCTGGACGTTTCCTGAGGCCCAAGAAGTATGAGAAAAATCTGGATTTGATCTGAAAACACAATAATTGCACGTGCATGAGATTCAGTTATTTTATGGCTGCAAATTTAACATGGCTATCTAAGCAAAGAACTGATTGAAGCTGATATTTTGGGCTGTGTTGATAAGAGTTGGTCTGAAGAAAGGCTGTAACCACCTCCACATGCAGCTTACTTGAGTGTTTCAACACTCATACTCATCAAGTTACACAAACCACACTCTAGATGCAGACTCTAGTAGGGAAAGAAGAAACATTTAAGATAATTTGCTACTGGGATTCTAACTAGAGAAATGCAACTTTCTAAACATGCTCACATCAGATTTGGGGCTTGCACTGCAAATTACTGATAGAAAACCCTCACACTACAGGTTGAATTAATCAATTCAGCAGATTGAATTCATTTCTGTATGTATGCTACCTCCATATATAAATATTATGTTCTGATGATGAGAATAGAGAAGAATGCACATGTGACATTGTCACTATTTCTGCACATATGGAACTCCGTCTGAAGTTTTTGATAAGGTGAACAAATAGTAATGCACACAAATAGAAATCTGCACATTGTACATATGTCATCTGCATCTGTATATTGAATATATTTGATAACGTGAATTATTTTTCACAATGCACATGTGCACACCTAGACACTCCCTGTAAATACCAATGGCCTTCTGTGAACCTGTTAATGAGAATATGATGCATACTTTGCGCATCATTTACATATGCTATTTTGCATACCCTGCATACATGCTGTAATCCAGATATTTTTCATACTTTTCATGCATTTTTATTTAATATGTACTAGTGTTGTAATTGTTGGTTGTGTTTCATACAAATAATTTAGAATTTTTTTTTAAACTATTTTTGAACTAACTATTTTTATTGCAGTACTTCTGCAGTACTTGGGTGCTTGGCACAATAGTAACGGGAGCCACTGCTCTGATTGGTCCAACCCCCTTCTCTAGACCTGATTGGTTGATTTCTCTTAAATGTACCATGAAAATCTAAATCACTGGTAAAAGGGGGCAATTTTAGGTTCATCAAGGCAGGCAAAGACATGGCAAAGACCACACATTTGAGTTTTTCACTGTTTCTATTTCTGCATATCTCAGAGTACTGAAATATGCCAAATACTATAACATGTGACTCTCCTTTAGCCCCCTTTAAAGTTTCATCTTATCTTATCTTATCTATTTGAAAGGAGACTTATTCCCTACAGGAAGCACTCATATGGGTTTAACTGACATAGTGCGACTCTCTACTCTGTTGCAACTTACGGCTTCGGTGATGTCAATCTTGACGATTGCAGTGGTGCTGAAGGAGGGCTGGCCGCGGTCCCGGGCCTGGACCACCACTGACCAGGTGCAGTCCTTCTGCCTGGTGATGTTCTGAACAATGTCCATTGACTTGATGTAGGACTTGAGCATGATCTCCCCCGTGTCAGAGTCGATGTCGAAGATGTTGTTTGGGTCAGCTTTCATGATGGAGTACTCAATGACATTGTTGGGTTCCTCTGCATCGTCGTCCACAGCCTGTACAGATAATTTAAAAAACACCAAGAACGATAGTGGCTTTATTCTGCCTTTCATTTTATCTGATACTCACAGCAATTACTATTCACATAAGAACATACCTCTATTTTCACTGGTGCTCCAATGATCATGGTCTTTTCTAGGAAGTTCTCATTGAACTCAGGCGGGTGGTCATTCAGGTCCAACACAGTCACAAAGACCTCAGCCAGGCTGTACTTCCCCTCTGTGTCTTCTGCCTTCACATAGAAGTTATACTTGGATCTCACCTCTGCGTCCAGGCTGGCCCATGGCTGAGTGTAGATGATCCCAGATGTCGGCTGGATCAGGAACCTGTGATTGGGGTGACATCATTGAAAAGTTACTTTTCAATGATTAGTTTTAACTACGCCATACCCATACAATACATGCCAAGCCTGATGCAATGTTTTTCCACATAGTCCTGAATAGGTCTATTTATATTATACTGATTATGACTATTGAGTGTAAACATTTACTTTTTCCAGGGAAGACCTACTGAGAATCTATGCTCTTTTTCAGCAATGCCCTACTTACGCACCACTGGCCACTGAGCAACTCTACTGGACCAACTGGGGTTAAGCACCTTGCTCAAGGTCATCTTGATAGTAGTGGAGGGGGGAGAGTGCTAAAAGCTTGCATCTAGATTTTCCCATTTTGTTGCAGAGATTTAAATGTCACAAGTCAGACTCTCTATCCTTTAGGACAGTGGTTCTCAACGTGGGGTCCTGGGACCACCAGGGGGCCTGGAGGGGGTTCCAGGGGGTCCTCAGCAAATTGTTAAACTTCATGATTATTTACTTTACAAGAAGATAATACAATTAGAGAATGTAGGAGAATTACTATTTTGATCATAGTTTCTCTGTTATCTCTCTACCTACAATACAGATAGTCATGGAATTCTGGAAAATATCATATCAACAATAATAATATTCTCAGATTTGGGTCCGAGAGACAAAATCTCATCAAATGGGGGTCCGTGGCTCTAATGTGGATTAAATTAGGGTCCTTGATATGAAAAAGGTTGAGAATCACTGCTTTAGGCTACTGCTTCCCCTAAACTAAATCCAAGGCTTTTTGTCCTTTGTTTTTTTGTTTTTTTAAACTTTTTTTCTAGTGTTATATTGATGATTTCATTTGACATGAATGCTGAATCACATTACTGTATGTGAGAACAATAAGATCAAGCAACACATCAATCATTATTATTGTTACTATGCGCAACAGCCAATTGGTTGGGAAAATTTGCTTTTACAAGTTTAGGGAATACAAACGATTATTTCAGGTAAGCATAATTCTTTGAGAGACCATGGATGGGTTTGTTATTGTAGCAGCTGAGTTGGTTTATTAATAGCTCTTTAACAAAGTCAGATCCCGTGAAAACAGGAGATTAATCTGTTACTGACTTTTCAGACTTAAAACTTGTCACCCAAGCTTTTATCCTGCACTTGGAGCTTAAAAGTAGCACTTATCTGCCCTGCTCTCAATGTAAGTGTGTCAGCGTATGTCAGTGTGGTTTTCCAGGTCAGTCATGATAATTAGGACAACTAATCATCGCACCACAGTGATGTTGCGCTCGATTTCTAAAAACTAACATATAGAACAAGAATGGAATTAGATTTTTTCAGTGACTGACTTATCTAGTAGCCTACTGTGACTTTGTCACATAGCAAGGTAATTGGAAGCAAAGAGCAGTCTATTTCTTCCTCCAATCCCATTAGAGGATTAACAAAGACAGAGAAGCAGCAGGCAAAGATCAGGACTACATGGTCCTGTGCATGGTAAAGTATTGTATTAAGGGAGGCTAGCTTACAGTACAAATGACAAAAATGATGATTATACTGTATGCAGACACAGAACCAAGAAATGCAACTACATACAGTAGAACTTAATTACAAAATAAATGATGGGACAACTTTAATGTTGGGGAAGTGGGTTTGAAGTATCCTCAAGTGACACACTTCTAAAATGGTTCTGACTGAAAAAGCATGCATTTAGCTAAAAGTATTCCAAATCTCTCTCGTCTGCTTATTTTAGAAATCACTCTCCTAGATGCCATGTGAGGTCACTTATCTCCTCTTAATTCATTGCTACAGAGCTCAAAGGTCCAAAAATACTCTAACTCTCCCTCCATTTCTTGGTAACAAGTAATTAGTGTGTTGGGAAAACCGCTTAGAAGAGAAATTCAGTATGTGCCTACTGACATACACCTGTCTGTTTAGATTGGTACATTACAGCACCTTCACATTCTCACTCAACACGGTTCATATTTACTTTTAGTTTTGTTTTGGCTTGAATAATATGGTATTTTATGTAACATTTTTGAAGATTTTGCAGTCTGTACTTGATGGGTACAGTATTGAGGTGTGTTAGGCACTGAATGGTACAAAATTCAGGTGACATTTAGGACTCTAGCTGTAGGGATATGAAAGGCATTTTTTGACTGTTTCAGTATGCGAGGGTCGATTTACTGATATCGCTGAGAGAGAAGAGAGACGGCTGAGCCTTCTTTCTCTGAGGTCAGGTTTCTATTGGAAATCTAATAAAAATCCAGCCGAAAGAAAATACAGGCAAATCCCCTGAAGGACTACAGTGCTTAGGTGAATTTATGAAATAAACAGAACCAAGTTCAAATATGAAAGAAATTATTTGCTCTCATATTTCTCTACAGCTTACAGGCAGATATGTTTTGCTATCTTTGGCCTTCAATCAAAAGATAGCATCATGGCAGTCAGTCTACAATGCTTGGACATACTGTAGTACACTGGTCTCCATTTGAACTTCCACAGTCAGGCTCAGATCCAATTAAAACAGACTATTTCATTGTCATTTAATATGTTTGAAGGTTGATTTATGTACATTACCAAATAATAAAAAAACAACAACTGTGAATGAGTGAAACTTTCTTCAGCAGAAAGTTGTTGTCAAGCATCAACTCAAGAACATCTAAGACGATTTTCGTGGTAGAAAATACAACTCTGTCCCTGAGGTGCCTTTGACGTTTTTTTGTGAATAGAGCCCTTGTTGACAAATAGTCAGGGTATCAACTGCTAATAATGTTGCATAAGCTATTGTGTTTTTTTGTGAGGGTGTTTATTCTCGTCTGCTGGAACTTCATCAGCTGGTTTTCTCCATTAACACTCACATAATCACTACACGTGGACCTATGAATAGACAGAGGGACGGCAACAGAAACAGATATGAAGAGAGACATGAGTAGATAAACAGAGAGAGAGAGAGAGAGAGAGAGACCGGGAGAGAGAGAGAGACAGAGACAGACAGACAGAGACTTATCTTTGTAACACAGACAGAAACACAGAGGGCCTAAAGCTGTGGGAGGGCTCCTAAAGTGTCTGGACTCAAATGTCTTGTGTGGTCCTCAAGTGTACATTTATAAATATTTAATATCTTTATTACACACTGCTCAAGTTTTGAAACTGGGTTTGGTTGAAATCTACAAAATTGCAAACAAATAAAACTTTCTCCTTTTTTCCTGTGCAGACTAAAACAAAATTGCAGACAGATTTTGAACAGGTGACTACTAGTGAAAGTCTGGCTATGACAGCTGATTAGCACTATAAGTGTAGTGCCCAAAACCCATAACTTCAATTTGGGATGTGTTCGATATTTGATCAGCAAATGAATGTATGGAGTTGTATGGAGCGGAGGGGGGCCCAGAGTCGCCTCCTTTCCATAGAGCCCATAATTCCTAGCTACGCCCCTGGCACAGGCTAACCAAAGTTATGTTATTATACTCACAAGTCAGCTCCTGAGCCATAGATGGAGTACTTCACTTCACCCCAAAGTCCTGAGTCTGGATCTGTTGCCTGTAGACAAACAGAAAACAGAGGAAATAATGTGTTTGGTTGTAATACTTGCAGAGGTCTGTAGTTCAGTTTAACACAGCAATCAATGTTATATGGAATTCTACTTTAGGGTTTAGTGCAATATGTGGCTCAGCAAGCTAAGGCACATACTGTGTATTTGCATCATTGTGGGTTCAGGTCTGGCTTGTGTCCTTGCTACTGAATGAACAGTAAAGGTGGACTGATTGCCACTGTTGAATCAGTGAAGTGAATGGATCTGTGTTGGACTGGAACAACTGGAGCTACACAATGACTGTATTCTACATCATCACATCTCCAGCTAATCTGTCTGTCTGTGGTTGCAGGAGTGCCTGTTCGCTGTCTCCGTGTGTCCAAGGTCACTAGTTGGCTGTTCTTTTATCTGATTGAAATTGCCTGGGATCACGGTGATGAGCCTCTCTGGTGTTCACGCAAGAGCAGGATTTATTAGTGAGCCTCTACAAGGCTGATGAACTGACAAGGGCAAAGGTTCCAGTAGCCACTGAATGTAAACTATCCAGTTCTGTGGATGCTAACCAATGCTCCCACTTGTTCTGTATTACTGCAAAAGGATATGGGATAAAAGGTTTAGGAAAAGCTTTTTGGTAATCACTTATAAGTCTATAATTGTATGATGCAATAGGTTATATGGCGAAAAAATCTGTTTTAGGGGCTTGAAAATACAGTATCTATCTATCTATCTATCTATCTATCTATCTATCTATCTATCTAGTGCACATATGCTAAATGGAACATGCAAAATAGTTTTTAACATGAAATGGATTTGTATGGAGAAAAACAAACATCCATAAAATTGTGTGTGGTATTTCTGCACATAATTTTGTGCTGCAGCTGCATGTGCTGCTAAGCATTAGAAAAAAAAAATCTGGGAATTTGGTGTTACACAACGAAATGAAAGTGATAGCCATCTGGCAGCTTACCTCCCCTAGCTTTTATCTACATGTTTTCACATATTATCCCAACCCCCCAAAAGTCTACATTTAGGGAATTAATGGCTCTCTTGGGCATTTTGTTAAAATCAGCATTCCTCTTTAGCCCAGAGTGAGTGACGTACGTTGGTGATGGCATGTATTTTTAGACAGGATGAACACACTCACTCACCGTCACCGACACAACATTGGAACCACCGGGTGAATTTTCGGGAATTCTAGCTATGTAGTAATCTGAGGAGAACTTGGGAGCGTTGTCATTGGTGTCCAGAAGATGAATCACAATGTCTGCTGTGGCGCTGAATCTCTCCGGTGTATCGATCTCCACTGCAAGTAGCTAAGGGAAGGAAAGATAAAAATAAATAACTAAATAAATAAATAAAAGAGAACATGATATAGATGCCATTACTTATAATCCCCTTAAATATCACGGCCATTTGTAGAGAAATATGTGCATTTGTATATTTTTAATCCCATTTTAATCTACTGTTTTGTGCAGTTAGTTCATTTGCAGGAAAGGAGATGAGAAAGATAAAATAGCCAAATGGGTTAACCTTGTATGTGAGAAAATGGTGCTTCTCATAGTCCATAGCAGCAGAGTCCTCGACTAGGATTGTGACTTGGGCCTCATTGAGCACAGTCTGAGGGACGACCCGCAGCATCCTGCCTGGTCCAATCAGCCTCAGATTGAATTTAGCATTAGCACCCTGCGAGTATACGACACACAGTAATATTTCGATTATCATCTGCAGTTGTTTTCCGGAAATTGTCTCACTGCAGAACATGCTGGAGTTATGGTATACATGCATGAACCTATTTATAGTAATCTGCATTTGTTAAAATACCACCGCAAACCCACAGCAGACACATAATCCATGCAGTATTGCTCATTCAATCAATGTAAAAGCATCTTTTTACGTCAAGCTTTGTATATTTTCGATGTGAGATAAATCAATAGGTTATCTGTGCCAGCAATATTATTCTTAATGGAACATAACATCATTGTTCCTTTGGAGAAAACGCCCTGATTTTGTAACAGTATTATCAGAGGTTATGTTATGAGGTGAACATCAGTCATTTGGACTGGGTTCATTCAAGGGGCTGGAAACACAAAGGGACTTGCATAAGCTGACAAATGGCATGGGTAGGGCGCACCTTTTTATTTCTGTTGGCTTACATTCAAATTTACGCAATTACAAAAAGGATTTTTTGGTGATGAACGGCAGTGGGCTTAACGTCCTTTCATAGACAGCAAGCCAGACACTCATTATTATAGTGTGGGAAATGTTGATTAGCTCAGTGTCTCATTAAATCATGATGTAATTTTATCATTAAAGTAGTGTTGTTACATAATAACAATCACTGTTCTTTCCTTTTGCCTAGTTGAGCTAGCTTTCAAAGGCAACAATATCAACGCTGCTGTCTTCTCACCAAGCAATCATTCAAGGACTAATAAGAGTTACTGCACCTGATCGGAGTCATTGACAGTGATCTTGAGCCCCCTGAGTATCTCTCCCTCTGGCGGATGCTCGTACATTGTCAGCTCAAACATGTTCTGCGGGCCTTTCTCCCCATAGAAAGTGGGTGGATTATTGTTCAGGTCGACCACCCGGATCACCACTGTGGTCTCCCCGTAGTCCATGAAGCTGCTGTCAGGGCCGACCTCTGACGCCTGGACACACAGGGTCATAATTATGTCAGTCACTCCACATTCATGATTTATGTAGTCAGCAGACACTGACTAATTTTCTCTATCAATTTTAGAATAATAGCTGTACTTCTTGAAACATTCAAGCTTTTTTTACCCCATTTTTTTCCTAATGAGATTTTTGTGGGAGTTTTTCCTTTGGTCTTAGGTTGGGGGGTGTCCTTTTCATTTATTGTTTCAAAATATTTGTGCTGTGAAGCCCTTTGAGACTGTAGCTGTGGTTAAGGGCCATACAAATAAACTTGACTTTATTTGAATGTGATTAATACATTCTTTTCGATATAATCAAATCAAGAAAGAAAGTACAAAACAGGCTGTCTCTGAACCTTGAATTTCATTCCTTGCCAGGTAATTTGAAAGAGAAACTGTGTGACAGTGTGACTATTTCAAAATGATGTTGAACTGAAAGGAGCATATATTATGTGGCAGTTGGCCCTACCACATAATATAATAAACAGAACGGCTGAATGAATCGCATCTTACCTTGACTTTAATGTTGAATATCTCTCTCTTCAGATACATGGGGTGAGTCAGCAAGGTGATACAGCCAGTTGTTTTATTGATGCTGAAAACACCATCATCGCCTGCAGAGACGAGCAGCAGACAGACCTATGAACACTCCCATCACACCAAACCTCTGTGAGACAAAGTTCAGTTTCCTTTTCCTATATCTCCTTAACTTTATTCTAGTACTTGTATTATATAACTATGCAAACAGTATACTGCTGCCATAAAATGGTTTAGTGTTGTTGTAATAAACCAGCAGTAAGAATAGATGAAACACATAGGACTCTTCTAGTCTTCTAGGAAGGTGAGATGCTTACCACCGTTAAGTGAGTAACTGATTGGATTTGGGTTCCCCACATCTCCATCTTTGGCAACAACAGTGTATATTTCAGATCCCTAGGAACAGATTAGTTATCAGAAAGGGTTGTGCTGTTAAACAAATCAATATATTTGGTGAAACAGGATTGTTAATTAGCTGTAGAAGCTTTAAGGTAACCAAGATAAATGTCATGAAATTATAAACTGTGTTCTACATTAGCTTATTCACCAAGGAACCAAATCCGACATGATTCATTCTCATAATTCTCACATTAAAGTAAGTGGCAAATTTATTACAAAAGAAGATTGTCACAGAAGTAATGATAGCCACTTCTAAATGACATTTATATGTTTAAAAACATATGTTATACCCACTCCCGTGCTTTTAACTTCAGGCCCCAATCAAAGTAGAGTGTGACTAAAACATGTTATACTCACTGGCACTGAGATTTCATAAACGTAGCCAAAGTACGGCGTCCCGATGAAAGATGGTGGAGTGTCCTGTGCATCTATCACATTGATGGTCAGGGTGGCAGTGGATGACATGAACTGCTCCCTGCCATTAAAATTCCCACCGCCATCCTGGAACAAATGTAATATGCATTTTAAACCTCCATGATGTCATACAAAAAAATATCATAGAACCTCTGGACACAAGTGTTGTTCTTCTGATATATATTTTTATATCAGCCTATAATAATAAGCAAATAAAGGTTAAATATTAAGATGAGTTTATAAAGTGGAGGAATTTATGACGTGCCTGTTTGAGGGAAGAATCTCTTGAGACTGTTTGATTGTTTTTTCATGAAATGAAATTCACATACTGTATAGACACATTCCATCTGTACTGGAAAAGTATTTAAAATGAAAATACAGTTACAGTAGTGCATGCCAGAAAAGTAGAACGAGTTATACAACCAATACCTTTGCAATTACAGTGACAAAGTGTGTCTTGGATTTCTCATAGTCCAGCGTTTCCCCAGGTTTGATACGAAGGACGCCACTGTGTCTGTCTATGGCAAACAAACTGGACTGGGAATTCTGCAACAGAGACAGTACAAAGGCAGCAAACAGAGACACAAACGAGGTCACATGAGTAAAAAGCCTGTCGATGAAACCCCTAAACCACATTTACTACCACCACTCACGTGAGCTATCATGAAAAGTGGTCAGATGGACGCATAAAAAAAAACACAGAGCACTCAACAGCCACTTGAATTAGGCCACATCCTGTATAAAGACCATTTCTCTATCCGTTTGGATGTAAAGAGCCCATATGCCCAAGGACAGGGCAGGCAGGTGAAAGCTGCTGTGTCCAGATGCGCACTGCGTCACCCGTCACTGTCACTCCGGGCCAGCTGTTCTCTGTTCCTAATAGCCCAAAGTGCAAACTAACATTCCCTGCCACCCCCTGCCAAAGCAGCCCTCTAAGCCTCCGATACCTCACACAAATGTAATTGTGATTTAATCCCCCAGCCTCATAACCACATATTCGAGCACATGCACAAACATACACGCACACACAAACGCTATAAAATCTAAATGATGCCAACCTCATTATCGTTACATTTATACTTTCTTTTCCATCAGATTAACCTTGCAAAATGGCCAGTTCTTGCTGGAATTTCCAATGAAATGTATTTTTTTGGTCTGGAATCTCCTATAGAAGTGTCTTTTTTGTGGCCATATGACCATTTATTGCAGCAGTCAGAGTGGGTAGGATGGTGGTGGGTGGTTACCTGGAGGTAGTAGGTGACTGAGCCTCCTGAGCCCGTGTCTCTGTCCAATGCATGGACGTTGTAGATGCTGCTTCCAGACTCAGTCGTCTAAAATGGGCAGAAAATAATCCAGGTCACAGTATATAGGGCATGAAGAACAGTCACACAATTATTCTGTTTTCCTGAATTACATGAATGAATTACATTATTTTGTTTTTTTCATTCTCTGTGGGGAGACCTCCACTTGAGTTTCCATTTAAAATCTTTAGGTCACAGATCAAAGGACAGCAAACCAGCAAAACAATGTACTTGAATGTTTTTTTTTTTTTTTTTTTACAGCTTATGAGTCAACTTACTTCTAGTACATCAACAATTGCAGGCATATTTTGGAATTCTGGTCTTTCATCATTTGAATCCATTACAAATATTGTGACCCTTTCCACGACCTGTAAAGAGGAAAAAAACATGATATCCAAAAAGTATTACTCCCTAATTTAATGGCATATTAATTTGATCCAGATTCATTATAATGAATGGCATGTGAACTGAATGGTGTAATCACATACTGAACTTAATACATACCTTGCTTCGCCCATCTGTGATGCTGACAAGAACTTCAATAGAATCTTGTTTCTGAATTGATAATGACAACAGAGGAGGAAAATCAGGGAAGAATGAGGATAACAAAAAACAATCATTCTAGTATTTCAGAAGACAACATGATAAAGTTTACATGAATTGTAATTGTAATTGATCAGAGTACAAAGCAGTCCTTATTTTAGACTCCAGTGTCCTTTGATGCCTAAGTGAAGTTTACCTCTCTGTCCAGCTTTTCCACCAAGGTGATGTTTCCAGATTTGGGATCCACCCTGAAATATTCTTTGGAGCCTGGCTCAAAGGCAAGGCCATACCTCACCTCCTGGCCTTCAGGGTCTGTGCCATTGAGAGAATAGATCTGTGTACCTGAAAAAGGAAATTATAATCAGTGTTCAGTCTACTCAAACCCAACTGTTGACAGAAAATAGAGAACTGGAATGTATGAGGTATAAGCATATGACGGTTTTCCAGAAAGATTTAAAATTTGTGTATGCCATAATGTCAAATTTAAGCATTTCAAATAAAAGACTTGGTTCCAAATGCAAAAGGGACCGGCCTCCAACCAACCACATCGAGGAGTTTCTTAACTATTTGGTCCAAACTGTTGTGGAACAAACCAGGTTGAGGTAAGCAGATGGTACCCTAGTAGCCTGACTGATGGAAGGTGTAGAGGGACAGCTGCACCTCCCGCTATTCACAGCCAGCAAAACGTCCCTCACATCAACAGGTGGCTTCAACAGATTTCAGCCTCCTGATGAGCATGTTAGTGTGAGTGCGTACATGCCACACGACATCTGCTCATCTATCAAAGACAAATTGACATCCTGCGCTCTCGAATATTGGCAACCGAAACCAGTCATTTTGCTGATTGGTTGATCTGTCAGCCCATTAGCAGCTGAAACTAAACGCCCTGCATGTCAGAGGTTGACCTCACCGACAGCCGTGTCCTCCGAGAGGCTAAACAGTGCCAGGTTCCCGTTGTGGCTGTAGGGCCCATTGTCAAAGAAATAGGGGGCAAAGTCTGCTTGTGCTAAAGAAAGAGACAAATATTAAAATCACAACTTATTGCCTCCAACATGCAATTATTTGTTAGTATATAATACCACAGATTTTATGTAATTAATTACTCTTAACTACAGGCCATAGGGGTTACATAAATAAGCTGGCTATACTGTGCTAACGCCCCCCTGCTCTCTCTATCCCTTTGACTAGGATTACAGGTGGGTTACGTCAATGTCCTAAAATATCTATTCTATACATAGACCACAGATCTCTAGCGCAGGAAACAATACCATTTTTGTTTGTAATATCACAATAATCCAGATACTATAGTATATTGTATCTATGACATAATCATTTCACATTACATAAAATGATGAAGGCCTATGAAACAAACATAAATCAAACAAGGACATTCATATAATAAACAAACAAGGTGTAAACTCACATGCAACTATATGAGCAAATGAGCAGGTGAAGCAAGAACATGAATTGAAAACAGAAGTCAAATAAAAAGTCAGCACAGTGCAGACACAAAGAATAACATCATCCACTCAGAAGCTCTCTAATGTAATTGAACAGCATTTACAATCCGATCACAGCAACAAGAGCTAATTACGTAAGCAGAGAATTAAGAAGTGAAACTTACCAAAGCAGACATGCACTAAAACAAAAAGCAATGACAAATGTAAAATCTTTACATTCGTCATCCTAAAGAACAAAGTCATGAAATCGCACCATGAAGAGGGCTCAGCAGAGCGTCCCGGACATGAGATGCCCTTCTCAAGGTGTTTGTGGACAACTAGGGGAAGGCTGAGGCAGATGCTCACATGCTAATCCAATGACACATCTTAGCCTTAAAAAGAGCTAGTCACGGGCCTGCTCAGTCCAACTGGGCTACTTCATCCAATCCAAAGGAGGTGGCTGGGCCTACAGGGCAGAGGAGCTGAGGGCGCTCGGCAACTTTGCTGAAGATAGACAGGTATATCATTCATATATTCATTCGTTTTTGATGTATTTGTTGTACTATAGCTTTTATTTACAACAATTAATGGGTAAATATCTGTGCATTTGTCTAATAAATAATGTGTAAATGTATTTTCAACCATGGAGGAGATGCATAAGATATCTTTGGAGGTAAGAATGCAAAAGTTTCAAAATCTTGTGAATTTACAAATGTTCAGTGAATTTTACCAGTTTGTGTCTCAATAACATTCTACAGTCTGATGCAAGTTTTCAACAAGTGCTCTGCTTCCATTATTAGATGTTCAGTCAAAATGCTTGCAATCAAGTTGTTTACATTGGTAAATACTTAGAACTTTGAATCTATATTTTCTCATGAAGCATAATCATAATTTTTACTACTGTAATGTTTTGCTTGTGTTATTATTGCATTAACAGCTACAAAACACCATCTTTTGAAGTCTATAATGTAGTATAACTAATGAAAAATGTGATTGTTGTGATCTGTCTGTTGAATAAAAGCAATTACAGATAAAGTGCTGTGTCAAACTCTTTAATGGACACTATAGCGGGATTAAAAATGTGGCAGAATCCATACTGTCTGGCCAGTATTTCGGCCATTGTGCTTACCGTCTGCTATGCACTCCATAACCATCTGTTGCATTAGGCAGAAAACCCCACTACTTTTTCAATTAATAGATTAATCACAACACACAGGATGAGGAAAGCAGTGAATGATCTGATGAGATGACCCATTTTCTGTTGAGCTTGTTTCTTTACATGATTTGTGTGAGTACTGTATAGAGACGCCCACAACACAAAACAAAAGTGGCTTCTTCAAAGCATACTTGCTGTATGACAACAGCTATACTATAAAGGGGAGTTTGTAGGGAGTTAACTGAAACTTCTACTCATTAATCCAGACATCTTAAGTGGTTGAATACCGGAAACAGTGTTAATTGCAAAAGGGTGTTTTAATGATACTGACAGACATGGCAGAATGACATATTTATCACTTTATTCTGGTTGTTTATGTTTCTTTATTTCCTTGTTTGTTTGTTTTTATTTCTTCCTTAACCAAAACTGTGTGTGTTGAGGATCTCTAGTTAAAAACCTTATTTATTAAGTTAATACCTCTCTGGGACTTTTTGAATGGTATTTTAGGCAACAAAGCTGTCTAATCCTCTTGTTTGATAATCTAATTTGGCCCCCTGAGGTACTCTTGCACGTAGGGGTTATATAATAATTACCTAGTGATCCTCTTCCCTCTGACAAAGATCATCTCCAACACCAACACATCAATTAGTTATTTCTTTACTTTTACTAGTGAGTTAGTTTTACTCCCTTTTCTTTTCTACTCATTAATCTAGACAATTTGAGCAGCCAAATATCACTCAAAAATTACTCTCTGTCTATCATGATTATGATCTGCAAGCATGCAAACAGAAAAGCTAGGCACATCCATTCTTACATTTGTGGGATCTGAAACCAACATTTAGCACAGTGCATTAGTCAGGGTTGTGAAAGCCATGCTTGTTAAGAAAAACATAAAAAATACTATATTTTGCCATTTCCATTGAAATGTACTGTATGTATACAAACAAAAGAAACATTTAAGCTGCAAGACAATTGCTTGATGCTGTAAAACGCTAACAACACATGTTGCATGCAAGAGGATTTACACACATGAGTAAACCTTTTACAGTGTATTTTCATATAGTGAAATGAAATCTACTTTATAATCTGAGTGGTATTAGTCAAATGTATATAGCATGACCTCAATGGCTGCTCGGTGCACCAATTGTGCTTTCTGCAAACTCTAAGTCGGCACACAGTCATTATGGGAAGCAAAACAATACACAGATATGAAAGCCAAAAATGTATTTTTAGGAACAGCAGCAGTTTATGATTTAAACTCAGTGACTTTTGCCAGCAGTCAGATTCCCTAAATATACAGGGAGACATTTCAGATGTGAAAGCTAATACACAGGGAATACAATGCTTTCAAAATACATCAATGATTTTTACCTCCTCTGATGTACAATATGAAGATATTTCATACTGTATTCACAATATACATTGACTGCCAAAGATCACCTGTCAGGTTACCTCTGTGTGATTGTTGTCATGGCCGTGGTTTCAGGTTTAATTCTCATGGTGCTGGCAGATGGCAGGCCTACAGATTAACCCACTGTGCTTTAATCCCTCCTCATCTTGTAATGCACAGGGCCTGTCTGTTGGAGACACAGGGTCAATCAGACATAAATGTGCAGCGCAATTAGCACACACACAATATTGTCAAAATCAGCCACAGATCCTGGTAGACTAGTGGGCATGTTGGATATAGCGTGCAATACCATTTGGATTCACCTTGATGTTTTTCATCATCTATCATCAACAGTGAACTTTGTTTTAAAATATAAGACCTGCACATCTACGCTGTACCATTAAAACCTGCCACTGAAGCTTTAGACATGTGTGCGACTGTCTTTGCACTGATCACTGTAAAATATCATAAGGATAAAGGCTCACTGCTCATCTCTAGTCATCTTCTTAGTTTCTAATCCCGTGCCTTCAATCACAGCAGCACGGGCTGACCTCTTTGTTCCTCTTGGGGACAGAGCCATTAGGCTGCCCATGGGAAATTCTCTGGCCGGTGCTGAACGCTTTAGTGTGTCGCTGCATGTGCATCGCCTGATGTGGATTATGGACATCAATACACAAGGACAAACCTTTGTCAAATAGGCTCAGTGTTTTTCAAATTTTCCTCCTGAAATATTCTTATCAGCCACTGACACGGCTGTGGAACATCTCATATCATGTCTGGCCTTGACCAGATGGGCCACCGCTGTCAGGGCCCCACGTCCAACGGGCTATCGACCTTAAAGGGTTTAGAAGCAATGCGGAAACAAAATTCCAGGAACTAATAGCAATTTTTAAGTAAAGATTGTCAAGCATAAAGTCACAGAGAATGATGATACAGCAGAGGATGGAACACATGTACTAAAGCTAAATAAAGCTTTCTGCCATGAAAGTGGATAAAGGTTTTCTTCTATGAGTGCAAAAAGGAAGGATATAAGCCACATTCTGCTGTGAGGTTTAAATGAAACAATAAGTTATTGCACACAATGTGATTGGTTATATGATCATAATAAAATAATGGTATTAGTAATTGAAAATATTTTATCTTCAAATTACATGAAAATGTTTTCCTCAGCAATATTCGTGTTTGTTGTACATGATTACATTACACATCTAGCTGAAGTAGTTTGAGCACGATTCTGGCCGTCTATCAAGAAGCAATGTTGAGAGAGGCTGCAAGTAGAATTAGTTTGGCTCTAGTCCTGTTCATGTCTCTGAAACGTGAGGGTGCAGAAAAAATGTCACATGAATGTAGACTAACAAATAACAATTTGTTTATCACCAAGACATCGAGAACGTTTTGGATTACAAGAATTCAAAGGATCCCCTAAAATGTTATTCATCATCTCAGAGAAATGAAAGGTTCACTTCAGTGGACATTCATAAAAATAAATAGTTATCATAAAAAATAATACCATGTGAAGATATGCTTCAGTTTCTCAAGCAATTTGTATAGTACATTGGTAAGATTATTATCAGTGCAAATATTTATTTTTGTGATGGTAAAAACAAAATACTGCATTGCTCAATTTTTTTTCAACCTGGATTTTAGATTACATGTGTGAAAAGCAATTCCAATGCTTACTTGGAATAATACGATTTCATTTACCAAGTCAAAAATAGACACGGAAATGTTAAATAATTTTTAGCCTACTTGTGTCACTGCGGGATTATTCTGTCTGTTTGGAACACCTGTGCTCAAGATACCCAATTCAGCTTTACCATTTTGGATTATTATTGATAATCTCTGGTGCGGTTTGCCAAGGGCAAAGGTTCGCTTTTAGTCCTGGTCCACTCTAAAACTAGGTCACTTTTAATCTCACCATGTACAGTATAGGTTGTTTAAATACAGCCTTTTCATTTCATAAACCTTCTGAGAGCAGATAGTGCTAAAGCAGTGTTAATGGTCAGGGTCATGAATGACGCAAAAATCAGTCACAAAGTAAAAAAATAACAATACTTCTGCAGGAATTGTCAATGACTGAAATGACTACTACCAGCAAGTGAAAGTAAGAACTGTCTTTTGTGGTGTTAAGATAATTTATGAACGTGTTAGTCCTGTTTGAAGGCATCAGTTTGATTTTAACAGTGCCCTGAGGCGCTCCCTCACTGGGCGTGTGCATGGTAGCAGCCAACCGCAATAACTTCCATGACAGAGTGAAACCTTATTAAAATAAGGCGCCATGCCTAGAACAGCACAATTAAATTACAAATCACATACAAACACATAAAAAGGTATGTGAAATAAGCTTGATGAGACCAAATCAAAGTACAGTGGTTTTGTTGTTGATACAAAAGTGACTAACCTGCTTAACGCCTCCTAAAAAATGATCTGATATTGTTCATTCAACCACTGTTTTGTTAGAAAGCAAATCCCCAGGTCTAATATTATATGAGCTTTCACCAAGAGGCACTCACTGTACAAAAATAAAGTTTAAATGATTGAGGATGATATTAACTAAACAAAACTACAGTTCCCTGTCATTCACATTCAAGCTGTTTATTAAGAATTTTGAAAATAACAAACAAGTATTTGTACATCTGACAGGCATTAAAAAGGATCCAAAATCCCAATTATCTTATTTGTATTTCCTGACATGCATTGCCTTATTTAGGCTAATTGTAACAAGCATTGATGGAATTGTTGTCCACTTTAATCCCACACACTCGCTAATACAGATTAGCCCAAACTCTTGAGAGACTCAATCTGTGAGATTTCTCACTGAAGATAATTTGATAGAACTTCATAGAGTTTATACCATTCATTCAATTCAAATAGTTACCCATTCATTTAGCTCTGACTCTTTGACTGAGATACAGTAATTGTGTCATTATTGTGTCATCATTGTGAACATTTCTGTATTGCATCCATTTATTGAGCAAAATACTGTAGGTGGAAAAATGACATGCTGACTGTATTCCTGACACTGTAAGACAATTATGCTGTAGTAAATTTGAAGCAAGTTACTTCTATTCAACATTGCCCATTGACTCAATTTAGCCAAAACAGATGGATTACCTGTGAATATAAGGTTCATCAATCCTTTTTTTTTTTTAACGGATACTTTTGTATGTTGGCCATCAGTGCTACATCTAAACCTGTGCTCTCTCCTGCTGACCTTGTCCTTCTCTGACAGAACGACAGTGTCCTGCACTCTTTTACACTGCTGCCTCCAAGTGGTCAAAAATGGTGTTGAGCTCAAACACTTAATGTAAAAACCAAGTTACACAGTCTGAGTCACTGTCAACTGAATTGCCTTTTACTGTGCATTTATATGTACCAGAAATGTATTTGTTTATCTAGAACTGCAGATAGGTGCGATCATTATTATTATACTACTTTTCAGACAATACAGGCGACACACAGACTTTCACAAAGAACGCTCCACGATCAAATATGTAAATATGGGAATCCACAGAAAAAGGAGACTGTTTACAGAGATTAATTGGTATAAACTTAGCAAATGTAGAACTGGGTTGTCGGGACTGTGAAGGATAAAATAAGACATGATAAAATTATTAGAGTACTTCAAGGTATTTCAAGGTTCATCAGTACAAAGAGTGATTGCAAATGTAAGCAGAAGCAGAGCGCACATTTTTGGGATAACATGAGTTGATGTACAATGTGAAGCATAACTGTCCTTCAGGGTCTCATTATGTAGGAGGTAATGGGGTACTGTTTGACAAGAGCCACTGCTTGGCCTAGATGCTGTTCAGGTGGCTGGTAGTGGTGGTGGGCCTGAACATTTTGGCTGATGGGACTGACTCCTCTGAAAAGCTGGTGACCCCTCTACCAGAATCCCTACCAGATATCCAGTGATCAGACAGTTCACTAAAACGTACCTTTGGTCCAGGCAGATTCAGTCTCAAAACCAGAAGGTGACAGTTACAGGAAGGTGATGGCTGACTGGATGATGGTCTTGTCAACAGCACTCTTCCTGGGATGACATTAAATTGTGTTAAAGTTGACACACATTTTAACACCGGCTTGATTGATTGATTGATTGACTGATTGCCATATTTTCTGCCGGACAGTTTGGTCGACGAAATTTTTATTTGTCGGACAACTGCACGTTGTACAGGCCAAAAGGCAACGGAAACCCCATCAGAGCTGTAGTCAGTCCAGTCGAGTTCAAGTCAAGATCAGGTCCAAAGACGGTTGAGACCAAGTCAAGGCCGAGAGCAGATATTGAGTCCTGTTCAAGACAAGACCAAAACAGGCAATAAACTGAGCCAATTAGCATCATTTTTTTCTTCAAAAATCATTTTAAAGAATGAACAGAAATGGAGATCTATCTGCAAATCCAATCTGTCCTATAACTTCCAACAGATCAGTGCATTGGAATTGACTAATTAATTAATTAATAAATAAATAATGAATTAACTAGACTTATATAGATTGAGGAACGTTACATACACAGGTTGAAATCCCTTAAACTGCCTACCCGACCCCGACTGCAGCCCAGGTTTGTTTGGTACCCGCCATGATTCAGATTCTCCCGGAAACCAGCCAACGTCAATTACGTCACTTACCTCAAATGGGCGAGCACGCGCAGGGAGAGTATCGATATCCCAACCAAACAAAGTGATCAGAATGAGCGTTCACATTTTTATCTGTGAACAGATTATAAAAGGTTTATAACAGTCCTTTCAAACGGAATGCGATTTAATGAGAATTCAGTCGGTTTATTCTGATTGAGGTGGTTACATG
The DNA here is from genome assembly GCF_046629955.1 of Centroberyx affinis. Taxonomy (NCBI): domain Eukaryota; kingdom Metazoa; phylum Chordata; class Actinopteri; order Beryciformes; family Berycidae; genus Centroberyx; species Centroberyx affinis. The sequence continues at coordinate 455,562 of NW_027280623.1, read as the reverse complement.
CATTATTCGGATTGGGCTACTGTTGTTCTGATTAGTAGTGTAATAAAAGGGTCAGTGTAAACGCAGCCGCACGTGCTCTGTGTGTGCACTTTGCCTGTTTGCCGTTTGAGAGCAAGTGAACTGATATTGGGAATATTTCATAACGGAATTATGCCACAGATTACAATGTATGTAGGATGGGATAGATTCAAAAAATATTCTGGAGGCACTTTTTGTCCAACAAGGTTGCAGAGATTTGGGACCACGTGACCTCCCCTACACAGGATGTCCCACGCAAAGAGAGCAGTGACGTGAAGCGTGCCCACAGTGAACTCGCTCTGTGCACCGGAGTCGAACACAAAAGTTGGAATAAAAGTTTTGAAGCGATGATATTTTAAAACAAATATCATTATCAGGCAAATGCTTTTATCAGGGGTTGAGATGCATCGCCAAAATCTTAATAACCTGCGACACTGCGTTCACAGAAACGCTTCGATTTAGTCAAAAATCTGTGTCGAAATCAGGTTTTTCTTAATAACGTATTTTCGCTGAACGTGCCCTGTTCCGTTAATGTAGATGTTTCTCCGAGACGTCCGCGCCTTCGTCCTGATTTTACGGCTGCTTTTCATTCATTTGGCAGAAGAGAGGAACGCGCGTCCGAGGATACAATGAGGCAGTGTGTCGCCTGCTCGCTCAAGACAATGCAGCAAGATGCTACGAGGGACGATACTGTTTGTAAGAAGATCAGGAACATTTTCATTGACTGCCGAGAGATCAGCTAAAGGTTTGTAGTGTCCACTCCGTCTCTCTGTCTCCGTTTCCTTCTCATTCTCTGGTAGGATGTGTTAAAAAGCGTAAAAAAAACCCTGTAGAGCCGGTACACAATGGAGCATGTCAACATCCTGTTATTCAGCGCGTACGCTACAGCTGTGGTGATAGAATAACGTTATATCATCATTTCCCATACTGTCGAAACATTCTTGTCTTAAAGTGTAGGTTTCCTCATATGATGCAGGTTATATCGGCTTAATAAACGACAATTGCGCAATATGGGGTCTGAGTATGTCGTGTCTTATTCCACTAATCAATAATGCTTTAGTCGCTCACATAACCTTTTTTCTCCTCCAGTTTTGAATGTGTAACAGCGCTCATCTCCTTAGTGCACCACAGATTTATAGTATGCAGAACCATTCATTAGGCTGTATTCATTTTGGTTCAGTCATGTGTAGTGGTGGAAATGGTAGGAATGGAGGATGCGCCTATTATTAACCCCCCTCCCCCTAAATCACTGGTACATTATCAAATGCACACACACGCGCGCACACGCACTCACACACAAGGGTAGTTTTCATCTATCTCCATATGGCATTGCTAGGATGCTTTTTGCCACATCAAGGGTCTAAGCCACACCAAAACTAAAATAAAACAAATCCATATGGACATCATAGATGAGACATAGCTAGATAAATCATAATGGCTTTCAGTATTTACCCAGAACAGTTAATTGTTTACACTTGCACTCGTGGATGAACAGCAAAGCTTTCATTGGAATTTAGACTGCAGCATCTCCATGAGACGCTGCTTCAAGGCTTTGAAGGCAGCCATTAATGTAATTTGTAGTGAGATGATAAACAGAGTGATGTGTGTTTCTGCTTGAGCAGATAGTCAGATTTGCCAAACGCTTCAGTGACTCTTGAATATGTAAAAGCACTCAGCTCAAGTGCTTCAGCCTGACAGTTTGACGGCTATGGCGTATTAAGCTCAGATAATTGGGTGATATTTACTTACAGAGCACACAATCACTCCACAACGGCTTGAAAACTGAGTCTTTTCCCTTAATGATACGCTTTGTAGAAATGATTCACTCTCTTGACAGGTCCAAATGGTGGGGAGGTTTTTGCATAGTCTACATTTCATTTTCGGTAAAGTGAAAAACAGCCTCCAAACAGAGAAATGATCATCCAGAGATTCATTGTATTCAGTTGCATTTAATTTCAGATTGGCAAGAAATGAAACCCAATGTCAGAGTCGCACAGTTGTTCAAGGGTCTTAGAGAAGTGCAATGTGGCACCATTGTGGTAAAAGAAAACATATTCCTTTGGCCAGCTGGTATGGCTATGTGAATGTGGTGTAGTCCTTCACACAGTTTTACTATAACAGCCTTGAATTCATGTAACATGAATAGCCTTTGTCCATGGCCCTGCCACTGCTCCCATAGGATGGAAACTTATCTGTTATTGCAATACGCAACGCTCGGTTTTGAGCCTGCCAAGCTCAGACATGCCCTGTGTCCTATGCACTTCCTGTTAAACAATCGATCCACTTCTGGAAAATTAATAACTAGATTGCTCACAGGATGGTCTACATGTTGGTGCTTGTGCTGCAATTTTCATTTCACAACTATGACATGCTTCAGTTTATTAGAGATGATTCTTTCTGTCACTTGTAAATGGGGCGGTACGGAGGTGTCACTGTGCTACCAGTATGTGTGCATCGCAAATCAGAGTTCTCTTTTGAGTTCAAATTGTTGATCAAGAAATGAGTGTGTTGAAATCACACACACAAGTGGAATCTAAATTTGCCGTGTCCCCTCCATGTTTGGCATTTTGACTCAGTGCCATGTGGAAGTGTTCCACTGTGTGCTGGCACTGAAACACATCCCTGTTTACATTAACACTCTCTCTAACACTCTCTCTCACACATTCTCTCATACCCTCTCTCTCTCCCTCTCTCTCTCTCACTCTCTCACTCTCTCACTCTCTCACTCTCTCTCTCACTATAGATACACTATCTTTTTCTTAGGTTCTGACAACATTAGAGGCAAACAGGTTTACAAAAAAGTTGTCTGTTGTATGCTATTACATTACTGAGCTTTCAGATGAATGCAACTGTGTTTTGACCCTCATGGTGTTGTTTTGATATCAAAAATCACTGGTTGAGTTCAGGTGATAAGTTCATTTTCTCTCTTATGTTTCTCTCCCATTCTTCTTATGACGTCTGATGTCTTCACCGTAATTCAGATGAGTCATGTGTCTCTTGTATGATGATTTCGTGATAGAGTGTAGAGTATCTCTGCCTCCCATTTTCAGCTTTATCTTCACCCATCCTCTATATCCGTGAAAGGCTTCCCACGACTTCAGTGCGTAACAGTTTGCATGATGACTACAGCATTAAGCAATATGAAGCATGATGCAGGGTGGCATTTAACGGCTTTATACAGAAGCAAGCTAGGACTTGTTTTCCACCAAGCAGTGGGTTATTTTGTCTTCTTTTAAGTGTCATCATAACATCAGGAGTCACATATATTTGACATATTCAGGTTTTATTTTTCAATCTTTCTGCTGTAAGCTTTTCTCATCAACTACTTTTGTTATTGCAGAATGAGGCTTCATCCACCGCATGACAAGCTATGACCAGAGAACTGAGTGAGCAGGCTTCTTCAAGACAGCCACCATCGACCAACACAAAGACTGTCTAGACGTCCCGTCACAGACCCAAGACTTAAGAATGAAGACCAAGTATGCTATAGTCTTCATCTGTATCGTGGCCCTGGTCATCATTGAAAAGGAGAGCAACATTTTGTCAAGGTAAGAGAATGAGATCAGTCTGTAAGAGGGCTTCGCTGGAGAATATGAGTTGCTAGAGATTTTAAAATTGAATCCTTTGGATGGAGTCATACTTCATGGGGAAATAACCACTATTTACGGGGGTTGAGACCTCTTTCTAGATCCACATATACCCCTGCTGGCCTAAAATCCTTGGCTTCTGTGTCTCCCCTCCCCTCCTATGTCCTATGTCTAAGTATGTTAAGGGGAGTGGTCTGCTTTCTCTCCTTTTAAAATTACCAAGAAGTAGATGAGTGGTTAAGTACCCCACCACTTGAAATACATATGTGACCCCACTGGCTTAGGACTGAATCACCCACAAGAGATCCCTCTCCAGTGTCCTGAGTCTCAACTACCCTAAATGTCTAGCTGCTTTCCCACTCTCTAAATAAAACATAAAAATGCTAAGAAGGTTGGTGTACTGCCCACTCTGAGTTTGGGTGGCAGGTAGCCTGGTAGCCAGAGAGACCTTCTTGTAATTGGCAAGGAGTCATTGAGCAAGACTCTCCACCTCTAGCTCTAACTCACTGTACAGTAAGTCGCTCAGTATACAAGTGTCAGCTAAATGGCGAAAATATAAAATGTTAGACATGACTCAGGAATGTATTCTGCACCATCTGTATTAAATTGATTTTAGCTAATCAAGCCTCTGTATCTTGTCAGGGTCTCTGATAAGCTGATCCAAAGACAGACTCCACAGCAGACCCCACAAACCCCTCTGGATTACAACGCAACACAAAATGGCTCCCTGACCATGCTCAAACTGCTGCTGTCCAGACTCACTGATGCAAAAGTCAATTACTCCAATCTCTCTGAGGAGCAGGAGGAGGAAGAAATGGATGATATAGGCAATTACAACAACAGTGGTGGCCATAAGCACATATTACTGTTGGCCACCACAAGAACAGGCTCCTCATTTGTGGGGGAGTTCTTCAACCAGCACGGCGAGAACATGTTCTACCTGTTCGAGCCTTTGTGGCACGTGGAGCGCCTGCTGACCATGGCCACAGGTGGCACTAACGGGACAGTGTTGGCAGGAATCTACAGGGACGTGCTCCAGGGGCTCTTCCTGTGTGATTTCTCTCCTCTGGAGAAGTTCATCTCTCCACTGCCCGAGGACCACGTCACCCCGGCGCTTTTCCGCAGAGAGTCTAGTTTATCACTGTGTGAAGAACCTGTCTGTACTCCTGTGGTCAAAGATGTTTTTGAGAGGTATGTAAATTCTCTGGATATACTCTATACTTCATTAAGCTTATAGTGTTGGTTGAATCTGAAAGAGGAACTAAAATTGTACCTTTATGGCAAGGCAATTATCATGTAAAAACTATCCCTCTCTTTGTCCAGGTACCACTGTAAGACACGCCGTTGTGGGCCACTCAACTTGACCCTTGCGTCCGAATCCTGCCTCTCCAAGGGACACCACGCCATTAAGACTGTCCGTGTGCGCCAGCTGGACACGCTGCGTCCCTTAGTAGAGGACCCTCGCCTGGACGTGAGGGTGATCCAGCTGGTCCGAGATCCGCGGGCCATCTTAGCCTCCCGCATGGTGGCTTTCTCCTCCAAGTACCAGACGTGGAAGGCCTGGGCGCAGGACGGCCAGGTGCCCGAAGATGACGAGGAGGTGAAGAGGCTGAAGGGAAACTGTGACCATATTCGGATGTCTGCAGAGGTGGGGCTGAGCAGACCCAGCTGGTTGAGGAGGCGCTACATGCTGGTGCGATATGAGGATATAGCCCGCTACCCCATGCAGAAGGCGGAGGAGATGTACAGGTTCACAGGGATACCATTCAGTCCCCAAGCCAAGGAGTGGATTCTGAGGAACACGCAGACCACACAGGAAGCCAGCGGGGTTTACTCCACCCAGAAGAACTCCTCCGAGCAGGCAGAGAAGTGGAGGTTTAGCATACCCTTCAAACTGGCTCAGGTAGTGCAGAAGGTGTGCGGACCCACCATGAAGCTGTTTGGGTACAGGTTTGTGGACAATGAAAAGTCGCTGCTCAATAAGTCCATCAGCTTGCTTGAAGAGAAACTGTTTCGCTTCTCATAGCATCAAAGATGCAGCTGTGAATGAAAACACTGCAGATGATGTATCGGGGCAGGAGGTGCCATTGGTGTAGTATTGCACAGACCGAAAGTAATGATAACTAATTGTGCCAAGAGACAGTTTCTCACCGCTTTACTGGTGACCGGGCATTTGGGACATATAAAAGTATCCATACTTACCAGTTATGTGCCTCAAGGAATCAGAAGGGATAAACTTTGCGCTAAATTATGCATCTGAACATTTTTATAATGAACATGTCACTTGAAAAATACATATTTATTTGCAAATTGTGTTTGCTGAGAAGGCTAGTATTCAAGCTTTTTATGTCACAGTCTATATTTCATATGAATGAAATAAGCATAGATGACAAGCATGGCTTGTAAGAGATTATTATATTATCATAGCCTATAAGATTTTATTGATAGTTCATTATATTTAGATTCATATTTCAGGGATAAACTACCTTCACAGTGAAACTGATGTGTATGTGTTTTGTTTGTGTGTGTGTGTGTGTATGAGAGAAAGAGGGGCAGGGTATGTTTCTGTTTATATCGTCTGTGATGTTAGTGGTAAACACTGCCTATTTCAACCTGATTTCTGCTTTGATAGATATGCACTAGACTAGGTGATTGATAGAATCTATTTAGTTTAGACCTGATCTACTTTTTATATGGCTTTACATATTTGACTCAGGTGAAGTGAATGTGAAATTGTATTTTGTGGTATCTTAATAATGATAGTCCATATCTTATGCTGTGCCAAAATATGATCTTGATGTCTTCAACCAAATGCCATATATAGCAATTTGTTTGTAATGTAATTCACTTGTGCCAACCCAACATGCCATAGAAAAGAGGTCAAATAAGGACGGATTAAAGATATTCATAAGGTTATGAACTGAAGTGTGGTCCTACTGTAACCCTCAAAGTCATAATCGGTGAGAGTCAAACAAGCATGGGCTGTTCTACTGAGACTAGTGAAGCGACTACAAATCACAGAGCAACAGACAGTGCCTAAGAGCAAACATGTCTACAGATATGATTATCTACACTATATACATATATAATATTGTATGTTTTATAAAATGATGTGATAACAGTTGAATTGCATTACTAGTATGTATCTATTACAATCGATAGCCGCAAGCAAATACTCAACCAGAACAACGCAAGTACTTTTAACCTGTTAACCGAGCTAACACTGAACTTATGAAACTGAGCTAAACAGACAGCTTTGCCAGTATTCAAATTGGCTGCGAAACATTTACTTGATGTTTTGACTACCAAAACATTGGCAGTTGACTTGTTGATCTACGAGTCCAAAAAAAGAGGCACATCTGCATCTCTCCACAGTCCCTACTCATCTTGGAGTGCTTTTCATCTTTGAAAGGCATGTTCACTCTACTTTGTCGACTTTTGAGACAGTCGCTTTCCTTTTTAGCACGCTTGCCTTCCTCTGAGCAATTAATCGGTTTCTTTTTACTTGGATTTGCTGTTGATGAAGGTTGACTTTATGGAGGTACCAGTCTTTTTCTGTTTAGCTATGGTGGCTATTGCTACTACCTAACTACCCAGTTCTTCTGTTTTTTCCAAACAAACCATTGTTGAGGTTTCCATAAATGCAAAACGCATCACTTCCTGTGTGCCAGAGGATTTTTCCTCAGAAAGTCCTAGCTGGTACCAGGTGTACAACAGCAAATTTAGTTTTCATGAACTGGGTATAGGCTGAATCATTACTGAGTATCAATCGGCAAGTTGTGGATTATTACTTTAACTGAAACTCGTACTGTTGCTTTAACATTAACAGCATGTGTAAATGTAGCTCCTGTAAAGCGCTTTTGACTCCTGAGACCAGAAAAAGGCTCACAGCCATACTCTCACTCTCGACGGTATATAAAGGTAAGCACTGTGCATCTAGTTCAATGGCAGCATTATGTTCAGCTTGGCTGAGGCACTGCTGAGCTGGCGTGCTAGTCATGTAATTGGATATGTATTATAGGTTCATATAGTGGGCTTTTACTGCCTTGAAAACATAACTAATAAGAATACATTAGAATTGGCAAGCCTTGGACTCACTATTGGAACCATGAAACAATGAGTCTAATGTTTGCATGAACTAATTCAGATATCCATAGTGGCAAGCTGTATTTGAGAGTAATGACAAATGATTTGCAGTCTTTCATTTGTCACAGTGGGTTATAGGAAAAAAAACTATTCCAATATATTAAATAAAAGGACTAAGTGTTTGTCACAGAGCGGTCCACACAGAAGTGATGATGGTTTTATAGGTACTTCAAGTCGTAAATCACTTTTACGACTCACTGTGACTTTTTTACTCTTTCAACTTTCTTTTTCTCTGTCAGTCACATCTTGGTCATTCTTATAGGAGATTAAACTAAAGACAGAAACACAGATTCTACTTCAGCAACTTAGCACATGGATATAAATGTGTTGGCTTATCCTACAAAATACATATTCAAAAGGTTCTTTGTGGGCAAAATGGTGCTTTATGGAGCCATCACTATTTGATGACCCACTTGAACCACTAAATGCACTAAATGCTGCTTCACTCTAGTGCCAGATGGTTTCCATATAGAAGCAACATTTTTCAGCAATTCAGTGATTCTAAATACAACCATGAATAGCTCCTCATGTTACATTCTTCGTGTAACATCATGTTGGTTCATCTTGGTTTTGAGATTCTATGACTACAAATTAAAGACATACTCCTTTTGTAATATATCAGTCATATTGGGGCTGGTGAGGTTGCCTCCGGACAAGATAATGAATAAAACCTCCTGTTGCCCAAACTTGTTTGCCCTGATTCACTCTGAAAATGCGGCCGCGTGGGCCCGAAGAAGATGTTTCAAGATGATAACACTGGTAATATCAACTCCTCATGGTTTTCCAGCAGTAGATCAGTAACTAAACAGTTACAAGTATTAAATCCCTATTGACTGTCCTGAAGAACTGGAGGAGGAACTGGAACAGGAGGATGCGCTGTAACGGAAATGTCTTTCCGAACACTGACCAGGCACACAGCCAGTTGTGTTTATGGTATTCTCATGATGTTATGACCTGTATTTGTGTGTGTGTGTGTGTGTATGTGTGTATTTTCATCTCTACAGTGATCGGTTGTGGGTATAGGCTTGATCATTTTGTGTTGTGTTTTCTTACATTTGCAAGTATGCTTGTAAGATTGGTGAGTATGCATGTCAGATTTGAAATCTGGTGTGAATGCGTTGCCAAGTTTCAGCTATAAACCAACCGCATTGGCAGCTTGCCCTATCTGAGTGTGTAGATCACCACCAAGAGCGAGAAGGGGCAATTATCCTTTCCTGCTCCTCTCGGCATTTCCGTTCAGAGGCTTTTGTCTTTCAGTGGAAATACATTTCTGAATATACCAGCACGCACACTCATTACTTAAACATTTCTCCACCATAAATGTTCCTCTTCCTTTTTATAAGTAAGTACTATATCAGTGCTTTCAGATGTCCGAGGCCTTGGGTGTATCATTTTTTCAAGGCTTGAAATACTCAGAGGCTGGGGGAGCCATGGAGAAAATGAGGATGAATGTGAGATTGTTTACTCTGTCGCATTCTCTGAGTGTAGCTCCATGTCCCAGTGAATTCTGTTGCTAGGGATGCCCAAAAGGTTGAGTGGGAATAACCAGCACCGAGGAAAAAGGCAGAAACAGGGAGCCCATTCAAGTCTGCATTCTTTCTCTCTCTTTCACGCCCCAGCAGAAAGAAAGTGGTTCAGAGTTCACAGCTGTTGGTCAGAGTGATTTCCCCGCAGATCATTTGCCTGATGCTGCATATCCCCAGAGCAACATACTGAGTGAAATGCTGCAGATGTTTCCATAGTAATAAACTGCAAAAGAGGAGCAGTCTTGGTGACAAATCACTTATGACCCCGGCCGCCCAGTCTGATGTTTGAGAAGTATTGGTCTAGTTTCAAACATGTGTTTGTGAGCTACACATGATAATGATAAGTTTTGGAATTTAGATTGGGAATTTACAAAATCACACTGGCCAAATTGCTGTCACAGGCACGGAGTATAGCAGTTAACTTAGAACAAGCAAACCTCTTGCCTGTCATGTAGCTGTAACTATAAACTATACTGTACCTATAAACTCTTCCCATTAGTTTCACGAAAAGAGGACTTTTGTCTCCCACACATCGCCCATCAATGTCGTCCACTTTCCCCAATTTCACAATTTTGTTAGCAAAAGTATATATATACATATATATATATACATATATACATATATTAAAGGTATCCAAAAGATACAAATTCACAAAGGTGATCCTGGTGGATGGGTTTTAACCCCTGGAACAAAACATATAGGCTACTATATCTCATGGGTATCCGTTCAACACAGCCCTTATTATACAAGCCCATCTACAACTAAATCCACTCCAAATTTAATTTAGTAAGAGTAATTCCACTGAATATTTGATATTATATAATATTTTTTTCATGCCCTGTATACATATAGTTAATTATTCTTATTTTTCCAAAAGTCACTCTACGCTTTTAATTTGAATGCTACATTGCCTAACAATGAATACTATTCTGGTTATCTCTAGCTATCTGTAGTCTCTTTGCTGCAGGGAAGGTATTTTAAGTGTATAATGTGTATAATGTGTGTATGGGTGAATAATGCCACACACACCCACATGGCAAACTTGTAACTGACACTTAAGCTTTCACTTGTTACTGTAGGCTTTTTGGGATGTTGATAGTGCTTAAGGGTTATTACCCCTAGTGTTCACCATGATTTTATAGTGTGTGAGGAACTAATTGCAAAACTGCAAAATCAAGTTAAGGACTTGAGTTTGAGTTTAAGGCATAGTGAGAAACCATTCTGCTATTCATGATTCACGGTAAAATCACACTCAATCACACAAAATTCTGATAATGTCATTTTTGCCATTGCTTCCTGGGTTGAAGTGGCAGTGTGAGATGTTTGACAATGGTTTTCCTGAATGATCATGCTATTTTGTAACCCTGTGACACCTGACCAAGCACAGAAATGGCACTGTGTAGAACTTTTTGCTTTTTCTATCTGCTCACCCAGGACACACTGACCATAAATTAAATCCAAAATATCCAGTGAGAGGGAGCATTCATTGATAATATCCTTGGAATAACGGTACTTGAATAAGTATCAGAACTCATCAACTGTGTCTGGGCTATCGGTGCATGGGATGGCCTTGTCTATAGTGTGTGTTCAGTGAGGATGAGACAGTTCTCCAAGCAACAGCAGTGTGTGATGTTTGTCCTTGCTTTTCATTCAGAGCATTTTCAGATTTCTGAAGAATCATGTAGTCTAAGATTACTTTAAATTGAGTGGTTGGTTACCAGAAGAGATTCTCTCAACATAACATCTGAATCCTGCCTCTCAGGCAGGTCAATACACACAATGCAATTTTCTAAAGAGCAGAATTACAAACATGCCAAACAGATAAACCTGAATGACACTCATCAGCTCGGCTACCAATTTAAGGTCAGGTGTGCTTGATCACCATGAGGTCACCTGCCCAGTGGGTGGAGCCCACACAAACATTTCTATAATAGCTAATAGACTCCTTCACATTGGAGTAGATGACTGTATTTGAAAAGTACATTTAAAGTATAGAAGAAGTATATAAATATGTCAGAGTATTGAGATTTGTAGGCTGAAACTGTAACTTATTTGAATTACTTCAGATAATTCTAATGCATAGACTTGATTTTCTCAACAAGATACTTTTAAATATTTTTCAGAGGCAAGTTTTTTTTTTTGCCCCATTGACTTGCACTTCTTTAACTAACAAATAGATGGACTGAAGTGACTCCCAGTTCATGATAAATCAGATAGTCTTCATAAATACTTGAGTAAGGAAAACAGTAATGTGTGTAAAAAAAGTAAAGGGAAGGAAGATTTTCTGTGATAGATGGAGATACAGCTTGAGAGAAATCTGATTATTTTCTTTGCAAACCCACTAAAAATACAGTGGCTATATGGCAATGTGAATCTAGGACTTGTCCAACATGACGTACACATAGATGAATAGGTGCATGGTCATATTTCCCCCCTCAAGGCAGGTGCACAGTAGTCAGTCTAAATAAAACCTTTACATAGAGGGCTGGTATCCACTCTCACGTTAGTCATAACACACCCAGAAAGTTTAAGTTACAACTTGGTGCCCCTTGCTATGTGGGAGACATTGGTTCAAAGATTGTCATTCCTTTAAACTACTGTACCAACAGATGCACATATGTGTGCGCATGCACACACAGATTGAATGACTCTGCTGTATGCTGCATGTGTAAGGGAAGGGAGAGGGCCAGGGAAACAGGAAACCACCCCCCCGCCCCCCTTATCTACCTTCTCTGGCCCCTGGCCCTATCCCTCATCTTTCTAAAACATCGTCTATCCCACCCCAGCTTCTTACAGTCAGAAATGTGGACAGGCAGTTATTGCTTTTGGAAAGATCAACAAACGCAAGTTTCTTGATTGGTGGATATCTGAGACTGAACGTTTTATGTGTATTTTTCCAGGTGCGATTCTGCATGACTTTGTCTTTGTAACTATACTTCTATGTACTAATGACGTCCCTGGGTGTTATAAATAATAAGACACATTCTCTATCTATCTTAGCCCCCCCCTCCCCACCGTCCACACACACAAACACACACACACACACGCCCTCTGCACCCTTAGCTTTCTCTCAGCACACTCCCTCTCCTCTTACTGGCCGCCCCTCGTTGGAAGGTAAATAAATCCTGTGGTCGGGGTGGAACACAGAGTGCCCTCATCTGCCTCTGGAGCTGCTCTGCCTGAAAGAAGCCTTGTGTTTGCCTCTCCAAGGTGGCTCCACTCAGCCATGCACTGGCCATGCCCATGAAAAGACTGGCTCTGTGGAATACCAAAAAATGGACTCAGCCCCAAAGAAAGGTTTAAAACTAGTCAGCTTTATACAGTGTACGGTATATGATATATTCAGTGATATGTGTGATATATTCAATGATAATTTGAGGCTATATTATCATATTCATAAAAAGTCTGGAGTATTACTGTATACTGGCATAAAATGCTGAATTTCATAGCTGCTATTTCCGGTGATTCCTGCAGAGGGCAGTACAACCCACATGATCACCAAGAGAGTAACTTATCTCTCTCTTCAGTGTGTGTGTGCGTGTGTGCATGTAAATGCTTATGTGTGTGTGGGCGTATGTGCATTTGTATGTGTTGGGCCTCTCTCAGGTGATTGCTCACATATGCAGTGATAATTGTAGTGACATTTCACCTTCCTCATTACAGGAAGTTTTCCTGTAGCTCAAGACAAAGCAGAGAATGACTCCTGCCTCTGCCTATTCCACTTCAATCCATTGTCGGCCTCTGTTCCCCTCACTGCTCCCTGGAGCTCAATAGGACGGAAGTGTGGAAGATGTCCACATCAAAGGGGGTGCAGGCCAGCACTAATCCGCAAATAATGACAGGCAGGCAGGGCTGACCTTAACACATGTCCCCTTGCTTGATAATCCAGGATGGTACAGAGCAATCCCTCATGAGGATCATGCTACAACATAACACCTGCACTGTCGACAAAGAGGATGCATGGTGTTAAAATTCTCATGGGACATAGAAGAGAGAGAGAGAGAGAGAGAGAGAGAGAGAGAGAGAGAGAGAGACATAAGACATCTTAATATGTAGCATCTTATCGTGTTTCTTTATGTAGGAGGATTGTGAGATGCACCGACAGTAATTTCCAATCCATGAGTAGAATATTAGCGCTCTCCCCTTGTGTCCATAGGTTGACCCATAAACTGGACACCCTCTAGTGGTCAGGGACTACAACTGGGAAATACATACTGTATGCCAATGTTCAAAAGCACATCAATCTAAAAAAAAAAAAAGTGTGTGGTATAATGAGTATTTTTGAGATGTTAGGTGAAATGAAAGCACTCTGAGCACTCACACACACACACACACACACACACACAAACACCTAGGCTATTAAACCCTCAGGTGGGCAGCGCTTGAGGGCAAAATGCTTCCAGACTCACCTGCACCATTGTTTCCGCTGCTCTTCCTGTGTGAGGAGCCTGTGTTGTTTGAATATAATGGGGTCAGGGAAATCACAGCACCTGTCAGGCAGACACTCCATCATTGTGACAGAGGGAGGAGTGACAACAAACGCTGCAAACTCTGGGCTCACTACCATCCCACCACCATGCTGGAGTTTACTCACTACCATTAAATGGAGCCAGTACAGAACACACATTGCACTATATTGCTGAGTAAATATCCTGAATAAGTTGTATTTGTTCTTTCTGATAAAACATCCTTTACTACACCTCAGTTTCTTTACAGTAGGAGATTTGCACAGGCATTTGATTGGTATTTGTAACTGAATGTGTTTGAGTACTGTGCGTGCTATGCATATTTGCATGTCTTTGTGTACAGATTAATAAACATATTTATCAGCAGGAACACTGAGATCTTCTCTTTATGTTAGATGTACTAATACAAAACTGTAATAGCAAGGGTAGGCGCCAATATGGATTTTTCAAATTGATATCAGTTGCACTCTAATAAAAATATTAATTAATTGGTTTGCAAAAAAGTTAGTTACTTACTTGGTACACATGGCTCATTTTAACTAGTAATACACAGTACTTGATCATTAACGATCATTAATGCATTTTAAATTTAATTTGATAACGTGATGTCTTTGTAATGTTCCAGAGTTATATTTTATATTATATTATATTCTTTTGCTGAATTTTTTGGCTATTTATCTCTCTCTCTCAACAACCAAGTTCAGGTTTGTTTTTTGTTTTTCTGTCCCATTGAACTGCTGAATAAACTGCTGAGATGAACCAAAAAATTGTTTCAAATCTAAACGTTGATGGAATGGCTGTTAATTGTCAACAGTTATACGTAATCCACTTCCCACCTTCTGTCAGCCCAGTCTGCGGTTTTATTTGTTCTGTTAGATGACAGGAAAAAAGTCATTGAAAGAGGAGAAGGCATCTTAAACCAACATGTGTAAAAGAGTGCAAAGAACAGGTAACTGATATTGCAAAATTGATATCGGCATCCTCAACAGAAATTGATATCATATGATATTGTGCCCTCCACTAAGTAATAGTAAGCCGCCCTATTCACTCCTTAATCTCCCAGTGAACTTCACAGAGTCAGCCAGGTATGTTAGACTGACATAAAACAAAAGGTAACAGTGTGCAGCTGAATGTCTTCCAGACATCAGGTCCCAATAGGAAAGGTCTATCTGAAGTGCCAGAGTTGGGGATTAAGGAAGGAACTCACTCTGGGAATGTCAGCTTTGTCAGACAATACAATCCCATCATCACTGCTGCCACCACCAACCTCATTAAACTTTCATTATGCTGCCTACAAAACGATGGCGTTTATCCATCTATTGCAGCCTCGTGTTTACATGTTTTGGGAAATCATGATCAGGTTTCATGTGTAGATATCAAATCATATCAGTATTAGTCTACACTGAGTATAGTGTTGGCAGCAGATTAATTATCTTTTCTTAATAAGCACTAGCATTGCCCAAACCTCATTTGACACTGCACTTGCATACAAGAAAATGACAATAGAATGACGTCACTCTTTCCTCTTGTAATGCCAGTGGGCTCCAGCATGCTTCTTCCCTTAGTGATGGGTGTACCCCAGCAAAGTCAGCCGACAACACGCCCCGATAGAAGACTGTAATAACACCAGTGTTACCTTATCTCCAATCGGCCTCCCAGCACCCCTCTGTCAATCACTCTGCTGGGCCAACCTTCTCAAGTTGCATGAGCTATGATTAGTAATTTCTACCATTATTTATCCTTCGTGCATAATTCATGCCCACTGTTCTTTTCGACTGTCCCCTGGGGAGAACACGAGAGGGGAATCCCACCCTGCGCCAACAAAACACAGAGGGCTTGTCTTCTGGTGGGAGTGAAAAAATAATGTTGCATTTTTAATTATCCAACCTTTGGCTGATTTATAATTGATGAGTGGGTGGTGGTAGGTGCAGGCTCGCCCTTCCTTCATCAAGGGAATGAAATGGTGTGGAAAGTGTTGGGTCATTAGGCCGTTAGGGATAGGGTCCTCCTGTTCTGACCCAGAGTCCAAGTATGACAAAGCCGCAGAGAGGAGATCCCATACAGCGGCCAAAGTGGAGCAAGCGTTTTCCCTTCCCTTGGTTGAGCCTCTATTGTCCCTCTGTGTAGCTCTGCTGAGTGACGGTGAGGTTTGTCACTGGAGAAGCCTGCTCCGGTTCACTGTGGATAGGGCTGGTTAACATGACAATTTGTTTTGGTAAAATAAGTAAGTGGGATTATTTTGAGGGAAATGCCCTGCTAGGAGGACCCCTACCTCAACACACATAATGAATTACTTTGTATTTTTATTGGCTGATTACAGTAATATTTAGGAAACATCACTCTCCTACACACAGTGAACACTGGAACAGAAAATGGTTCTTTGGAGTGATGCCTAGAAGAACCATTTCTGGTTCACAAAGAACCTTTCAGACCAAGGTTCTTTAAAAAACTAATTCTGCACTCCTTTGCTTAGACTCCTGCATTGTGTTTTTGTTTATCTGCCCTTTTATAGCCTCATGTGCAATTGCATAATATATTGTATATAGCCTACTATGGAGGGGTTTGGTTGTTTTCCACATTTATGCCATCACCACCACCCAATAACTTTAAGATCCTTTTAATATCCTAAAGAACCATATGATTCTTTACGATGTTAAAAGGTTGTGGAACCAGAAATGGTTCTTCTATGGCATCACTCCAAAGAACCATTTTCGGCGTAGGCAGCATGTAAAGATCACTTTTGGCTGTCACCAATGAATATGATTGAGTGAGGAACTGTGAATGAAAACTGTGACGGAGGGATCTAAATTTCTTTCTGCTTTTGAAGAAACGGGGTAATGGGGAGGCAGTTTAGTAATGGTCATGTTTTCCTCTAAGTAATTCTTAATCACTGTGTTTTCATCTCCAGGCAAGGCAGTAATGACCAATTCTGAGTGACTGACCATGGGAATGGGCACAGCTTAAATCCCCTTCATCCCTGAGTCTGATTCCCAAAGTTTCACACACATACACACGCACACACACACACACACATACACACACACACACACGTTCAGGGTTACAGAGTTGAGTCTGCTTTATGGTGTAGCCACCCTTTGATTCACCGCTCAATGAAACTTGTGACTGTTTTAATTAAGGGGAAAATACACTGACAGTGTAGCATGCGGAAATCCGCCGCCATGCACATAAAGGGCGCTAATGCTTTTCTTCCTGTCGACGCAAGGCTGGCCCCCTTTTGTCAGACTGACCATTCACTTCTCATTCATTTTCCTTTCCTCTCCTTTCTGCTCTTAAGTATGGCATTGCATGAGGCCTGTGGCTAATGACATGAAAAACATATTCACAGGGCCCAGCCAGGTGAGAGAGCTTCTTGTGACCCGCTGGGATTGACTCTTGGTAAATACACATACATTTCTTCCTTGGTTGTCAGTCCTGGTTGTGACAGTAGAGCTGCTATCTCTGACCATCAGGACAGGGGATCCTCTTTGGCTGCCAAAGGAACAACAGCGTATACTTCACCCTCTTCTGTTGTTTGGTGTGCCTCGGGGCAGGAAGTTAACCCCTGTAATCCCACAGGATACTGGTTTATCTATAAGTTATAATAATGTATTTTATTCTCTACTTTTTAAGGAGAGTTTCACGCCTTCACTCTGATCAGTATGTCAACGTTTCACTCCTTGGATGCCGTCTTTAAGTTAAGTAACAGAAAATTATTTTACTTTCTGGTCGTCAACCAATATCTAAACCGGTTGACAGCTGTCTGTGGGTTCCCATGTTAGTCACAGAGGTACAGTTCTCTGTTATTGTGATATTTTGACAGATGTTTCACAGAGGTTTGTGTATGCTGGTGTGTGACAAGTCATCTCTTCCTCTGGGGATCAATGTCTGTCCTGTTCTCTGGCCGATCAGATGTTTATCTCCTGGTGATCAATCACGCAGCCCTGACAGCAGATGTGGGTTAGTGTTACCGGCCCCACCGCTGCTGAGTGCTGATGACTGGGCTTCTGTAGATTGTTTGCAAAGGACAGGTAACAAAAAATAAAAGCTGAAATACACGTATGAGTTTCGTATTGACAATAAACAGTATATTATGTCTGAAAATGTTTTACATGTATAAATGTTGCAATAATTTTTATACAACACATTTTACTTCTAGACATAATTTATTAATTTAAATAATTTACTGAAAAGTGAATGAGACCAGCTTACAATATCAGAGACAACAATCAGCATTATTATTACTGAATGTGTGGCTGTATTTTATTACTTTCTATGATGAATACATTTATACATGCAAGTCTAGATTTTAAGCCATTTGTAAATACGTAAAATACAGTGGATGCAAAATGTTACAGAGTTAAACTGTCAGGGATTCAATAGTTGATACTTTCATTTGCATAAAAACTTGAAATGACCTCAGTGTTTTTTAACAGATGGGATTCTATCACAGCAGTTCACTTGCAAAGAGAATAGCCATTTAACACAGGCCAAGCTCCTCAGGGTTTCTAGTATCTCCAGCCCAAAATAAAACCCCTATAAATGGCCTCTCTCCATGCTCAAAATAAATGATTGATGATGACTGCTTACTCACAGCAAATGGACCTAAGTCAGGATTTTCATTCTTAATGCAGGTGTCAGTAATCCTCCTTTGCCTCTTCAAGTGATGTTTTTAGCCTGAGGAAATGCTTGACCAGATTCCTCCCTTACTGCGTAGAAACAGTGTAATCTCTCAATCCTTGACACAGCAAATAAACACTGCACAGAAGGAGAGCCAGGCAACTTTATCTCTTACTTCCTTCTACATTGTCTCTTTGACAAGTTTCAGGGGAACCTCATAGAGGAAAGAAAAGAGGAGACATATTTCTTAGGTAACAAGCCCAAGGGGGCTGTGGCGGTGGATTGAAGGTTAAGTGCATGTACTAATACACACAAAAAAGAACTTAACACCTTAGGATATAATGACATTTCCTTTTGGCCTTCCATTTGGCCACCATCTTTTCCTAAAGAGAGCAAAACTGCCATGTTATCCTCTTTCACAGGATGGGAAGACTGGATGAGAAGTAATAACTTCCTCTATGCCTTAGATTCTGAAATTAAGGGAAATCATTTAGAAAACTGTTAGAACTGTAAACGTAATAACTTCCAATTAACGTAAACCATTAATGTAATACAATTGCGCAGCTAATAGTGTAACAATCCTGTTAATGTAATAATTATCCCATTAATGTAAGAAATGTTACCTCCTGTCAATGTAATAACTTATTTTCCTGTGGAAAAAGACGTTGGGTTTTATGACATTAAGAAGAGGTCCAAAAAATACAGTTTAGCCTATTTATTCTTTATAAACTATCACTGTCCAAAGGGGAGTTAAGGTTAGGGTTTAGGGTTAGGACGCACTGAAATTTCTTTTGGTACTCCTGGATGTCCCAGACCAAAAAAAAAACCAAAAAACTATATTTGGCCTAAAGCTGCCATAGGTGGGTTTTATAATTTGATGTGCATTTGAATGTCCAAGTATATTTTTAACTATCACTTTACCACTTTGGTCCCCCATACAAAAGATTTTGAGCACCCGTGTTACAACATTTATTGTTGGTTTGTGCATCTTTTTGCTAATCTCTTTTCTTTTCTGCCACCACAGTCAACCTCAAATCCTGTGACATTTATTCATACTTCTGCTACCCCTCCTCTCCTGATTCCCGTCTCTCCTCCAAATGTCTGTCAGTGTCTTTCTGTTTCTGTCTATCTGTGTGTGTGTGTGTGTGTGTGTGTGTGTGTGTGTTTGAATGTGGTATATTGTAATATTAGCATTTTTTTTTAGTTTTATACCAGGTGGCCGAAACACCTTAACAGGCTCCTCTCTCAATGGAGGAGCAACAGCTCAATCCAGAGGTCTTGCTGGTCTTGCTCTTTTCAGCTGCTTGTATCCATGATCTCATTCTGGGGACTAACACCCCTGTCTGCCAATCCAAAGGCACTGTTCCCGAAATCCATGTGATGTTGAAGAGATGTGTCAGCCACAACACCCCAACGATATCCAGAGCACCTCATCATTTCAGGATGGATCTTGTACACTGGTGCCTTGCCACTGAGGGGATTTCTAACTATTTCTAACTCTGGGATTGCCACCATGTCAGGCACCAACCACCTTTTGCCCACAGTTCCTAGCAGCCACTTCCATGACAGAGGTTTTGAACAGGGTTCATTCCAACTTCATCTCCCCAACCTCCTCTGGGATTCAGGAGAAGCTCATTCAGAGGTGAGAGTTTAAATCAATCCAGACAGAGTCCAGAGTGATTTCAACTCATTCTGGACAGAGTCCTCCACAGGGAGTTTCCAGCAAACCCTCACTACACAGTTGGGTTTACCTGGTCTGCCTGGCAGCCTCCCCTGCCATCTGATCCAACTTAGCGCCAGATGGTCATCATTTGACAGTTCAGCCCTTCTCTTTACCCCAGTGTCCAGAGCATATGGCCTGAGGACTGATAAAACAACTAGCAAGTTGATCATCGACCTTTGGCCCAAGGAGCTCTGGTGCCATGTACACTTATGAACCTCCTTGTGTTCGAACATGGTGCCTATCCCAGAAGTCCAACAACAACACACTGCTCAGGTTCAAATCAGGGAGGCGATTACTCCATTGTATGCCCCCCAGGTTTCCCAGTTGTTGCCACTGTGAGGATATATCAGCCACTAGGTCTATACATGAGGTTGAAGTCTCCTAGTAGGACTATGGCGTTGGCGGGTGTCGCCTTCTCCAGCACCTCACTCACCAGAAGGCCAAGTACACCAAACTGCTGTTAGGAGCATATGTGCAGTTTTCTTCTCAAGTCATAGTCGCATTGAAGTGACCATCTGAAGTGACTTCAGACAAACTACATAGTTACTACAGTCAAACTACAACTGTGCAGCAGCCAGCCAGGGACTCGTGAGATGACCCCAACTCTATCTAATTGTTACCTCTCAACCTCCTGTAGCAGCCCAGACTTCTTACCCCCCAGAGAGGTTAAGTTCCATGTGCCAAGAGCCAGTTTCTGTTGCCAAGGTCCAAAACACCTAGGTCTGCTCCACCCCTGCCCTTTGCCTAACAGGCATTGAACCTGACCCCTACCCTTTACTCTGCAGGTGGTGAGCCCACAAGGCTTAATATTCAACTGCTTATCATTGTCCCCCACCAAAGGGGGGACTATGGATCGGTCTCCGTCCGTTCGTTCGTTCGTTCGTTCGTTCGTTCGTTCGTTAGTTAGTCACACTGTAACGTTGACTTTGTGCCGCTAGGGGGTGGCATTGACAATGAATGGGGACTCAGTGGTAAAGCAGGTCATATAATTAAAGTTATCATACAATGTGGGGGATAATGAATGGGGACTCAGTGGTAAAGCAGGTCATACAGTTAAAGTTATCATACAATGTGGGGGACAATGAATGGGGACTCAGTGGTAAAGCAATACAGTTAAAGTTATCATAGGTAACATAATAGTCTACACACGCTACACACTTGGAGACATCAGACTGGGTTGATGTGTTGAAGTGAGAGTCAATGGAGAATTTTTGGGCAAACCTCTAATCACAAGACACTGTAGTTATTGTACAGTTGTTGGACTGTTGTACTGTTAATGCACTCATCACTGCACTACCACTGTGCCGTCAGTGTTGACTACTTATATCATATTACCACTTACCCACTATGCAATACCATATATCACTTATCATTTAGCATTTCTATTATTCATAACACTCATGCCCCTGTTGTTGTATGTTATATTGTATATTGTATTATAAATTGTATTGTAGTGTACATTGTGTAATGTACGGATTGTATTTATTGCGTATTGTAGTTCTTATATTTTGTACTGTATTGAGTAAAAACAGGACAATTACAGTTACTACATTTCAAGATATAACTTGTAAGCCTAATTCTGAGAAGAGTAGGTAACAGAAATATATGGTCAATCTGTCCTTTTATTGTCCCATACGAAAATGCTTATACAATTTCACTCATATTTCAAGTACACTCAGCAATCACTGACTGACCCAAGGGTGGAACTACATCACTGGTGGGGGACAACATGTTTACTATTTGCTTGTTTTAATACTTGGTTCCAATACAACATCTCACATTTTACTTTCAAACCACTGTGTTGGGAATTTGCCCCGATTAATTCTAGGGCACATGGCACATTAGGACATGGGGTGCATTTCATTAGTCTAAATGGACCAGTTGACCATTGTAATCAACTTGTAGAAATGCAATGGTTGCCCTCATACAGAGCAGTTCAGTGTGGTGGAGCAGGTTTTTATTACTATGTTACAAATAGCCTATTGATAATCTGAGTAGCACCATAGATAATTACTACTGTATCACATTATCAGTTCAATTATTTGATTTTTTATAACTTTTTTTTTTTTTTTAACCTTCCTGTTAATGCAATAACACCGATTAATGTATAAAATCATTACATTAACAGGAAGAAGTGATTACATTGACAGGAGGTAATTTTTATTAAATTAATGGGAAATGTATTATGTTAACCACTATTACACTATTAGCTGGAATTTTTTTTACTACTTTAAAAGCTCATGATGTTAATTATTTTTACAGTTGTAACATTGTTGACATTTAATTTCTAATAATTTATGAATTTATGAACACAATTCAAATTCATTCATTTGAAAAAAAATATACTGTATATTTTTTTCAGGAGAGTGACAAAGGGGGAAATGCAAAGTCTGCCACCGTGCTCTTTCTGATATCCAGGGGGCAGTATTGGCTGTACATAATCCAACAAAAACTGACAACATTAACCTTGTCTGGAGGCTGTTTGAGAAGTTGTACAGGTACAATACTCAGATATTTCCTCAGGAGCCCTACATGAAACAGTTATTCAGTTGTGGAGTTGACTAAAACACAAATTGAACAGGGAAAATAGGTATGTAAAAGAGCCTGAGGAACTTTCAGTTTGGTGTTTTTATTTACAACCTGAAAACGAGATTGTTTACTGGTGGTACTAAGCAAACAGATTGGAGTTGGACAGACAGAGCACAAAGCAGGTCTGATAGAGACACAACAGATCCTGAGGCCCAGGATCAGCAGCACTAATGGGATTAGACCGGCCTCATACACACCAAACACCAAGCTCCAATGCTATGGTAAAACATAAAACCTCAGGACCTACACAGCCACTTCCATTCAAAGTGAAATACAATTTATCATTATTACAAAATGAAAATCACTTTGTATTTCATATTTTCAGCAATAATCATTCATAACAATACATGTTAATCATCAACATTATTTCTAGGCACAATGCGGCAATCTGAAAAAATCCTCCTTCCTTTGCTGTGAGGACTTTTTTAATCCTCCACTTCTCTCCTGCCCCTAAGGGGCAGCAGAGGCCTGCACTAGCCAGTGAGGACGCTTGTCATTGGGCACTGACTCTCAGCCGGGACCCTCTCACTTCCAGGACCATGAGTACAACAGTAGGGAACAAAGGACCAAAGTTCAACAAATATACCAACCAATATTCCTAAAAGTATACATGTTTTCTGTTTTACTAGAGAGATGTGTTTATCTAGTTTGCACCTGTAATAATCTGTCTTTATTTATTGATTACTACAGTACATTGAGGTGTTACAGGAAGAGCAAAAAAAGATAACTTTTTAAGATGAAAATAAAGCTAAGTCTCTGTCTTTCAACGTGTTTCTCTCTCTCTCTCTCTCTGTCTCTCTCTCTCTCTCCCTCGTTCACACACACACACACACACACACACACACAGAGTCACACACACAGAGCTCTTTTTCCTTCTTTCAGCGAACAGGTTGATACGGTGAGACTGAGCTGCTGGGTGGGCTCCTCCGCAGGAGTGGAGGGTCCTCAGTTCAAGGCTATCAAGTGAAGTGTTCTTCATAAAAAAAAAAATGAAATGAGCCAAAAGTTTGGTGATAAGTGAAAAACGTGGCCGGGCAGTTCCCCGGGTCGGGCTGTGGGATGCGACACAGTTTAATAAAGAGAGCAGGTCTGCGAAGGGAGAGGGTGACGGCGAGGTTAGCTGGAGGGCCAGACAGCGCTAGATGAAAGTGGGAACTCTCTCCCACAGCTGTCAGCAGTTTTTAATGTGAACTTTGCAATTGATTGGCAGAGCTGGCCAGGTTCTACCACCAAACTTTTCTAGCTTGGTGGCTTCTAGTTTCTACAGTGTCAGATGAATGCAGTGGTATGAGTCCAATATCAGGTTTGTCATCTTGAGAACATACTTATACTGGATATAGTACATATAAAAGTGGAGTTATATTACAACAAATCAAAATCTACAATATTATTATCCTTTAATTGTGGATGAATGTCCACTGAGCCATGTGTTGCACTTCTTTGTGGATGAAAAATTCACATTGTTTTATTGTAGTAACAGTGAACTGAGAGGATACTGTAATTCAAGCAATAAAGGCTCCAAATGGGCTCCAAAGAGCAAACGTGTATTGGCAGTTTACGTAATCTATTTCAATCCATTTAAAGTGTATGAAAACAGCATCAATATTTATCTGAGATATGTACGAGTGAGCTACCATGTAGAATACAGTAATCTTTAGCCTTTACACAGCACTATAATTGAATCAAGTCATGATCTTTCATCCCTGTAGTTATTTTAAGACATGAATGACACAACAAAAATTGAAATACACCCCCTCCCCTTTCCCATTTCAACAAAAGGTCAGAAATTCAATCACCACTGCTGCTATTGCTATAATAATATATGTATGGGAAACAGCTACAGTTACTGACCGCCAAATTCTTTGGCTGCCTGTGGTCATTTTGTCTTGCCTAAGAACAGAGGCGTCTCTCACTGGAGTTATCCATTAATCCCAGTAGGCTATGAAAATAAAGCATGAGTGTACAACACCAACAGATACTTCTGATTCTTAACTCTTTCTCTAATTGCGCTTTGCTCATTTAAATCCCCTTAACAGCAGTGAATGTACAGTATTCTGAACCATTATTCCTTTTCAACCACATTTATTTTATTATCTATTTCCATTATTTCAATATTGTGCAGTTTCTGATCCTTCTGTAGTTGATAGAGCTGGGACCTTTGTTAGATAAAGGATACAAGTGACTTAAGAGTACATGTTTTTATAACCTCTGTAGTTTATTTCCTCTTCTGGAATGACAAAGATCATGACATGGCTTTGACTCAAACACTATCTGGAGTACTTCCACAAGAAGAAGTCAGTTATTTATTGTGAATTGTAAAATATATACATTATACAGATACAGATAATGATATCGCTATGACGGGGAGTATTTCGTTTTTTCTTGACCTGTGTATGTATTTGTTTAGAGAGAGGCACTGGTAATCATCCCAACTCCTTCTTGAGCAGAAATACATTGATTCTGTACTTCTGGCAGAAAATTTCAAACAGCAAAACACAGAAAAATGTCCAACCTTATATGACTGCATCATTGACACAGTTTTACTTTTGTAGCCTTGTCCAACATCACATTTTGATGTTACTAATCCCATCACCTCATATCATCATTTGATGTTAAATAATGTAACATTAGCCAACAGCCAGTAAACAAGAAAACCAAGAGAGAGAGGGGGGTAAAAGTATGAGATAAGAAAGCCAAAAAGTGGGCATAGTGATAACAACATGATGGAGAGTACAGGAGAGTGGGAAAGGAAAATGTGGAGGGGGAGATATAGGTGAGGGAGGCAAAGGGAGGAAGTGGAGTTGAGTTGAAATAAGCAGCCTCATTAATGCACTGTCACAGCTTTCATTAGCCCCCAGGAACCAGCAGCACCAATATAAATCACAAATAAAGAGTTGTAAAAAAAAAAAAAATACAGCAAACTACCCAAGAGACAATCAATAGATTAGACAAAGCGACCGGCTTAACCCCAATCCCTGGGTCAGTGTCTGTGGGTGTATGCGAGAGTCTTTTGTATACGAATAATACACAAATACTACCAGTGGCAGTGAGTTACCTTGCGTCTTAACCACAGGAGCTGAGTCAGTGAATCCATGAAGAACTTCAGAACAACTTGTAACAGATGAGTACAGGGTGCAGACAGACATACTGAACTGGCGCCTCACAAACTGCCAGATATTCTTCACTCCTAGGACACAGTCTTCCAAAAATAAATGACATCAGTGCCTACATTCAAAAAGACTGTCTATTAAGTTAAACAATGCATAGTGTCATTAATTGGCAGAACGCTCTCTCCCATCGTAAATAGTTGATGATTTGGAAAATATTCTCTGAAGTTGGAGATTAGGAATAAACGAGGGGACAAAACAACTATCTTGCAAAATGTTCCCCATGACCTTTGTAATATTTCTACATTTTTGCCCCTGTTTTCTGGAGACATTGGATATTACAAATAGACTGTTTTCCTGCTGTGAAGAAGTGAAGAATGTCTCCTATAGTGATATTTTGCCAGTGTGCTTGCGGTTTCTTGCAGCAGGCATTTTTAAACCCTTGCATCTATTACCTTTCACCGGGTAAATACCTAATGCTGGAAACATTTGTCAATGTATGCGGCTGGCTGAACAGAATAGATTATTAGGAAGAGAGGGGAAAAACACACTGCTTCTCCAAACAGCACAAGGCTAGCCATACAAAGTATGTTTTCACTACCTCAGACATCCATAAGGAAAGAAAAAGAAACTTCTTGCATTTATTAAAACAGCAGCACTGGTAACTTGCAAACATGAATTCTAATTCAGATACAGTGACAAAAATACTATACATACAATTAATTTAATAAATTTGGACCTATATTAGTCAAGTTGCGTCAAGTGAATTATTTTGCTATCCTGCTTTTAACAAACCGATTCCTCATGAAATGTTTTTAGAGAACAAAACATACAGGTAAAAACAAGAGAAAACAAGAAAGAATAAGCACTTGTGTCTGTCTGTGTGTGAGAGAGAGTTTTTGTGTGTGAGTTTTTCTTTATGTGTGTGTATATGCGTGCAAAAGGTCAAAATGCTAAGTTGTGGTGTACAGGAATATATGATTTGTATCAAGCCTCATTAGAGACTGAGAGCTGATGCACTGCAGCTCATTCACTCAAACAGAAATGATAGGTGAACACAGTGGAAAAACATAAGTGCGCAAACACTTGTAGTAAATTATTGAATGAGTATGCAAATAGAAATTACTGAACAGAGAATGGGCTTGGAGGCTGAAAATGGAAACTTTGGGATGCAATACACTGGAGGCATTTTCAGAGATAACCTGAAAAAAAATTCAAACAAATTTAAAATTTCAAACAATTCTCCTATGAATATATCACAGAAATAACACTGTGTTACTATTAGTCATTTTCCTTGAATAGGTTCTGAGAAAGTACTAGTGCAAATAATGCACATATTAGATGTTCAAGCAGCCAACTTACAGTATTAGTCTAAATATAATAATTTAGGAAGATATCACTTTAGCAGTTACATACTGAAATAAATATAAATACTGAAAAATGACATACTCACATAGTAAATTCTGGGTAATTTCAAAGTAACTATACGGCTCACTGCAGTAAAACGGAGGATAAAATCGGTAAGAAAAAACATGTTTCCTTCTGTTAGGTTCATGTGTCTGAAGCAGACAACAAAGAGCAATACAAGATACAGCGATACATATGCCAACATTCTCTATGGAGTGAAACATTTTAAACATGCTGTGTGCACAACGCCTCAGCCACTGGCAACAGTCCACTAGTAGGCTACATACAACTAAAATGAGCATGGTAGTAGTAAAGAAAAGCTAAACACATCAGTAGTATACCGGCCTCCTGTTGGGTCCTGTGGCCAGTGTTGTGCAAACAGCAGAAAGTTGCGGCGTGTGAAGGGTAATGGGACATCCAACGCCAGGGGACAGCAGGCGGCAGAGTCACACACCGCTGCCGAAAGAAAGATGAAGTAATCTCAGGAAACAAGTAGACACACTCCACTTCGAATTTCGCCCCAAACAAGATTAAAGTGACATTATTCTATGAGAGTGTGGCAAGAGTATTAATCTTACACATAGAGGCAGAGGCTAGACAAACAGAGGCTGGCTGCAAGAGTATGGAAGCACATTTTTTATTTTGTCACTATATGGTGGAGTCCAGAAGAAGCCAAGAGAGCAATACCATCTCATTTTGTAATGTATTGATAAGGTTGTTACTCCTTTTAACAGTTTTGATTGCATCCATTGTATATAAATGTTATGTAATGGAACAATTCTGATTTTTGATGCGCATTTTATTACATTTCTGCACCATAGTATTCCAGTTGACAGAGTTAGTTGATTTTGTCTCTGTAAAGATAAATACAATTTTCAAGCATCGAAATATACTGACCAGCTTCCAGGATGATATGAACCACTGATCCTTTGGCGTGAAGTTAAGGTGGTTTGCATATTGTTGATACATTGGAACCCACTGTGTGTGTCTGTGTGTCTGTGTCTGTGTCTGTGTCTGTGTGCATGCACACACACACACATGTATGTCCCTGTGTACAGTATATGCACAAAGAGAGACTAGGTTTGGTCCGAGAACCAGAGACATCTACCCAAGCCATATAAGGATTCAGCAACATCAAATCCTTTAAATGAGCGTAACATTGAGGTTTTGTTTAGAACCTGTTGCATAAATAATCCATCCCTGCTCCCTAAAACCCCACTGAGAAAGACAGAGCTTTAATGAGTGGGGTTTAAGCCCCTCCACCCATCTACTCCTCCACCCGCAGCTCGGGCTCCTAATGAGCCATCATCATGCAAAACTGCCAGCTTGATACACATTAATTGGATTTTCACTTTTTCACCAATTAATTGACCAGCATTGTCATGTTGGCCAGCCTCCGAGGGCCTCTAAGAAAATGGGGGAGCTTCCCCTTTTTAGTCCCACTGACTCTAATAGCCACTGACTGGAGAGGGGAAGCATTTTTTTTTCTTTTCTTCTTTACTACCGAGATCAGCTATCTCATTATAGGCTTATGACATTTGTTGGAGCCAATCCCTTTGTAGAGAGAAAACAGTTTGTGTGCTGCTCAGTTGAAGCCTTTACAGTTTGTTAACCTGCCTCTGCTAGTGCCAGGGCCCCCGGGGGGAAGCCTGATGTGCAGTGAGTGACTCAGATTCTTTGCACCCTAGAGGACAGACCACAGGGTGAGGGAGAGCAATCCCACGCAGCCTTGTTCAACAAGCACCAAAACAAGGAACGAATACAGCCATGGCATTTCACAACGGTTATTTGATATGTTGACACATCAGTGGTGTTGCGAATCCTGCCAGGGGGATTTTTGTTCACATGAATCCTCGCAATGGAAATCCACTTGCAAAAGGTGCAGGAGAACTAATATTTTATTCACCCATAGGATTTAATCCTAGGGGTGAAAAGAACCAAACGTGTTCTGTTTGGGTTAATGATCTACCTAAATCTGATATTTGGAGGGCAGATCCTAGTTACCGTCTTGAATTTCTGTCATGACTTTGGTTGTTTAAACATTAACAAAGTCTAAAGCTGTTTACCGTTTCCCCCATGGTGATGACAAGGATAGTAGCAACACTAGGACATGTATACGTATCACTTTGGCAGCACCTGCTCATCCTTAATAATAAATCAATGTTTTACAAAACAAGAACATATCCTGTCTAAATATTTGAAAATAACAATGAGCAGTGAATCAGCAAGAATACTGATTATTTAAAATTTTCACTTAAATTAAAAACACATAAATACCTTGAACAGGCATTATAATAATGCAAGTGGACACAATGGAACTTCATGTTTCCCTTTTTAGTTAAATAGATTATCCTTGCTTCCTCAACCAAACACTGTTTTTTGTGTATTCCATTTTGATCCATTTCCCCCTAAGACAACTGTTCAGCCGGTGACTGTCTGCGTAACCAACAGCAATAGCAGCGTTGTGAACAAACCCGCTGCGACCCTGAGAGAGTAAAGTCATTGAGGTGAGTAGTGAACACCAGGCCAGGGCCAGTTATTAATTGGATGAAAGTGTTGCCATGAAGTGGACGTCCTGAGGTTGACCGTACTTTAACCATACCATAGCTCATTCTGACCGCATCGCTCTGCTTCACTGACTGTTGAGCAGCTTCAGGTCAGGATGATGTGAACCATTGATCGGTGTGTGTGTGTGAAGTTAGGATGGCGAGAAGTTTGTTGCTACATTGCTATATTCATATAAACATCAATTATGCTGTAATTTGCAATCTGCATTTGCAAACATTACATGCTGAGTTTATCACAAAAGAGGAAAGATCTTCCACTGTGTGAAATGAGTGCAATAAACACAACTTTGGTATAAAACAGTGCAAGCCATCAAATGAATCAGTTAAATACATCAATATAACAGATTGGAAATAATGTAATTATTCTATTCAAAAAGTAATTATTGGAAAATGTATGATTGCTTCTGAATTCTTAAAGAAAACAATGGAGATTACCGGCGTAGACAGGTTACAGGATTTGTTTTTGTTTTTGGTTTGCATCGCTACTTTCCAGAGAACAGTGAGTGTTATTGATCCTCCACTTCAGTTTGACAATTATTGAATATAATAGTTTTCTAAGAGGGTGCAATTTGATGTTTCAGGCATGCATTCAATCTGAAAAGTAAAAAACAATAGCTACAATAGCTCTCTGGGGTCGATAAAAAGACACTCTGTCAGCTACTCTTTTTAAAGGTAATGTTGTTTCAGTAGCTGAAAATAAACCATTCCTCTGAATCAATATTCTTCCAGTCAGAGAAGGTTGAAGGTTAGAGGTCAAACCTGGACGAACTCTGTGATTGGTTAATCAAGGCCAATAGCCTTAATTAATCGATTGAGGGTTCAAGAAGAGGAGCATTTATAACACTTAACGTGTTAGTTTCCTTAATCATGGAGGATTCCATTATTTATGTAAGATTGTCCATTATGTCACATTGAAAAAAAATAGGCGTTTTAATGCCATCAACATGTAATCAAGCAGAACTTCATTAATCCACATAATTAATTGAGCAGGCTTTGCTGTGTTCCTATTGCTACCTTTACTTTCTGGTCGGACGGACATGTTTCGCCATTATTGTTGTCCTATCCCTCCAAGGGTTGTGAGTTAATCTGCATGACCCAGCACCTGTCACATACTAATAAACACAGAACTAATTGACTTTGTTGCCCCACTTATCAACTGCCTCACCAGTCAAAGCAACCTTAGAGATTTTTTGTTTGTTTACAGGAAGACTGCCAGGTGCGAGTCTCATCAACCAAGAAAAATATTGTTTATTATATTAGTGTTATGGGGGCATCACGGTGTAGAATAATGTGTCATATTAAACAATATCA
Source organism: Centroberyx affinis (assembly GCF_046629955.1). Taxonomy (NCBI): domain Eukaryota; kingdom Metazoa; phylum Chordata; class Actinopteri; order Beryciformes; family Berycidae; genus Centroberyx; species Centroberyx affinis. The sequence goes on along the minus strand of NW_027280623.1, from coordinate 424,498 downwards.
GAATAAGCTTAGAAATACAGTCAGCAGGCCACTGTAGGGACAGAACACACTCTAAGAAAAGGAAATGAAAGAAAGATTAATTTAGATGCTGATTCCTATCACCTAAGTATGTAAATGGCACAGCAGAGGTTATAGCTTTTAACTCTGACATGAACTGAGATGTAGTTATTGTCTTGCTGCAACATGAGGGCCCCTTTTTTATTGAGTGGTATTCATAGCCTCTCCTTAGAAGTTGGGGTCTTCAATACAGTAGGGGTCAAAGGTAATGTGCGGCAGCAAGCCGGAGAGATAGTGGCCTCTTCTGTCAATGCGCGTTCTAGCAAGTGACAAAAGCGCATGAATACACTGGCAACAAAGAGGAGTGCTAACCATGTAAAGCTATGGCTGAAGTGGCCTACTTAGCTACTGATGCTGCAGTGGAGAGAGAGAGTATGTGCCAGTTATATACAGAGGAACCACATGCCACTGTGTGTTCCCACTCTACACTGATCTCTCTCTGTCTGTCTCTCCCTCTCTCTCTCTCTCTCTCTCTCTTCCTCTTGTTGTCTCTTCCCCTTACACACTCACGTGCACACACACACACACACACACGCACACACACACACACACACACACACACACACACACACACACACACACACGCACACACAAGCTGTTCAAAGTTTTTCCAGGGTATTTCTCGGTTAATTAACAGATTAGTGGTGTGGGGCGGCTCTGAAGTTCAGAGGTCAAGACTAAACCCTCTAACTGGGAGGATAATCAGTGGCAGGTGGGTCCACACTTCTCCTGTTGCCCCTCACAAACCCCTCCTCTCTTGACTTGACTTGTGGCAAAATAAGCGCACCCCCCCCATGGCTGCACCAATGCCCTTGACTCCAGCCACTCCTGATGCACCTGAAAGAGAGAGAGAGAGAGAGAGAGAGAGAGAGAGAGAGAGAGAGAGAGAACGCAGCAGTGCAGGTGGGGATGGAACAATATCTGAAGGAGCATCTTAGTTGGAGAGGCCTACATTGGATAAATTCTGGAAATGTGCCATCCTTTTGTACGCACTGCCAGGACCCATATTTACAAAACTGACCAGTGGGATTCTCTGAACACAGTTTCACTGAATGGAACACGGACTATAGGACCATAGGCCTGGGGCGAATGCTATAAAATAGAAATACAATAAGAGAGACGGGTGCAAAGAATGAGGGCTTGAGTTTTTGTTTTTTTTACCCCGTCTCCATTCACTCCTCCCATATTCCATTCCAGGTTCTGCTTGGTGGAGAACTCCATTGTGAGCTTCTGAATGGGAGACTTTGGGAGTGTCTCTCCTTCTATTAATTAGGACTGGCCAGCGTTTCCGCTCCCCTGTGAGCCCCTTCATTATTATTTCTTCACATTCTTTTGCAAAAGTTAACCCCATTCCTTCAGTCTCACTTCAAAGACCTCCGAAAAAGATGCAGTCCGAAAAAGAATGGCCCAGATTTAAGCGTTAATGTTAAAACATCCATTTCCTGTAATGGCTATAGCAGGTCTATTTATTGTAAAAAAAAAAAAAAAAAAATCAACCTGTTTCACTCCCTTTTGCAGCAAAATGCAAAAGGGTAATATCAAAAATACAAAAATAAATTCTGAAAAAACTGTATTTAAACATAAAAAGAGCATAGATATTGGATGCAGGGCTAATACTAATAGACAAAATTAGGACTACAGATTTCAGCGATCTTTACAGACATTCCTTATTGCGGTACACTGATTCATGAAGTACACACACCCTTATTGAAATCACGACCTAAAATACACCTCCCCTACATCTGTGGTGAACATCAATGAGCAAACAAGTCCTGGGGTGCATTCTAACGCTGCCCAGCGGGCTTCCATTTGCTGAAAAAAAAATCACTTTGCCTCATTAGCTACACACATTCTTAGTTTGTCACAATGCCTTTGCTTGAGTTCTGCTAACAAAGCCCCCCCTCTCTTCTCTTTCTCTAGGTGGAGACTTCAGGGGCCAGAGGCACAGTTTGGGTGAGTGAGGCCTTTTCTTCCTACCCCTCTCCTAGCTGGTTTAAGGGTTGTAATTATCTTTTGCTGGGGGAGGCTGTAAATTGGATTAAAGTGGAGGGTCTCGGCTGAGTGGATCACCCCCCCCCCCCACCAGCCCTCCACTTCCCCCACCATCTCCCCACTTGGTGGGCCACACGCTGATAAAGTGCGGAAAACCGGATTTGGATTCAGCCTCAGCATTCATGGCTTCCTGCTGGAAAAAATGAAATTTTCCGACAGAAGGGGCCAGTATGCCTGTGGTATCTGTCCGTGTGGCGTGTTTCATCTGGCCTCACTCTTCCAGAAACACCATTACCTACGTTATCAGTCTGAACCGACTCAGCCTGACTGGACTGGGAAGCCTGGCCAGCTACCATCCATACAGTCTTTGACCATCTCAATAACGTAGGTCTCTTCAACACTGACAGGGACATGAATTTTATTATTATTCTTCATTTTTCTACTTTGATAGGCAATTATCTATTCAGGAGTTACACTGTTATTTATAGGACTGAAAATACCCATTAATAGAATGTAAACTGGTAAACTCACCACCTGCTATTGCTGTTATAGGACACATTGTGGATAAAACATTAGAGATTAGAGTGAAAATCTGGGCAGTAAAAGTCAACATTTTGGTGGACAAAGTAAGGATAGCGGGGGAAAGGATGAATATTTTGGGGTGAGGTCGTTTTCCCGGTGATTGTAAAATTCTAATCCTGTCGTGGAATGTCTCCAGGTCTTTACGGATAGCTGGGATACTGGTGCGTGAAATGGCAAGTCTACCTTTCCAAATGATGTGAACCCTGTTTTCCCTGAAATCGCAAAAGCTTTTACAACACATGGCAGGTGCAGCATTTGCATTGAATGGACTTGTCTCTGGAGATTGGTGCTTATAACTATATCTGAACCCTGCTTGATCAGAGAATCTTGGCTTCCGCTTTTTTTCTTTTCAGCCGTTGCAAAAATGATCTATGTATTCAGATATGTGTATGTGTGTGTGTTTTTGTGTGTTTGTTTCCTTGAAAGTTTATTTTGGAGTTTAAGTGGAAGGAACTCAGCTCCGATAATGCAGGGTCCAGAAATTATGCTTTATATATATTTAATGTGAATGTTTAGGAAATTGTAATAACTGAATGCCATAACTCCATTAGAAATGTTCCATTCCATTCCATTGACAATGGAATGGAATTAAATTAAATGTAATTTCTACATTTATCTGACTGTGATGAAGAAGTGTTCTACACTTAAGCTACAAAAGTGACCAATGGTGCTGACACAGGATAAACACGTTCACATGCTCAAACTGTATCTTCAGGTCAAGAGTTTAGATTTCTTACTTTTGTGAGCAAATTTGTGAATGAAGGAAGTGAAGTAGCATAAGGTTTTTCCTCAAAGGTAATACCAAACTGGGTTGAGTGGTCCCTCTATTGCGGGTATAATGACCTGAAACCTGAAGAGCAATGAAAGAGAGTCAATTGAGGAGGGTTTTTCCATTCACATAAAATGTCAATGCATTTTCCAACAGACACTTGCAAGGGATCAGTGGACCCTCAAGTGTTCATGAAGAAAATAACCTTTCAATACTACGCAGGGATGCTACTTGACTGAGCCATTCCACGACCATAACACCTTTAATGATTTAACAAAATAGCTTTGGCATTTTAGGAAGATAGAAAAAAAATTGTATTACAGTAACAGTGTTTCAGAAAAAAAAATAAAAACATCAGCAGTCTATCTGGGTTTACTTATGCCTTCAAGCAAGCAACATGAAATGATCGAGGAAAAAGGCCACACAGAGTGCAATCCAGTAAGCTATCTTGCTTCTTGGGTTTTAGTTACCAGCGTGGAGGTGTTTTTCATAAGGCCCTGGAATAACAGAGCTACAGTTATCTGGGATGCTCGTCTTTTGATGTTCCCCCTGCCTCCCAGCCTGCGCTCTTTTCCCGCTCTCAGCCACCGAGATAAATGGGAGGGAGTGCTGTTGGTAGGAGATTCCTCAACACAGTGGGAGCTTAGGGCCGTCACTATGAGTGTTTGTCTAAGATATGGAGTGTTTGTACTACTCCCCACTACTAATTCATTTATTATTACCCACAAGAAATACGGCCGGGAAAAAATGTGAGTTGCTGTTTTTTTTTTTGTTCCATTGTACATCATACCACGGATCCTCTTTTGTTTGAGTTATTGGAATTAATAAGATAAATTTGAATCTGACTTTTTTGGTACAAATCATTTTAACTCGTACAAACTCTGCTCATTAAATGTATTCAATGATGAACCCAGCTTGCTATACTGTATGTAGTGACTGTGAAAGAGACCATTTACAATGCATTAAGGACAGGAGCTCAACAGCTTTTCAAAAAACATTTTGAAGCAATAAATGTTCACATACATCTTTAGCTTTAATGTCAATCTTGTAACTTTTAATGAATACAAAAACAAATAAAGCTGTATTAATAACAGCACATTCTTAAGGCCGACATTGTGTGATGAGCCCGCTCTTTTGACTACACTGTTTACAAAAGGGCTTTGCTAATCCAATAGAGGTCTATGTGCGCTGCCCAAACTGGCATGTGAATAAAGGGGAAAGCGGATCACCCAGGGATCCCACATACATAGACCGGATATGGGGCAGCAACTGAGGGCATTCTGTGTCTGTGTTTATTAGACAGTAGTCAGAACCCCCTTTCATCTTTAATTTCCTGCTGTGTCATCTGAAGACAAAGATCAAACAGGGGACAAAGTGGCCCTCCACGCTCCAAACTTCTCTGAGGCGAGTGAGGAACCCCCACCGCTCACCCACCCTGACCCTATCTCTGCACTTCCTCTTCACATGGCCCTCCTCCACAGGACAGCCCTTCAAGGTACAACTTATCAAAGCTATTTGTCTCCAATGAGCCTGTTCATCCTGCGTTACTGATTAGTGATTGACTTGGGAACCACTTGTATATTAGGAACTTGATTGTGTTCATTGACGAACACCGCGTCACTCCCAAAGATTTAATGTCCTGTACTTCTTCTTCTGTATCTCCTTGGTGTTTACCCTTCAAAATGGCCATTCTGTGTGCCGCTCCTTTCTCATCAGAAGACTTTGATAGCCAATCTGTGTGATCCATGTCAATCAAACATCTGTTCAGGGTTTTGTCCACCGCTGCACCTGCTGACCTCCAAGTGACCTGCACAATAAGCAGTGAGGCGGGAAAATACAGGAAGCAATTTACTCTCCCAAAGCTACCTTGGAATGGGAGAGCCAATCAGGGATCTGCGCAGCGCTGTCCATTTCTGATTAAGCGTACTCTAGACCTGGCTTCTTATGTTTGATTTTCTTTCTTTTTAACTGCACCCACAGTGTTACATAGGCAAAGGGGAGGTGAAATTTCTCCCTTCCAAATGGATTGCAATTTCCCCCCATTTAGCACCTGAAGGTAATTAGCTTGAAGAGATTGCAGAGTGAGAAACACGTTCATGGAACATTAACTCTCGCACATTCTCCAGTTGCAGGGAATTAATAGGAAAGATTAAAGTTTAAAGAGAGCAAATGCCATTAGCTCACAAACCCCCTCTCAGGGGCTGCAACCAACCCATGCTAAACCAATGCTGCCTTTAAAATGGTATTTTTTTTCTTTTTGTGGAAATATGTTACTTCATGATAGTTTTCATTGTGTTTTACATCCAAAGTTTCGTAGCTGTGTGTGTGTATGTGTGTGTGTGTACGTGTGTATGCATGTGTACATGCTGCACAGGCCCAATAGCCTGCAGCTTTATACTGTACTCCCTAATGACTTTTTGTGTGTCCTCTGAACTGGCCCTACATTATGTTAATCACCAGCTTGGCACACACTAAATTCAGTAGCAAGCCAGAGAAAATGTAAACACATGAGACGATCAGCATCAAAGATACAGATTTTGATCTGCACTTTCTAGTTATTGAGCCTTCTTCGCTGTGCCTTCTGGGATGTTTAAGTATCTATATGTGTATCTAATCATTTATTTCCATCATACATTGAGTTTTCATTCGGTTATACTTTTCTCCACTTATTTGCCCATTTAGCCATTCATCCATCAATCTATCTACCTTAAGGGGATGGAGGAGGAGACGGCAATTGGCAATGAATTTTTAGAGGCCATCCCACTCACAGATTCCATCATAGCCTGAAAAATTCTGGGAGAAAAAAAATGAAATTGAGACATGGTAGAATTTATTGCCCAGAAAATTCCATTCTACTATCTGATTTGAAAAGTCCAGTCCTCCTAGCTTCAGAAAATCTATTTCCCCACATTTTAATACCCCGCATAGCAGTCCTCATAATTCATTCGAGTGTGTTAAGCGCAGTTTTATTAGATCTGAAACAAATTTTGGTGGGGATCCTATAGGTCATTAACCATGGAGTAATTTTATCCTTGTTTCCCTAATGATGCCATAATGGTGAGTGAATTTCTTAACTAAAGACCAAAGAACATTGTGAAGGTCAGCTTCATCTGCAGGCTCCTTCAAGCGCTTCTCAGAGAGATTGGAAAAGTCGCACATTTTTGAGGAGTCATTAATAACCTTAAAGCTGAGAGCCTATTTGCGTTCTCGCTCTCTACCTTTTAATTTCCCTGCTTTTTCTCTCTCCTGCTCTCCGTCTCTCTTCTGTTCTTTGATTGCCCTCATGCAGAAAGAATGGAATGCTGTGTGTGTGTGTGTGTGTGTGTGTGTGTGTGTGTGTACGGGTTAGTGAGAGTCAGAGGGAGAGAGAGAGAGAGAGAGAGAGGGAGAGAGAGAGAGAACAGAAATGGTAGTGCAGTGACATACAGATCCCAGATGTGATGCTGCTATAATTTGAATTTTATGCCTTTGTTATCGCTTTAATCATTTTCTTTATTCGTTTTGTTTCAGTGGTCTGGGAGAGACACCTGATAGGGTAAACCACCTAGGGACCCATTTTTATTTGGAATGTGGTGCAAGGTCTAATTAGAATTTGAATTTTGCTGAGCCTTGAAATGGCTGGTACTTTATCCTGATCGCCTTAGATATTGTTCCAAGTCAATCATTTGTCATCGCAAAGCATGCTGGGAGGGCTCCGCTAATGAAGCTCTGGGTTTGTTCGGCATTTTTTGCTGCCCTGGCATTTTTGTCCATTTAGGCAGCCTGATGTAAGGACGACAGTGGTTATATATCCATGTTACGACACCAGCAGGAACACACTGTGGTTGGACTGCTGGTGTCACATCCATCTGAGGTCTATCACCATTCACCATCTACAGACTGCAGGGCGGATAGGATTTGAGACTGTAACCTACAGTACAGCATGTATTTTCCCTCATCAAAGGAAGTAGCACACACCAATCTGAGAACTACCTCTCTGTTAATGTCCTGCACAGTATTTACCTGAAACATGCGTGGGATAGATAGTTTCAAAAAATAATAACACAAAAAAACCCTCTAAATTGCAGCTCAACAATCAAGATAGCCTAATATATAATACCAGTTTGTGTTTTCAGTGCAGATTTACAGCCTAGCCTGTTCATTATAGAAACACAAAAATCTTAAGGCTACAGCGCTTGTTCAAAGAAGCCACAGTGTGAGACCGTAGTGTGAGTAGCTCTCATTTAGATGGATTCCTCCCAGGGACAAGGGACTACTAGCTGTCCTGTACGTCGCTGTGTGAACAGGAGAAGGTAATGGTGTTTTGTCACAGCCTATCTGGGTTAACGTGTGTCCTCCTCTCAGGTCCCCTCTGATGCATTTTATTTCCCAAGCGCAAGAGGCTCCTTTGGAGAGATTGGAGTTGACAGGCGTTAACATTTAGAAATGTACCAATAAATGGCATTCATGGGTGCTGATATGCAGTTTGCTGGTGGTATATGAAGAGCAGTGTAGCAGCCACCTGTGCAAACTGCAAAATTAGAGTATTAATCTGGCATTAGTTATTAGAAATTATTTATAATATATGCTGTGCTGGTTGATCACATAAACAATGTGCTTCTTTTGTCTTCCCATTTGTCCAAAATGTTTGGTATTCAGTTATATTATGAATTGTTTTCCCTTAGATCTGCTTGAGTGGGCAGGTATCTCCTGATCATAAACACATAGGACTAGACTTTTCTGTTAATTGTGTTTAAATCTAATAGAAATGGAAGTAAAAAGTCTGGAAAGGCTGCTTTGAACTCCTTTGAAAATAAAATAAAATTCTTCTGACAAGATGATGGATCACCTGTAAGTCTACCTGACACTGAAATTAGGGTTTTTAATGACGTGCTGCCTCCTCCTAGATGTGAAATTCAAATTCCCTCCCTGGTCTCCCTCCCTGTCGTCACCTGTCCCTTTGACTCGCGTACGCCAAACACAGGCACTTTGTCTTTGTCACTGGGAGCAGGACAATGTTTTTCACCAGCAAGCTTTTGTATTAACCAATCTCATATGGAACTGAGGACATAGCTCATTGAGCACTGTGTTGTTGTTACGTGAGCGTATTTTTCCTTTCGTAGGGACCAGGCACAGATTCCTTGTAGCACTCATTTTATCCCAGCTATAGAAGTCTCTTGTTTTGTTCTATACATCATTACTACTGCATTCAAATTTTCTTGTATTTATTCTTGTAATTTATAGTGGCGATAGAATATATATAATACTCAAATTTTGTGTTTATATACAAAAAAATATGCAAAACTAAGCAGATTAAATACAATTACAGTATGTGTTTCATTTAAGCAATGCTGAGAGGTATTTAGAAAAATCATAATATTTATAGAGCTTTTCAGCCACGCAGTAAAGTTAAAACTGCACTAGACAAGGAAGTGATTTCAAATATGTGACGCTGTCCTGGCACATCAGATCGTGGCATGGTGTCACCTGTAATCAGGTGTGGCACCTCTCATGAACACCCGCATCGGCTCCCTTGTCACCCCACGGTGCTCTGTTTCTACTGGGGCCACAGTAATCCATCCTGAAGCATGGAGGAAAGGACTGGGCTAGCTGTGGGACTGGGGGCAGCGGGAAGCAAATGAAAAATCAATGCTACTGTGACACATTAACTTATCCCCCAATTTCATAACTGGCGTTAGGTGTCAGGAGAAATCTGTAGCGTGGAGGTGGCTGGCTGGGCCTTATTGGCTTTCATGGCCACTGTGTGCTCTCAGCTGGTGGAGGAAGTGGGTGAAAGTGTTGAGTTAAAGAAAAATAATAACAGACAATGAAAACCCAAGGACTTTATCAGATGTTGCTGCCGCCCTCGTAGTGAGCTACATACAAGCCTAGGCTGTCCTTTGGGCATAGCTGAACCAATAAAGCCACATTATCAGTTTACCTGTGCATTAGTTTACACATTAGATTTGTCACTGTTAAGTATGCCTTTATTATATATTATATCATGTTGGCCATTTGATGAGTTTGTTCAAAAATGAGATATCCACATTTAGAAAAAAACCCTCCATATATACATATATATATATACCTACTATACTCTTTGTACAAATTCATTGGTGGTATGAAAATAAAGCATATTATGAGTTGCTAGGACAGTTATGAGCCGAATGAGCTGAATTTCAGGTTAAAAAAAAATCAAATGGATACCTTGAAGTCAAACCCTTCATTTGTAAAAAAAAAAATACAAAAAAACAAAACAAAAATAATAACATTAAAGGAGAAAAGAATTTGAAAAAAAAATCACTTTGCCTTTGAAGTTCCTCTTAATTCAAAATAAGCATGGCATTGATCTGTCACATCATAACAATAATCTATAGCAAGGCAGTGAAAATACTGGAGAGAAAAAAATAGCCTTCACTTGGAGAGCCAGCCTAATCAGTACTCTCTCTCAACTGTTAAATGTATTTAAACACTAAATTAACAACCCATAAAGGGCCTCTGGTACACTACATTCAAATTAGAGCCAGTTCTTATTTACTGCCACAGAACTGCAAAAGTGACACTTTCCCTGATCACATTAAGAAAAGCAACGGAGTGACCTTGGCGTAATGGAGGTGGATGAGATACGAGCGCCACCACCCTCATCCTCAAAAACACACAGATCCACTGTATCCTCAGCCAGCAGGCGGGGATGAAAAAGGAGAGAATGATAGAAAGAGGATGACTGTCCTCATCTACAGTATCATTAAATCATCAGCTAATGGTGTTAGCATCAGTTCAGCTACTTATGCTGAGGCGACCCAGTGAGATTTATGGGAATGACATCTGAGAGTAAGAAAACAGGAGTAGAGAGAAATACTCCAGGAGCCTGAGTCTCAGTTCTAGGAGAAACCCAGCCGGCTCCCAGTTCACCTCTAAGTTCTGCACCGGGAGTGTTGGTGTCATCTTGTTTAGTGGGAGTTGATCGTTCACATATTTAATGCTTTAATTACACCTCAACAGCTGTGCACAGTGATTTAAGTTTATGGATGTGAAAGCTCTTAATTATGAAGCAAAATGCATAAAGTCATTTCTGATGGTGGATGCAGACAATTAAATTTATTTAAGATTTTCTGCAGTGGCAGAGTAAACGGTTTTCTGGAAATGACCCCTTACTGAAATGCACAATATGCTATAATATGTTCTATAATGTATGATCAGTGCGGGTGGAAGCTATCAATCAGGAGCTGTCACCGGAAAGTAACAGAGAAATTATGGAATTCTTGTATTTCAATTTTACAGCATACAAGAAGTGAACAATTTCTCAACACACCAAAGGACACGTGTGACAGCCAAATATGTGAGCCACACAAAAATGCAAGGACACACTGAGAAGATGTAAATCACTGTGGTGAGGTAGGCTACATGTGGGTCTTATTGAACTGCTATGATGGAGACAACAGAGAAACTCACTATTTTTCACTATTCACCTTCCTAAGCCCAGACATTTCATTTGCCTGATCACTCTTTCCCCTCTGATGAGCCCTGATGTAGATTAATGATGGGAATGCAGTATACGCATACAAAAACACACATGCTCATGTATGAACACATACACACACAAGCATGCAAAGATATCAAACAGACATGTACCGGCACACTGAGAGACATCCACACGTATGCACACACATGCGTGCACATGCATTCTACAGTATGTGCTCACTCAAGCACCGACACAAAGACCAAATTGCATAGAAACAGCATTTCTTCTGCAAAGAATTAAACGTGTGCAAATCCTGTCCACTTGTGTGTGCACATACACACATATGCATGCAGTGGCTGTAGGAGGCTGGAGTTAAGCAGCTGTTCAGCCTATTGTTGAGCCTCCTGTGCTTTGTGTGCAAGGAGAAGGAAAGAGTGAACTGTGACAAGCATTGAAACATAATGTGTGTATTTGTGAGTGTGTGTGTGTGTGTGTGTGTGTTTTACAGGCTTAACTTACTGGCTCCCATCAAGGCTTCTACCTTAGGATTGCAAGGGGCTCAACAACCCAGCCCAAAACGAAAGACCACCATCGACTGTATATCCCTGCAGGATAATTCTATTATTTGTCAGATGAGATGTATTGGTAGTCTGCTGGCCACTGACAACCGAACACGTTAAAGGTACTGATGTGCCCCCTCAGTCAAGTTCTGCTTGCATTATTTGGCAAATTGACTCATGAGTGCCGTTTGGTAACAGGCTTCCAGAAACATAATGTGGCACATTTTTCTTTCTTCCTCTCTCCGTACCCTTTATCCTCTCTCTCTCTCTCTCTCTCTCTCTCTCTCTCTCTCTCTCTCTCTCTCTCTCACACACACAATCTCTAGCTCTTTTTAAGACTCTGTCCTTTTTTCCAGTTGAGTGGCTGAGGCCTGGACTTGGACTGATGATTCAAAAAAATGTAATTCCCTTAAATGTTTTTTAAAAGCCGCAGGAGCTGTGGTATCATGGCCATTATTGATGACATCATTATTATGTATAGGATCTCTCAGTGAATAATAACCCATTATCTGTCATTTTTCCTGTTTTTGGCACTGCAAGTTGTAAAGGTTAGGTAATTTATTTTAATGTTCAAAGTGTCAGCTGGTATTGCCATGCACTCCTCTCCCAATATATTCCACACTTAAAGGCATTATTGTTTCATTTTACCCCAGCTCACAATTCTGGAAAAGTACTTCTCATGAATTAATCCACAAATTCTCATTTAATTGTCTTTGGGCCTTACTCTGCTTGACACTCTTTTCTGTAGGTCAGGACGAAACACTGAAAACCTTCACCAAGACTAATAAATTACAGCAAACTACATTTTTTTTCTAAAATAACCAAACCACAAATAACCACGTATAACCTCTATAAAATATTCCCTTTCCCAGAAACTCCTTTCCTCATAATCATTTATATATATATATATCTTTCTGAAATCAGGTTACAAATGTGTTTTACAGGGAAATATGCAATCTAGTTGGATCTATTTTCTTTCATTTAAGGTTTTTTATTATACCATGAAAAATAGGTGGACAGATTCTGTAATATGAAACATGGAACATAGCAACAGAAAAAAGGCCCACATACAAAGACATTTCTGTACAGCATATTCCCCAAAGATGAATAGCTGTTTGGTGGTATGGTCGTGCAGAACAATGAGAAGGATTTCAGGAAAATGGGCTTTGGGGTGGCATTGTACGCATACATTGTGGAGGGGGGAATCAGCACGCTTGAGCGCATTTAAATTTACACAAACTCTCTAGGAATGACAGTGATAAATGTTACACTCTATTCTACAATATGTTTAATGCATAGGTCTGAGGAGTTAAGTTTTCCCCTCTGGTACGAGGCTGCTGCTGTAGTTACCACTATATGTTACATCAGATTCCCTTCCATTAAAATGCCAAGTGGCACAGTGAAGACAGCAGAGGAATATGACACTGAATTTGTTTACCTGTCACCTTCCTCCATCCCTCATTTTTTTTCTTTGTGCGCGTGTGTCTCCGTGTGTGTGTGTGCATGCATGTGTAAAGGGTCAGGCTTTACACGTGTTCGCTTTTTAGAGAGAGAGAGTGAAAAGAGAAATATACATGGAAACGACAATTTCCCCACCATGTATAATTATGCAACGCTTTATTCTTTGTCCACAGAGAGAATACAAACTTATAAAATATAGCAATGATCACATTTTTTTAGGGACTTTGCTTCTCTGATCAAACCGCAGCAGATGCATTATGTTACTGTGAGGAGGTCTGTTGGGCCTCCAGCACATGCTGAGAAAAAGAAAAAAAAATCTATGCTTATCAGTGAAGAGATTCAACTGTGACTGGTCACATCGTGGTGCATTTCCTGCGCTCTGCCTATGACTGTCACAAAACAACCAGACCACTGCTGTTGACACACACGTTCACACCGCAGAAATGCTTGAGCTCTATCTCTCCCTCTCACACACACACACACACACACACACATACACACACACACACACACACACACACCATCATACGCGTACCTTCACAGGTACTCATATGGATTATAAACAAGAGTAAGTTAGAGACTCTGACCTGCATTTGATCTCCTGTAAGCAGGGTCTGCATGAGCAGCTGTGTGTGCTTCTACTGTATGTATACCACTGTACGGGCTGATAAGATAGCATGCAAGCTTGATCTCTCTTAAGGATAAGTGTTTTGGCTCACAGTACACCTGGAAAGACATTGTAACACCTGAGTGGATGTTTTTAAAATATACTGTATGATAGGTTACTATAGGGCAGTGCACCAACCAGGGATTACACACACAGAAGGAAGAAATGTAATGTTCACTCTTGCCCTATAAGTTTCAGACAGATGTTTTTGAGCTTCATGGCTGTAACTCCTAAAATGCTGAGTGTAATTACAATTCCCAGGAATGTCTTTTATTGTTCCTCATTCTTGCTACTTCAACTTTTATATAGCCAAAAATACAAAAACACGATTTCTGCTCCAAAATGCTATACAACCATTTGAAAAAACCCCCAAAAGAAAACACAAATAACAATCATTCATGAAAAAAAAAAAAATCTGAAAATCAAAATCGTCTTTCAACATCCAGTCTGTTAAAGCTTTCTAATTTTAGCATTAACAAAGATATTGTTAATGTTGTGCTATCAATCATTTTGTGAATTTGTATCATTTTTTCAAATGGTGAATGTCTCTTTTTGGAACAAAACTGACAGACAGATGATCTGTTGACTGAAACTGAAAGTTTTTTCCACATAAAAATATAAAGTAGAAAGAACACCAGTATGCTTGTCATTCTTTTCCAAATGTTTGCTCTTGTAACGCAGTAGCAATAGTTTTCTCTCATCTGAACAAAACAGTATCACTGGTGAACAAGTGCAGGAGTGGGTGTGCCTAGATTCTGGCTGCACACAAACATTATATTCTTTAGTTTTATGACCCATACAATAGCCTGGGCCAAGCACAGCTCCTGGTGTACTGTAGTAGGCCCACTGTAAAGCCTGTAATATGTAAACAAACAAGCCCGAACTTTCTCTGATTTACAACATCAGTGGGTCTTGGCCGGGGATCCTTCACCACTTCCAACAGGCCCGAGCCAGCCAGCAATTCCAGTCGCAGACAGCTTGAGCACTTTCGATTTTATACCTCAGCAATTTTTATAGCGTCTTTAGCTCTGCACGCACAGACCTCACTATATCCTCTGGAAAGAGAGAGCACAAGAGACGTTGGGAGGAAGAGGCAAATAACAATATTGGATGCAAAAAAAAAGAAAAAAAGAAGAAGAAAACAGGCGTTGACGAAGGATGCTAAGTAGCTAGGTCATGTGACTTGCTGTGTTTTGGGCTGTGATTGGACACTGATGCAGGATGTGGCGCCGTCCTGGCTCCTGATTGAATTGGCTGATGGTACAGTACTGTCTCAGTGCTTCCTTCTCAGATTAAGTAAGGTAGAGTAGCCAAGCCTCTGAGGGTTTTAGCATCTGCGCAAGGTTGCTGTAACTGATACTGTGAAGTTATAATTAAAGGTTCCAACTGAGAGAGCCTTGGTTGATGCAGTGCACACCTTCCCTCTCTCCTGGAGGAGAACTAGAGGGGTAAAGCGGGAGGCAGGAGGGCGCCCGAAAACTGCATTTCAACTACTGCCTAAGAGCTTGTTTGTTCCCATGCAGATGTGGGTGCAGCACTGGAAGGAAAACACATAGCTACACAGACCATCTTCTTATCTCTCTTCCATTCCAGGACAAATATGACTGTAGTCATCTGTGTCATTGAAAGAAATTGCCTCACTCCTCCTGTATGACCAAATGCTACGACTGCTTTAAAAACATCTTTCCTTCTGAACCTCAAAATCCTATATGCACCATGAGTATCACACTGAAATCACATGATTGATAAATATTATAAGTTGGTCCCTATAATTGTATTTCAGGACTGATTATTTCTCTATTCTCTTATTTCAAACTTGGAACACTGATAAGCCACAGTGAGTCCATGTCTTTCACCTTGTGAACAAGGTTAGCTCTTTCAATTGCCACACATTGTCCCCCATTTTTCATTTACCTGGCAGAAAATCAGATGCGACAGTTAAATTTTGACAGTAGAGAAAATCTACTCTTTGCCATTAGAGCTAATGTCATGTTTCTGTGCCAATCCCTCATCATTTTGGGCCTCATTGCCTATTTTTCTCTATGATATTAAGTATTCAAAGCTCATTTACATTCTTATTTTTCAATTTGCTGCCGCAGTAGTTTAATTTATTCCATATAATTTCTTTTTCTGAGAGGGACATTAATCATTGACT
This sequence comes from Centroberyx affinis, assembly GCF_046629955.1. Taxonomy (NCBI): domain Eukaryota; kingdom Metazoa; phylum Chordata; class Actinopteri; order Beryciformes; family Berycidae; genus Centroberyx; species Centroberyx affinis. Next base: position 408,814 of record NW_027280623.1, on the reverse strand, counting down.
GTACGTTTTAGTGCCTCTGGGATTTTTTTAATCAATAAAATAAAGGGATAAAAGCTTCTACACTGGGCTAGGTTGCAAAGGCTGTGCGGAGGATTTGTTTTCTTCAATCCCTTCTGTTTCACCGGATCTTTATGTTTCTTCAAATTCAATTATCAGTAATAGTGTACCTATTATTCTACCTTGTTGATGAATATATTGAAGTTCAGTATCTTTTTACCTTTGAATATTTATACATCTTTCTTTCTGACCACTGAAGAACTTTCCAAAAAGTTATTTCTATTAGTCTTTCTTGGTTTTGTTTGTAAAGCAGTGACAAAAGCATGTCTCCGAAATAACACTCATATCAATAAGGGCCTGCCTGTAATGCTTCTGGTAGTTCTATATTTCTGGTCTGTTAAGCTGGAGGCCTAACCACTTTCATCCTCTTTCTTCCTCCCTTTTCTTGTTGTTTCTTCATCCTTTCACATTCATTTTATGCTTGGCTATTCCGTAGGCTATCAGTGTATTAATGCCAGGGCTTAAGCCAAACAGCCTCCGTGAGATAAGCCTCCGGGTCGTCATGTGGCTGTTCACAGTTCATACTCTACTTTCCCCCCTTAGTTGGAAACCCCTAAATCATTTAATAATATTAATCTGTTTTTGTGGCCCATTTTTCTGCTTCCCCATTTTCTCTCAAAAATTTCCTTTTTTTTTTTTGTATTGCATTTCCCTGTACCTACAAGAGACATTACACATCTTCATTTGTTATTGACTTGTTTGAGAGCCTTGACCTTCCATAGGTGTGAGTGAAGGTGGGGGTTTGATTGGTGGCTGATGAAGGGGTCTGGGGAGATGGAGGGGGTCTGTAAACTCTGATACATAATGCTGTGGGCTATAATACTTTGTGCATGGCTGGTCGCAGGCCTCCTAATCACAAGGAAAAGACCCCACTGTCTCACTCCATAAACCCGGCCCAGTAAGAAGACAGCCATGGGGGCACAATGTCACTTGTAAATCCCAAATTAAACTCAACTGCCCAAAGCTTCCCAGCGTAAAAACACCCTCTCCTCAATCCCACCTCCCCATGTTTTCTCTCTCAGCCTCGGAGAGAGTAAAAACGGACATGGCGGTGATAGCTGTCCAGGTGTCAGCGGTGTCAAGGTTGTGGAGTGGTCAATTTGTCCGCTGGTTGGCCACGTTTGACTTTATGCATGTATTTCATGCCACAAAGCTTCTGAAGCAACTGGGCCTGCCAAAGCCCCCCCCCCCCCCCCCAATCTCCCCATTCACTCTGCCTTGTCACACAGCTCTTGTGGAAGTATGTGTTTACAAAAATAAATGATGGTACAGCGAGAGTGCGATGCTGATGAAAATGTGTATGTGTATCCTCTCTTCAAAAGCCTCCTCCTCTTTGTCATTTCATAGATTGAAAAAGGAATTTCTTTATATGCATACTGGCTAGTTTGAGCGTGCTATAGGGGAGGGGAAATGGTCTCCTTGAAGGCAATCTGTTCATTAAGATAATGTGTTAGTTCCAATTAAACTAACATTAAAACGGTCCCCATAAAGAGTTGGAGTCAGCGTTTTTCCTAACTTGCTCTTTTAATTACATCGTTCCTCTCCTGTCATTAAGGATATTAAAAATTCATTAACAAGAATAGTACTGCGTCACAGCAACAAATCAGAGAGACTTTCATCTCATGTTGTCAAAAGATTATTGCCATTAGGGATTTCATCTGAAAAGCGTTAAGTTCCCTTAAGCAATGTTTCAGCACCTGAGTGTCAACAGGTTACTTCAGTGGTAAACTGTCAACTTGTTAAAGCCACACATTTATTTGCAAGGTGTTTTAATATGGGATTTAATGGAAAAAAGAGGGAGACATTTAAATGATGAATGAGTTTTGGCAACATAGGGCTTTATGTGTTGTATTTATCCATTTATTAAATGTACATTTATTTGCGGCGGCATCCAGCATCCCCTCTAATGTGATTCCATTGCCGGCTGTTATGTTTTCCGTCAGTTATATTTCTCGCTCCTAATTTGTTTTCATCAAATGTGTTTATGGCTAGCTGAAACTGTTTTACAGCTTCACTATCGAACCGTGCTGCTGCTGCTGCAGGAAATGAGTATGTCCATGAATAACATCAGCCCTGCCAGTGTGATCCTTGCCAGAGAGAAGGAAAAGGAAGGAGGCAAAATCTGCATCTACTCCATATTATAACTACAAGTTTACCCTTATGTTACATGTGCTTGGTCTACAATTTATAGTATATGAAGCTGACTTGCTAGTATAATAAACACCAAGTTAACTTAGCTAATGAAAAGGATTAAACTGATAAAAAACACACGGGAAATGCAGCAGGTGTTAATGTGAAAATAATTATGGGTTTGGCATGGAAGTGAGGAATAATTAAATGAATAAATGTAAAACAACAGCTTTGAAGTGTTTCATTGGCACAGAAATGCACTTTGTGTCCCAAATATTTCCCATGTGGTATCTGTTAACAACTTCATGCAAATCTTAGGTATTAAGAAAAGGAAGCAAAGCAAAATGTTGCAGAAATATTGTAAATATTAGGCCAACCTTTTTTCACATGCATGCCAGAAATGGCTATTTAATGGCCGGAAACCGAGACTGTCACCTCCACCATATTGCAAGTACTGCTCCTATCCTCTCCCTGTCATGTGACGGCAGATATAGTCAAGAGGACTCAGAAATCGAAATATGAGGACTCTGCCCCTCTGCTGGCCTCCCTAATATCAGCATTTAGTCATGTAATTTGTATGAAGAATAAAAAAAGAGCTAACAATGATTAATTGTCAAGATCTGGCTTCGCTTCAGAGCCTCCTGCAGACAGTAGGTAAAGGACGCACAGAGCTGATGAGGCTGGTGAGCTTCTTAACATTGATTTGATTTGTTTCTGAAGTGAATTAGAGCATAGAGGGAAAAAGTGCGCTGCACCCCTGCAGAGCCTGTATTTAGGCCAATATATGTCACTTAAACACAACGTTAATGCCATTTTCAGAAAGGGGGGGTGGGGGGGTTGGCTGAAAAGCAGCGATAGGATTTTGTATCACTTACCATCTCATCAGTGCCTGTGTTAACATTAGTGTAATGGGTGTTCAGAGCCAGGAGTGCAAAACAAATGGGTTGCAGTACTTATTTTTATTAATTCAAATACAGGTCTAGTCATGGAGCTATTGGACCAATCACCAGAATAAAACAGAAACAAGGCAAAAAAACATTAGAATTTAAAGTAATAATGAGCTTTATTTTCAGTTATAATAATGAGATAATCTGCAAAAGTCAAAAGATACAGACAAAAAAATTTAAATCCAGTAAGTCGTTACCAAGCAGTGTGACCAGTGCATGAACCCTTTCCTCATGTACACCTTCACTGAAAGCTGAGAAAAAAAAACTTAACGTCACTACATTATTAATATTCCATTAGGAGCTGTTGTGAATTCTATCTCTGTGCAGCCACCATTGTATCACAGAGCACTGAAATATTCATATCCTCCTAATTAATTGGCATCAGAGGGGTGCTTTGTTTTGTTTTTCAAGTAGTACAACAGTAAAGTAAGCCCCGAGATTAGACTGAAATATTCAGAGTACACCCACGGCAGGTGATGGGATTAGTGTATGAAGTTATGGAATAAAAAGAAACATTATCTATACACTTCCTAATCCCTTTCATTATCTAAGAGATAACCAGAGATAATACAGCCATCTGGGTGTTAGTGTGGGCCTTTCTTGGGGGAATTGTTGCCAGGATAGCTGGTTATTGACCAGGTAGGTAGGTAGTAATGTTGCCCCCCCCTCCCCCTCCCCCTCCCCCCTCCATGACCACCAACATCATCACTACCACCCTTCCCACAAGTGCACTTATTGAATCGCATTACGTTGCTCTGTGGGGCTCCCATTACTCACCCGGGCTAATCTGTAATGACTGGCTATCATCAGCCAGCCGAGCCCAGATGGGTTCTCTCATTGATTAGACTCAGACTAAAAAAAACAACATAAACAAAAAAAAAACACAGATCTCCAATGGCCCAACACAAAATACTGATTATGAGAACCTATTTTCACAACTCCCTTCACTTCACTCCAATACCACTCGCTCTTATCCCAGTTATGTATTTCAGCACAGCCTCCTCTCCCTAAGACGAATATGCTATTGATCAGGTGTGTGTGTATGTGCATCTGTGTGCATACGTGTTTTCATGTGTGTGTGTGTATGTTATTGTGTGAGTTGTGGATGGACAGCTCTGAGCCTCTGTTTTTACATACCGGCCCTGTTCTTATTGGCTTCGGTCTGGGGACCCATATCCCAGCTGTGTTGGAGATCCATCAACCCTGACAGGTCTATTGTACCACCACTCTTCACAGGCTCTGACCAACGACACACACTCAGATATCACTTTCAATTAGAAAAACATTCATACAGAGGTGGATTTCAAATGACTGCAGCAAATAACGGGGGGTGCACCAAGCTGCTAATTTCACTTTCTGTGCATCCACAAAAGAAAGCTTGGTCTCTGTTTACCCTGATAAGTGATAAGACTCAATAGTTAGTATTATGAGAAAGACAGGGCTGAAAAAGTTACTTTCGAAATGTAATCTGTTACAGATTACTGACTACCTACTTAAAATTGTATTCAGAAACATATCCCACTGGAGCATAATCTGATTATTTTTAGATAATGTTCACTTTTGGATTACTTTGCCTCTAGGTTTAATCAAATACGCAGTTAATTCTGTGTGCGCATGGAACTGGATAAACCATTAGAGCCCTAAGAGGGTAAAAGCTTTGTGAAATAGATCCTTTATTTCAAAATTAGTGTCAATAATCTCACAATCTAAATGCCTTTTCCTTTTCAAACATGTTTCTCAGTAATCCAACAAGTAATCATCTATTTTTCTACAAAGATCTGTAATCCAAATACTGTGTTTTTATAGTAAATCTAACTGAATACAATTAGCATTATTTGTAATCAGATTATGGTAATCCTTTTACATGTATCTGTTACTCCTTAACCCTGATGACAGATTTAATATGTCGGCATCATAATTTATCACTAATGCTGTAGTTCCAATTGGAATAACTGGGGTGTTTATCTAGGTGGGGGAGAGGTCTATTTAGCTTTATTTTTATCATTATTATTTTTATTTTTCAGGGAGAAAGAGGCTGCCTCTTATATTGAGGCTTGTTGAAAGAAGGCATAAAGAGACACCTATGCCCTAGAACAAATGAATGACTTCCTGAGCAATATTAACTTCAATTCATGTGATTCAAAGAGACAACTCAACACCAAACTAAACAAATAAACTGGCCTAGATGGTCCTAAGAGGCCCGAGGATTCAGAATTCCAGAAATGAATGGGTGTTTGAATGATTGCTGCTGTGACAGGCTTGCTGTGATAGAATAACACATTCTGTTGAACAAATAGGCCCTTGAGTGCCGGCTGGTCCCAGGGGTCTGTCTATAGCCCCCAGGCTAAGGCTTTCAGAGAGATGGGCTGCTCTCAGCATGGCTATACCCTGACAAACACTGTCTGACTGCAACGCTCCATCCCAATGCTAATACAAGCATATTGTTAACACATACAAACACGCATACACTACCAGTCAAAAGTTTGGACACACCACGTTTTTCTTTATTTTTACTATTTTCATCAAAACAATGAAATAACACAAATGGAAATATGCAGTGACCAAAAAAGTGTTAAACAAATCAAAACTATCTTATATTTTAGCTTCTTTAAAGTAGTCGCCCTTTGCCTTGATGGAAAGGCAAAGGCTTTGGAAAGAAATTCATACATAGGCATCAACTTCACTATTTACTATTTTGTCTAAGAAACAAACTTCAAGCATTTAAGCATAAGCCTTTAGATCAAAATGGGATAATGAAAAACATAGTACATTCAATCAGATGTGTCCAAACCTTTGACTGGTAGTGTACACAGCTAGAGTGTACTGTACATTTGTGTCAGAGAGAAAGACAGAGAAGGACATAGTACAGAAAAAGGAGAGAGAGAGGGGACTTATAATTTATTTCACTATAGATCTGGTTCAGCTAAACACTTTTGTGCTATGGCTCATTCACTGGAACCGATAATCTTACCTAATCCTTCACTCTAACTCAAGCGGCTACCGCTGAAGATCTCGACCGGCCATCAACACACACATAATGTATCTTTACCCAGGAGAAGAAACATACAGTAACATCTCCTGTCATGCTGTCAGTGAATGAACATTCCTGCTCTCCTGGGTTTACCTTGCTGTGGCAGGCATGTTGCACAGGTTTTTCTTACATGAAAATGCTCCAGCTGGGGGTAAAAGCGCTGGTGTTCAGTGGTGTTCAGTGGTGCCCTAAGAGACATGTTGCTGGTGTTGTAATGGCATGAATTCTACACTGCAGCCCGGCAGCCCCACACAGCACGCTCTTTGATGATGTCACAGGGTTAGATAGGCACCATTGTAGATATGGGCTTCCAGAGAGCCACTACACACTGTTCTAGCATCTGTTGAAAAAGAAACACCCTCCCAAGCCCCTTTGACACAGCTTTTTTTAAAGGGGAGCTGGACAAAAGCCACAGTTTCTTCTGTGATATCCTGTTAAGGCTGTTCTGGAGCCAGCCAAGCATAGCCCTCCTTCAGAGAGCTGGGGCAACATCATTCAGCTTCCTCCTTGTGATCCAAGGCACACAACAAACCCTGTGGTCCACAGCTCAGTGGCCAGGGAAAAAGACCCGTCACACAATGTCTTTTACCCATACGCACATTCAGAAGCATGCACATTATGCATCGCCCCCATTTGGGCATGTACTACACAATACAAACACACGCACACACACGCACGCACACACACACACACACACACACACGCACACGCACACGCACACGCACACACACACACACACACACACACACACACACACACACACACAAGCAATGCTAGTTTCAGTCTAACAAAAGCAGTCTATGATATAACTTTTGACACACCGTTTTTTTATTACTTATGTTACTTGATAACGTAGCTTCCATACTTCAGTTTACTTATGGAGACGTAGGTCTTTAGTTTTACTTTATCTACAGTAGCTGGTCAGCAATGACAGACTGACGTGTTATCTTATGAACATGACCTGCAACAATTGTAAAAGAGTCTGTGACATCACAACAAGTATCTGCTGTTGAATGGTTCTCATGTTGAGTAAAAATGGAAAACAAAGGTCTTTGTGCGGTATGCTAAGAAGGAGCATACATGTTGGCACTCCAATAGACCCTCTGTTTCCACCGAGCTCAATTAGACCAGAGCTAACTCTGTATAATTAACACCCCCAACAGAGTAATCAAACAGAATCTAAATTAATGGCAATGGCGATGTATTGAGGAAAGGGGTTGAGGGGTGGGGGTGGACAAAATACAGAAAGCATATCTCAGGGGCAAACATGATAGAATTACAAAATGAGCAGCTTGCAAACTGTCTCAGCTTTGATGAAGAAACGTTTAATTATCCCCCTGGTGGAAAAGGTCCCCTATTGTCTAAAGCTAATTTGTCCCTTTTGGCTACTTCCCTGCCCCAGAGGCCTGTCTGTCTCAGGTTACCCCCCTCCTCCTTACCAACTCACTGCCACCCTGGGTATCAGCATCTCCCAGCTCCAAAGACAACCACAAGCCTGAGTTAGGCCCAGACAGTATTTTGTTTGTTAAGTGTAGCCCAAAGATCTGGGCCCTTGGGAAAAGATGAAAGGAGGAGTACCGCCTCCCTCTCAGGGAAAGGATCAAGCAGGTCAATTTCCTCTGACTTTGTCCTGTCTTGGAGTTTGTATTCCCTCAGTCCACAAAGGCCACCATTGGACTGGACCGGAGGCTCAGTCTCTCTCAGTTGCCCTGTCCCTGCCCCCATTTGATTTCGCGGAATAATAGATGGCAATACATGCCTTCAAAGCACAACTCCTTTTTTTCAAAGTGAAACAAGAGATAACACTCCCTAGAATGGACGGGACATCCAAATAGAAATAGATACTGTATAATTCTCCCCAGTTTCAACACAAACTTGTGGCGGGACACTGTGAAAACAAGAGTCTTGTAGGAGGAAACATTTTCTCTTGAACATGACTAAAATGTTGTAAAATGTCCTTGTATTTTATTTCAACTATTGTTAAATCATCACTACTGTTCCTCGTCTTTTTCTACTATTTAGCCCTGAACGATTTCTCATGCTTTCCAGATAATGAAATTAAATACATTCACATTAGGCCTGACAGTGGATCCAGTTCACATTTAAATGCAATTTAAAAGGGGCATATATTTGCATAGTGAATTAAAATTAAGACCTAATTATGCAAATAAATTATCGAATGCGACTGGGGATGGTTTTCAATTCAGTTAATATCTCATTCTGTGAGACAATAGTCACTTGATAGTCCAAACGACATTGCACCCATTTTGCTGCAGACCCACACAATGGTGTTAAATATTCAGGTAGTATTTAATTACAAAAAAAATGAGGCTTATAAATTACAAGCTATGCTTCTTAAATACACCTAGACAAATCCTCCTCCCTTGGGAATTAGGTTTCCTTCATACATACCCCTAATTCATTTTGTATGAGCCCTTTGGAACAGATAGCAGTGAAATGGATAGAAGAAGGAGAAGCATAAGAATAAGCCATCATCAGAGTTCATGTAAAGTAATTCAATGACCAATGCGTGCATTAAAATAAAATATTATGTCATATGAAAATATAAATATAAAGGTTGCCGTTCTTTTAAAAAGTTGACAAGCTTGCTTAGATGTTGGAACAAGAGGGAGGACATCTTTGAATTTACAATCTTTCTCAGAAAATACATCGTACTACATTCTACTTAGCAGACCATTGAAAAAGATTTTGTTACTATGGAAGGCTGTAGGGGCATTAGATCAACATGTATACTTTTTACAATTAGATGAATGTATTGATGAATAATATTCTGTATAATTCTGAATCATTGTGTATCTGATACAAACAGATTCATTTATATTGAACGAGCATTTTTATTTCTGAAATCAAATCAAACACTATGATGTTTACAAAGTGCTGACTGAAACAATCGATTAGCATTTATAAGAATTTTTAAAGTTAGTAAACATCTTCCAAATATGTATTACCTCAGAGCAGGAGCAGCTCAAATCCCTAAAGAGCACTGCTCTGATGAACATCATGGAAACTAAATGAAAAGCACTGCGGCCAAATCAACTGAACAAACAAATAAACTATCTCCTCACCACCATACCCAGTCTGACACAGAACAAGCACAGAGGGTCAAACCAGATAAGGAATCTCATAGTTTGCATGAATAAATAATCTGTCAAAAAAAAAACAAAAAAAAAACCCCTCACTCAGACAAAAGATGCCTCCAGCAGGGGTCCTCCCTTGTACAGGGAGCTGTCAAGGTGCCTGAACAAAAATCTTACCAAGTAATCAACATTAACTGTTAGGCCAAAAAGACACTTTCATATTGTATATGAATATGTATCTCTATATTTAATTAGTAGCCATTTAAAACCATGCCATTAAAAGACAAGATGTATCTCTTTGGTACTGGTAGATGATTTTTATGTTGAAGAGGTCTGCTGGTAGTAAGGCTTAATTAAAAATCCCATAAGGCTAAGTACGTATTTAAAAAAGGAAAGGAAGGAGGAAAAATACAACTTTCTTTCATGCTGATCCTCCAGATTTAGGCAATGAAAGTATGGGAAATGAATAGCAGTGGGTTAATGAACTGGCCAAACATGACATTTGCCTCAGTATTAATTAACAAAGTTGTAAAACAGAGATAGCTGTGAAGGCAAGCTGTTAAAGAGAGAATACTCTTGTATAAAATTGCAAGACTTTTGTGGTTTATTTTCATTCACTCTCCTCAAGATCCTCAAGATAGCTGTGATGTAGTTTCAAGGCAGTCTGGTTGAATAAAATCTATTTTGCATGTATCATTGTTAGAATGCACTTCACATTCTGCCCGTTAATGTCTTCTCTTTCAGAAATGAATAATCTTTATCAAACGTAACCAGGTTCTTCTACTATGTATGACTAATACACACATCAGAAATCATCTAATACTGAGCACAGCCTTATAGCGGAAATCAGAGAGGAAGATGAAAAGCATCCAGAAAAAGAAAACAATGTAATTTGCAGTGTAAAATTATAGTTAATCAAAAAATAATAATGTTTTGTTTCAGTATCCAGTGCTTTGTTATTTCCCTTGCATAAGAAAATGTGTGATTGCTCTGATCTATCTCTGACCAAAAACAACAAACAAGCAAACAGGCATAGAGGCATTATTCACACAATCAGATATATCATTAAAGCAATAATATATACAGCTTTAGAATGTTTTATTTCAATTGTGAAAAGGTGACTGTGTTTTAAACTGACAGCTAAGCAGGTATCAGAATATGCAACTGTATGTTGTTTTAAACTTTCCTTTATGACTAACACTGTGCAACCAGGCAGCGCATCGAGGGGAGGTGGTGGATGAAACAGGTGGAAGGTAATGAAGAGTATCATAGGGTAATTGATGACCCTTCCTCAGCATTGGGGATATTGTTCCAAGGCTTAATCTTTGTCATCAGAGAGAGAAAGAGAGAGTGTGAGAGAGAGAGAGAGGGAGAGAGAGAGCGAGATAGAAGCGTACTGTGTCAACTCTCTCTCTCTCTCCTGTGGGTCAAGTAAACAGCCTTCTCAGGGACGGCTCTGGGGCTGGTGTCTGACCAGCCAGGCTGAAAATGGCCCTTGTCCATTGCTGCCATGTAGCATTTCTTTCCCCAGCTGTTTGTCCTTTGTCATGGACACAGCTTGTAATAAGAAGAGCCAACATATTTATGGAGTGGCCGACCTCGCTGGTACACAGGTCTTTTATCTGCTGGGCACAAAACAGCTTTGTTACTCTTTAACAATTCACAAACCTGCACAGTGGTGGAGAGGGCCGTTCTGGAGAGATACAGAGAGAGGGGAGTGTTCAGGAGTGTGCATGCTGCGCACATACTGCAGGCTAGCATGTGTGTTTACGCGTACATGCACGTGTGCTTGTGAGTGTGTTTGTAAGCAAGAACATTAGAAATATATTGCTTTATTTTTTCAAGCCAATCCTTCCACTGAGAATGTCTTATTTTTTTCTTGAAACTCTTAAAAATCTTCGGTCTGACTCGGCTCTGACCTTGAGGCCAATTAGGGCGTTCATGGCGAGTGATTTGTTTTGCTGTGTGTGGTGGCTGTCCACTCAGCAACATTTATGAGTGATTAGTTAAGCTTCGTCTGAGCTCTATGAAGAACCTGTGAGGAGCGACAAAGCAACATTCAGATGGCTCTAGTAAGGCGAGTCCAGGGTAGGCTTAGGAGTGAACTTTGGTAGAAAAAGAAATGAATGATGAAGTGAACAAAGAAGTCCTTTGACAGCTCTGGAGTGTGTGTGTGTGTGTGTGTGTGTGTGTGTGTGTGTGTGGGGGGGGGGGGGGGGGGGGGGGGGGGGGGTGCACACATGCCTGCATGATGTGTCTGTATCTGTGTTTTCAAGAGGCAGACAGGGGATTCCCTTTTAAAAGGCAAGTCAGCAGCAGGTTATAGTGGTGCATTAACAAGAAACATAAGGACCGTAAATCTACAAAACATATTGCTGAAGGTACTGTGTGATATTATTCATAGGACGAAGGACAATGGGGACAGGTGTGATGTAAAAAAAGTTTAAAAAAAAAAAAGTTACATTTATTTGGAGAAATTCACAAAATGTATTTGTGCTTCATACATGTGACCTTGCTAACCCCTCAAAAATTATGATATGTTAAAAAAAAAAAAAGATGCTATTTAATAATAATTAATTAATATAGTGTCTGTCGTTATATTTCATTTGGTGTTTAACATCTCAATTCCAAGACTTTTATCAAGGTTAAAGAGTGAGAAAATGACCTCTTTAATCAATTAATAGTTCACATAACATAATGGCAGTTGTATCTAATGAATACTGTTAAATAGCCTAAATGCATTTTAATCCTCTCCATCAAAGCGTGATTACAAAGGACGGGTATATCAAGTGGTCCTTTCATTTGGTTAACATGATCAAATTGACTCCTATGTCGTGAGAGATGACACCAGTGGTAATTAATTTCTCCATTAAGGGTGGCCGATGTGACAGCCATGCAAACAGAGCAGACTGACTGGGAGGACACGATAACTTCGGCAAACAGAGAGAACCCAACTGCTGAGGAGCAACGGGTAATCACATTATCCGTCTGCAGGGACAGCGCTGTTCATTAAAATAAAACAACACAGGCTACACTGTCTGTCGCTAGATCATCAGCATATTTGCAGATCCAGCAGATTTTCATCGTGGCTATGCATTTACATATAGTAATGAACTTTTTAAAATTCATTCCAAATTAGTCAAGTGAGCTAATAAAGCCTGTGGGTATTGCCATCAGGAGCCTCACTCACTCGTAGTTGTACAGTTTCTATTATTCATTTTTATAAACTATTGAGCAAATGAAACAAAGTGATTTATCACATGAAGACAGAGATGCTGTGATGATGAGATGTTTATTTAGTTGATATTCTGTGCATGGGAGGAAAGGAAAGCCTCAGATCGGTGGGCTTATGAACTGATTGAATTTGACTCAAATCTCTCCTCTACTGGATTAGCGCACAATGTTAGAATGATATAGAGATGCTAAAACAATACCTAGAAAGAAATTGGAATATTTTCTAACAGTGTTCCCATGTATATTTAATGACCCTTAATCCATAAGGATTGAAAACATTTCACTCCCTTTCACACTACTCTTTCTTCCCCCTTCAAAACCTTACTGCCCCCCCCCTAATTAATACAAATCATTTGTGGCTGCTTCTACACTACAGCGTGTTAAATATTCTGTGTATTTAGCCATGAATGTGTGTAAGTGCGAGGCTGCCTGTGTGTGCCTGCAGGCTGTCTGCTTGCCTGTGGGGGTTTTGATAAAAAGTGAAACCAACAGTTTCTCTTCCAGCAGCGAGACCCGGGGGCTTCTCCCTGGGAGGGGCAATTGTCCAGCATTTTCACCACAATGCTGCCATATGGGGAACAGAAGGATCAGCCACTGGCTCCCTCCCAGCGCAAAGGCAAACACCAATCCACATATGCATAGAAGTGGTCATTTAGAGCCACCACTTTTTACCATAACAACAGATGAAACACAGGAGTCATTTTGTTTCCACTAAGAGCCATTGTTCCAGGGGCTCACTGCCTCTAAAGCCCGCTCCATATGAGCCAGGATAAACTTAGGGGCCCAGGCCCTGGTGTAAATAACAAAGGAAACCTCACTTACATGCTTCCTAAATCCTATCGGAAAGGGAAAAAAACACTCTCCATTTCCTCATCTCCGGGAAATGAGCTTAACACGGGACAAATGAATTTCTAAGTGGTTATCCATTTTGCAAGTGTTTTGATGCTCTATGCAAAATAATCTAAGTAAATGCTCAAATATTTTTTCTGTTAAATTTCAATCCATGGTGATCAATAACATGTAATCATAACTGTGAAAATTGCACTCTATCTCTCTATATCTGTTATGATGGACACAAACTGATTATAAATGAGCCCAGTCCTTAAAGGGCTGTCACCAAATATCAGTAAATTATTAATTTAAGAATCATTTACAGATTAACAGCATCCCAACGGCCTTCCCAGCAGGTTCAAAATTGGGAACGGTAATTGAAATCCACAATACATTTTTTAGTTAGTCAAGTTATAACTTTGGGTTTATTTTCATTTTATTCTGATTATAGTGTGTTTGACTTTAGAAGCCCCATCATTTCACTTTTGTATACATGTATGTTTCTAGGAAACAACTAAAATTCAAGTTTCATGTTTCAAAATGACTTCTATTTTTTTTTTTACTTAAAAATAAAACGTTAATTTTCATGTATACATGTACGTATCTTAGCCTGCCATTGTTATCTATTTAAAGCTAATTTCTAGTTCAAACAAAAGCTAAGCCACATACTGTTTTCTTAGCATTTGAAACAACAGCATATAGCTATGGTTTATACCCAGATGCTTACAACTAAACGATTCCTCAAAAAGTTTTACCTTCAAAAATGTCTCATATGCTAGTTGACAAACAACTTTGCGTCAGCAGGTGTCAATGTTCTCCTTGCTGTCAGTTCCTTCATTTTATCATTGAAAGCAATGAGCCAATCGGCCATTTTGTGCAGGGGTGCAAGTGGTTCAATGTGTATTTCAAAGCTGGTCAGCCAGTCAGTCTGCCACTTAAGAGCAGCGATATTGTAATAATGACTCACTGATGGGAAGGTAGCAATGGAGCTGAACATCTCACATTCCTCTAATGCTGCCTGATCATTACTTTAACGGAATAATGCATTACCCCTGCAAACAACCTCAGGATCGCAACTCCTCCCAGCAGCTACTTCATTCTGGTACATGAAAAAAGACAATTCATTCAAGGTTAGGTTAGCAGGAAAAATCATGCAATAATACATTACTTTTTGAATGCATATTACAAGCCATCTACCAAACTTTGACATTATCTCCCAAAGATGATGTTGACATCATCCACATGTGCTAATCATACCACTATTAACAATATTTTTCTGTGTTCAAAGCATCCTTTAATCTAATAAATGGAGTTCATTATTATGACAGACTACTAAACACTTTGCCCATGAGAGAGAGAGAGAGTCTTACAGTTAAAAACAGCCAGGGGTCATTTTCCCCTTCTGTAAATTCAGCCTTGATTCTTAATGTGAGGAGATCATAGTAAATCATGAAAGAGCCATAGAGTGTGCCAGCCAAGTTTATTGGATAAGAAATGTAAGACTGCAAACTTAGTGGAAGTATTTATCAGGGGCAAGCTAATGCACTGTGTTTAAGCCACATCCGATCCCAGTGAAATATTATACAGAGTTTTAATATCCAGAGGGTGTCGGGCTGGAGCGAGAGGCAGTCAGCTGCTTCAGTATAACCAAATGTTACAGTATAAAACAGCGTGTCGCGCTGCCATTTGACATGGTGGAATGAGATTAGATGGAATTCATTTCTAAGTGAGGGGAAATTACAAGCCTATTGGCACCCCCCACCCCGACAGCAGCCTCCGCTCACCCCCACCAGTGGCCCAACAACGGAAGGGTAGTCGGGCATGAACAGTGACATGAACAGGGAATGACCCCGCAACCACATCCGTAGCCACCTTCGGTACAGCAGGAGGAAGCTGTGTTGTTTTAAAGGTCAGATCGGCGTGAGGTCACACAAGCATATGTCTGGTGTTCACGGCACACGGCAACACTATAGGTAACTTGTAATAATTTTTTCAAGTGGGAAAATGATGAGATTTTACAAATTTCTAATCGCATTTTGCTTCCATTTGATGACATGCACTACAAAGTAATAGTTTGAGGATAATACCTCAGGAAGCAGTAAAGCATTATCACTGAATTAATCTGTTTTATAGAGCCTCATTCATAAAGAATTCTTTGAAACAATACAAATGCCATTTGTTCAAGTCTTGCTGCTCATTGTTCCTATGGCGCTGTGACCAGAGGGAGGCCCTTGACATTGTGATCCTTTAACACATGTCTTAGGGTTTCCAGCACATCAGGATGACACCTCGTGAAAGGGGACCTCCACCTTTGGCTTCTCCAGGAGAACAACACGTGTCAGCGGCCCCCCGTGGGCCCTGTCAGGGGGTGAAGAGGTTAGGCGCTCTGTGCGGCCGCACAGATCTCGGTCTTCTTGAAGACCACCATAATGACTGCTAATTACGCTGCCATCTGTGGGGTGGGCTGTGTTATGTAGACACCTGTTCATTAAGGAGGAGAAAGAAAACTTTTCTCTCGGCAGCGTGTTCTATACAAAAACAGAAACGGTGGATTCAGTAGTCATCCTGGCCCCCGTGATTCAGATCTATTGAAAATGTTAGATTAGCTGACTCTGTTTATTATAGAATGAAGAATTTCAGGCTAAAATGTTCCACCAAAACCTGCTAATGCTCCTGCCCAAGCTCCACATTAACCCACATAATACAATTTATTCAATGTGACATTTTTTTGACAGCAATATTAGCAAAAAGATAAAAAATAATAAAACATAATAGACCTCGGAGCATGCAGAATTGAATTCTTCTGCACCGCTAATAAGTGAATGAACTTTGTGTGATACCTTTCCAGCTTCGGAAGGCATCAACAAGGTTAATCAGGCCATCGGGCAGCATTAGTAGGAGGGTGTTTGGAGGGGAAGCCAATAAAAAGCTCTTAGATATCTGTTGAGGGGGTCCACAGCCTGTCAATTCTGTGGCCCTAAGAGGTGATCTGCCATTACCAACTCAGAGGAGACTAATGAGAGCCATTCTGTTGCCAGCACCGTGGATAATATGTCAATACTCACTATGTTGAATGCTGCCTGTTTTAAATTGTTTTTCTTTTACTTTTACATCACTTTATGTGTCAGTGATAGATGCTTCATTCTTTGGAGATTTTTGCAGTGGACAAATAGTCAAAGTATTGTCAAAGTAATTACTTAGAATTTCTAATTTTTTAAACCACATACGTATAGGTAGAGCAGAATCTCAATACTGTGCTGAACTTTCATACTCTGAAAGGCTCTAAAGCCGTCTCCCCCTCTTTGAACATCCCCAGACACATTCATCTAATCCCTATCTTTCAGTTTAAGATTTATATAAACGGATGATTGCTAAGCATCACATATTTCAACATTTTATCTGTTGAGCTTATGACTCCATTTAGCTTTAGATCCTCCCAGAGTGAGCCAGCACAGCAATCATAAAGTGAGGGCCAATTAGGATGTTGACGGATTGATTTTGGAAGATGAATTTGGGATGTAAAAGGTTGACATAGCTGCTGTGTCTCTTTCACTGCGTGTGTGGCTCCCAATTAAGTGAGGAGAGGCAGTTTTTTTCTCTCCAGGATCAGAGTGTCTCCCTGACAGATGAGCCACTAATGAGAGCAAATCTCGCTAAATCCTCAAGAAACATGATGAATTGAATCATGTTCACCCCGTTCATTTATTGTGTTCACAGATGAGACAAAATGCAACATTTATCTAGTCAACAAATAGCAAATGAGTAGGTGGGTCCATCATTCAGGCTGTTGTTCATGCAGCGTCTGATTTTTTAATATAATATTAGGCTGGGGATTATGCCGCAGACTTGTATTGTTCCTGATACTGTATTTTCTATCCTCCCTGTTTTTAGTCTGACTTGAAACATGGTATGCAGGTTGAATGCAGACATATGTTAAGTCCTGAGGCCTCAATCTGCCTCCCTCCCTAATATTTATAAGACAAATTAAGGAGGCTATCTCTCTCATTATCACACTCCAAACACTCACCATATGTATCCCTATTATTAGACAACCAGCAGAAGATGTCCTATTTTCAAAGGTAAATTACCAAGTCTAACCTTAATTGGTTCGAAACGTTGTTTAGCGGATGGTATCAAAATCGGGCTTGGGAGAGAATCCGACAGATGGCTTAGTCTTATGACTTGTATTAACACCTTCGAAGTTTAATGAACTGTTAATTGCTTTTCTAATACATAATGGGACCATTGAAATACAAGCGGTAATGCAAACAGATTAGCGTGTAGACAATAGATAAACACACGTCCTGTTCAATGTCACCTTTAAGTACCTTGAAAAACAAAACAAGCTGGAGGACGAAAAGAGCCAAAATATTCCTTTAGAGGTGAGGGAGGAATTTTGGATTTGCTGTTGACCTGAAATTGCACAATTTAAACTATTTATACAGTCTAACTTGTACAACATTGTTAAGTTATTGGGCTCTAATGAACCTTGTTTGTCAGCCTCCCTGCATCATGACCATCCGACAACACAACAGGCATCAGCATTTTAGGTTAATATAAGATACTGCTTTTTTTTTCTTTTCATGCTGCTCTACTGTAGAGTTCTGCCCCTGACACAAGCATTTCTTTCTATCCCTTTCCTCTGAGAAGGTATTTGGTGTAAAGGTATCTCTTCCGACTCACCTGACTAAATAGTAGGACTCTTAATCTCCTGATTCACTGCAATACTTCATCTGTCTGCTTTAGCTGCGCTCGTAATATGGTGTACATTGTACTTGAGCAACCATAAATGCACTCCTACCTTTGGAGGTAGTACTTTATTAAATTAAGCCGTCTTTAAGGTCAATATACTTCTCTAATGAGTTGTCTCTTTTGATCATCAGAGGTTAGATTGTACCTTGATCCTCACTCCCTTTAATAGTGTTGGCGTCACAGCTAAGCTAACACAGCGCTGGTGTTTTTCATATTTCAGCTTAAAGTCAGCGCAAGTAATGCTTTGCATGCTTAAAATCCATTTCCATAACTAAGTGTAATTTCCCCTCAGTTTGTTCCTGTTTAATGAGGTGAAGTCTTGTTTGTATGCCTCCCAATGTCACCAGAAAAGTCATTCAAGCGGCTGTGTCAGAATTAAATCAAATTAGCATTACTACACTGCCATTTTACATCAAACTGTTCGAGTAAAAACATTTAGCTTTAGTCGCTTTTACATAAAATTTGTTTTTCCATTTCGAAGTGAATCCACTGTTTCGTTCAGAATTGTTGGCGGGACCTTAATGATGGAATGTGTAAATGACTTGGGGGGGTGGGGGGTGAGGTAGCGGGAGTGATAGTGGGGGAGAGAAAATGACCAACATTGATTTATCCTGGCTGTTCTCTTGTCTGGTTGGTGCCGTCAGAACACCTCGCTGCATCCCATTCCCTCCCATTATCTCCCTGCGATCACCGCAGTCCAACGAGTTTCCTACAGGGTCATAAATACTTCCCCCAGACCCCATACTGCTTCCACATCATCCTGCAGACACCGCCTAATGACAGCGAAAGACAGACAATGCATCCTCTCTCTCATGACTGCCATGCCTCTCTCTGTTCATACACATTTTACAGTGGGTGAAGAACGTATACCTACACCATGAGAGGCCAGCAGCAGCAAGTACCACGGAGTCTGCATTTAAAATGGTACATTAAAGCAACATGTCTGAAAATATTGCACATGATTGATGTACGTAATGACAGTGTTTCCTAGTGTGAAAGTCAGTTTGATGTTTTTACTGGTATAAAAGTAGCCAAGAAAATGTAAAAAAACAACAATGAAAGAAGGAAAAGCTATGCTGTCAATCATGAGCTTACATCATAATAGAAATATGCGTTGAGTCAAAGACTTCCAACACTCCTTGATGGGAAGGAGACAATCTATTAGAGACAATGAATCAAATTAATTATTTTGACGTGCTGGTCATCCGAATCAATTAGAGGGCAGCAAACAATGAGCCACTAGCATAAACAAAGTCCTTTTCCCCCAAACATTCCCATCCACAGCCCTATTAGAGAGAAAGCAACATTCATCAACCACTTAGATATGAGGCTAAAAAAAATAAGCGGCATCTGATTTGCTACGGCTGTGAGGCGGGGTCAAGCGGGCGGTCAATTGTGTCATTGTTCCACTGATCAATTGTGTGTACAGTAAATAGCAAACAAGTTGCTTTTCATTTACCCGTTTGCAGAGGGAAGCAACACATTCCAGACGAAACTAATGACCTCTGACTGAAAATTTGGCAAGAGTGCGGGCCTTGAATTTCTGAATGTGCCTCGGCCAGTGAGGTTCTCTTCCCCAGTTATGGTATTTTGCTTTGAGGGAACCTTTGAAAATGGGACATTCAGACGCTGAAAGAATGTGTGCTATGGACATATCAATGTCTAGACCAAAACGACCAAAGCAATAATGTAATCATCTTATAATTTCACAGGTATTAGGGCGTATCCCTTCACGATAAATCCATGACTGAACTACATATAAGTGCTCCGTCAATTTATTCAGACATAACCCTATCTGTATTTGGCAGACCATATTTAGGGACAGTCAGCTGGCAGAATGAATTGGCCACCCACAGATCCCTTGCATTGTAAAGCTGCTACATGCTCTATTAGTTCCCACTGTTCAAATGTATACATTAAAACCAGCAGAACAAAACCAGACAGCAAGCCATACTCTGTACCATGAAATCAGAGCATTATCATCCTTTGGACCAAACATGAATATTCACACCAAGGATCAGTTTACATCGTTAGGAACCATAGAGTCTGCCAATCCAGGCCTTGATGTGATGCTTTGAGTGACTCTCTACTGTCATGGAGACTAAGCACATATTGTAAACTGTAATATATGACCTCACATCGAGCATATTCTTTGTGGGGTCTCGAAGACAAGCCTTGCACTTGGGAGGGACACGAATGAGTGAACATTGCTCTATTGAATAAGCCTCCTAATAGAATGGCATGTTTAGGCCTGTCATTCAAAGCAGAGGAGCATCGTGTGATGAGGAGGCTTGGTAAATGAGTATTTTAGCAGGCATAGCTAATGTCTACAAACCTGCAGTGTTTAGTTTGCTGTTAAGGATGACATTAACAGAGACATAGACCCAGGGATGCTGATCAACCCCGAGGTCCTAACACATGGGATGGTGTTTCTGGCTCATTTCCTGCGCCGTAATCAAGGCTTATGTACCTTTGTGTGAAGTTGGATGGACGTGTGATGTGTATTTATATATATATATATATTAGATGTAAGTATTTAGATGTGCATCTTTGTGTAACTGTCTCTTGTCTGCTGAAGAGCTGTGTACTGTGTCTCTTTCCCTGTCTATGTCATTGTCGCTATCTCTATCTCTTTGTCTTTCTGTCTTTCTGTCTCCTCGCTGATCTTTTTCCGTCTGTCTCTCTCTCTCTCTCTCTCTCTCTCTCTCTCTCCCCCTCTCTCTCTAATGGAAGTGGGGGGGGGGGGGGGGGAATCAGCTAATTAAGGATGTAAATGGAACTGAGGAGTGACAAAGAGCCTGCTTGTAATTCGCATCTAAATTGTCTCTTACCTCAGCAGAAAATTTATCACAGGAGACAATGTCAACTTTTACATGGGGAGGGCCATTTGCATTTTTCGAATTCATTACAAGGGTGGCGCTGCAATCATAAGCCGTGATACAGACCCCTACCCTCCCTCCATCCTGCTACACCCACCCTACCCATAGCTACCGGGTAGAGGATAATCTGATGGGTTCCTCTTCAGTGGTCACTCAGCAGTGCAGGGGATGCAGGGAGAAAAAGAAGGACAGGAGGGAGGAGAAGGGAGAAGAAGGGAGAAGAGAGGAATAGAGGAGAGGAGAGGAGAGGGCAGAGGTAGCGAGGAGAGAGGTGAGGATAGTGTGTTGGGTGCAGAGCATAAAGTGGTCCACCCCCTTTTGTGTGTGTGTGTGTGTATGTGTTTTTGTGAGTGTGTGTGTATGTGTGGGCGTGTGCTTGTGTGCATGTGTGCAGCAAAGCCACACCACTCTCCCGAGCGACAGAAACCTTGTTGTGATTTATGCAGCCTGAGATATGAGTGCTGGTTACGCAGTAGCAAGACATCGATCTGACAAAGCAAACCAAACAATAAAGAGGCGAGGAAGATGATGTGCCCAGTGGAGTGGAGAAATGGAGAGTGTACCTATAAGAGCTAATTATCTGAGCACATAATTCTTCAGGTTAAGACAGGGGGAGCAGAGAGCCAGCCAAGCCACAGCTGTCTGAGAAAAGGCTTGGCTATACAATGGGTCCAAGTTCCCAGACCCTGAACAGGACTAATTTCAAATAAAAAAGGATAGCAGTGCAACTCTTCAATAAACTAGGCTTAGCCAGATAGGACCTGGATTAATCTGTGTGCAGCAATCTGTCCCAGTTGTAATGGTTGATGAATGGCAAGTGACAAATTTCCTCAATATTGCAAAAACAAGTTTTTGCACTCACTTGAGGAAGTAAAGGTCCTTGTCGATAAAGATAAATAGAGATGGTAACACATTTGCTGAATATATTAGTTCATGCATTAGAACAGTGCCATCTTTTGTTTTCATGTTTGGACAGCATGTGATACTGCCATTAGCTGACACAAAACAACAATAACAACTTGCCCAGTAATAATTTTTGAGCGTTTTTTTTCTCATGAATTTGTTTGCTGACATAGTTCCATATTCAGGAAACTTATTCTAACACAGTCTCATAAAATTTCATGAAATGAGCATGAACTCTGAAACGCAGATTACATGTTGTAGACACAAATTCTGTGAAGATTACATTCCTCCACCACAAACTGGATTATGTGACAATAGCACGCATTGGACACGCCATTTTCAGCTGTTTGTCACTGAATGAAAATTAAATGAAAAGGTTAGCTGTTACGATTAAGTTTAGGCAACACAACTTCAGTTAGGGTTAGGGTTAGGGTTAGGGTTAGGCAATTAAAACAATTTGGTTAAGGTTAGGTGAGGTTTTGGTAATGGTTAAATAAGAATAACTTTTGCTATAAAATTTTAACTTCACTCACAAAGTTCTTGGCATGAGTTGCGAATGGAACCCGGCCTGTCGGAGTTAAAGCTAATGTTTACAACCATCCACCTCCCCAACCACAACACCCTCACTTTCCACCACATTATTTTAATGTCAAACTACAGCTGTTTCTAGTCGTGCCTCTGTCATGTAATCCTTTTATGGTGGGAAAATGTATCGCTGTCACTTTACGTGCACGGAGCACATATATGCACTTTAAGACTTTGTGCTCATTTCATGAAATTTTGGAAGACCAGACTCATTTAGTCGCTTCAATCCAGCTGGTAGGAAAGCATTTAATTCACATTTTATTTTTTCCACTTTTCTGAAGTTTTCTTAACTTTTGCAGTTGGACAGAAACATACCTTTAAAGAGGTTTTTCCTTTACTAACAATTGGATACTTCTAAGAATAGCCTGTTGAATGGAGAGTTTAATCTATTGATCTAAACTTAATGCCTTGAAAGTTAGTACTGAGTGCAATGTTCCACACAGAAAATTCACAAGCTTACTCTTCCTCAGATTAGGAGGTATATTAAAAGGCATTGGTAAGAGGTTATATAACAGCAAAGGCTGGCCCTCATGGTTTTAACAGCAACCCATTACAGTCATTGAGCGAGTTCACAATGCACAGTTCAAATACGGGCTTCCAACCTCATGTCACTTCTCTATAAGCCGTGAAAATAATAATGATAATATTTGCAATTATTATTTCCTATCTTGCAAATCCATTCTCTGCTTCTGTAAGCAGCGATCCTTTAATTAGACACAAGCACACATACACAAAGGCTGGGGCGGTGGGTGCTCACTGCCATTAATAACACTATATAAAAGCAATGCCAGACAGCCTCTGACACTTTTAGTAGTTTGGGAAACAAGATGTAATCTGCGCTCGGTGCCAGGAGCGGCCTGGGCTGTGTGAGAGGGAGAGGGAGTGCGGCCTGTAACTCAACGCAAACACAGCACTGTGAGTACATCACTGATGAAAACATTATCTGTGAGTTATACACAGACAGACAACGGGTGGGAGAAGTGTATAGGAACCATAGGACAGAGAAAGTGACAGATGAAATGGCCGTCTGAGGCTAATCACTGATGTGTACACTGTTAGTCTTTCAAAGACTGGTGTGCTGTGAATTAAAGGGAAAATTCACTCATAATTAATTATACACAATTGTTGTGTTGGAATGTGTAGAATTGATTGTGTTGATGCATTGTGTTGTGTTTTTTTTGTTATGTTATGCTGTGTTATGTTATGTGTTGTATTCCATTTTGCTTTGCTGCTTTGTGCTTTTCTCTGTGCCTTGTGTTGTTTTATATGGCATTGTGTTATGTCGCAACATTTTGTGTTGGGCATGAGGGTAGAGCAGAGGATGGGGTTCCGTTTAGTGGCACCCTTGGCACCCATCTAACCTTGGCATACTGCTGGGCATGCTCCACTGGCCCTGAACATGCTGAGGTTTGAATCCAGAAATGCCTCTGTGCAGCACAGGCCACCAGAGGAGAGGCGGGAGGCTCCATTAATATCCCCAACAGTATCACATAAGTCAAGACTCCATGGCCAAACCCACGGCCGATCAGATTTCCAGTGTATCTGCAATACCTGAAGAGCATATGCCTCAAAATGAGATTCATCTTCCGAAGTAAGTGGGCATAATGTTAAATGTCCATAACCAGTTTGTATACATTAAAGCTTAACCGATTGGAGGACCAATTAGAGTCCACTCAGTTCACGCAAGGTCAATCCATGTCATTGTTTTCTTGTTTGTGTGTTTGTTTGTTTAATATAAACCATGAATTCTAATTCTGGAGGCACAGAATGGCCACATTAACCAGGCATGGCAGTCTGGGAAGAGGTCCAGCTGGAAGCATGCATGGGATGCTGCATTCCCTCGACAAAACTGGCTTCACTGGCAAGAGCTAAATAGTTTCTCATTTTAAAATGGTCAGTAAAAAGAGAGAAAAAAAGGAAGGCAAAATAAAATCAAATATTTAATAGTAAATCTTTGGGCAGCCCTTTTACTTGTGGGTTCTACCCCCTCAACAGTCATAATTACACCATGATTTGTAGATCAGCTTTCAAAGGTTTTATCTCACCTGTGCCAGAAGTCACTGATAAGAAGGAGGAGGGTTATACACTATATTCCCATTGGAATGTAAGAAACATGATAATTTCAAAAAACCTATTTCACTATTCATCTTCTCCTCCCTCCTATGTGTTTTTTTTTCAGGCTGGCTAGCTGGTTAGTTTGTTGGATGGGTGTCTGGGTTGTGGTATGGTGTCTGTAGGCGGATGTGTCTGGGTTAGGGCTGAGTTCAGGAAAAGTGCAGCAGAGGGGGTGTTGGGTTGGTTGGGGGTGTGGGGTGTGTGTGTGTGTGTGGGGGGGTGTTCCCTAGTGACCACAGCTCATTTTCAACATGGCAGACACCCAACATCACCCTGACCTACTGCTGTGACACATATGATGCACAGCAAACACATAAAAACAACAAAAACATGTCAAAATTGCAGACACAAACACACACACACACACACACACAGAAAGAGAGAAAGAGAGAGAGAGATGTTGACAGCCATGCAGTGCCATGTACCATATTCATATAACATGTACACACACACACACACCTCTTCTCTATTTCTCTCTCACTCATAATTGCCCCTGTTGGAGCAAACGTTATGTTCAGACTGACACATGAAATTATACAATGGATTTTGAATGCATTTCATTGGCCTTGGAGTCATGAAACTATCTCAACCTAAGCCTTAAAAACATGAAAAATACTAAAACTGGGGTGGTGATACTCTCACATGACAGCAGTGATATTAAGATGGCCACTCAAACCTCCTCTCCTCCTCCCATTCCCAACACACTGTAGAAGAGCAGCACTAATCTTTGGTCCTCTTGCCCTCATTGGCCTTTACTGTGTGTAGAGCCGCCTTTCCCTCACACTTTCATCAGAATCCTATTTCCCTCCACAGCCTGAAAGCCCCCTCTGAAACTCTACCCCTCGCTCCACCATTCTAGGCGGCCTATGATGGATGGCCGCACCTCAGGTCCTCTCAGCCTGTCCATCAAGCCCTGCGATTAAAACACTTGGAATGACCAACATTTTTCTCTCTCTCCCCCCATCCCCTTATCCCCCATGCCACCCCTCCATTCTCAGGCCACCACCACTGCAACCCTCGGCCCCTTCACCTTTCTCACCCTCCCACCCCCCTCTCCCTCCTTCCAACAGTCCTTTCCCACTTCAAGTGCCCCCAGAACCCCACAATCCATCTTGTGGAGAAAAAACATCATTTATTCTGTACTTCCCAGATAATTTACTTTTTCTCTCCCTCTTTCGTTCCTCTTTTCTTTTTCCCCTCCTTTCTACAGGAATTCTCCATTTCCCTATAAAATGAAAATTCATCTGGAATTACATCTTATGTCATCATTATGTTTATTAAGCGTGGATGATGTATATGAGGAGCTGCGGCGTGCCGCTGAGTGCTTAATGATGCATAAGATTAAGCCGAGCCTCTCAGCTGTGCTGAGACTCCCCTCTGCTTCCCAGGCTGCAGACACACGCTGGGGGAACAGGCTCCAAACGGCCATCAGGTGAACAGGGGAGAA
The DNA here is from genome assembly GCF_046629955.1 of Centroberyx affinis. Classification (NCBI taxonomy): domain Eukaryota; kingdom Metazoa; phylum Chordata; class Actinopteri; order Beryciformes; family Berycidae; genus Centroberyx; species Centroberyx affinis. The sequence continues at coordinate 382,805 of NW_027280623.1, read as the reverse complement.
GGGAAAGCCTACATCCTCTTTGTGTGTCAGCAGAGGAGGAAAAGTGTAGAGTTGGTGCAGTGAAAGGAAGAGTTGCTGATAGAGGAGGATAAGAGAGTTGGCGACAACTTCAGAGAAAGGGAGAGGAGTGGGTTTTGTATCAGTCTTTGTGTCTGTTGGGTGCAGACAAGCTCACTGTCTGACATTCTGTCCACACATATTAACTACTGCAGTCGTTTTCTGGAATAATTATTAGCCTCTCCCTGTTACCTCCTCTTACGTTCCATAACTCTCACTACATCTCTCCCTTTTCCTTCTCTCATTTTCTCGTGCTTTTGATCTTACTTCACACACACACATGCACACACACACACAGAGGATTTGCTACCGGCCTCCCTCTAGCATAGCAGCAGAAGCACCAGCAGTCTATGACAAAAACATTATCCTTCTGGTGCTAAACAATCCAATAAACCTCTCCACAGGGAAGAACTTAACCTCTCCTCTCCTCTGATGCTGGCTTCCAGACCACGTGACGGCTGCCACAGTAAATTCAAATCATTAGTCTTCTCACTCCGCCATCACACAGGGAAGGAAAAAAATCCGCCTCTATTAGTAATGGAGACCTCGTCAGAGACCTTCCTCTGAGAGCCCTGCCTTCCCAATTCCCACAGGAAAAATCCCCAGCAAAAAACTAATTCTACTTTTAATAATCTGTCATCAGGACCAGAGGCAGTCATAAATTATGTGGGGAGCATGTGCGGGAGCGGGCCACGAGAGGGAACTCAGGGGGAGAAATCAAAGCCTGAGTTTGACAAACTTTGCCGAAGATAAATAATAACTTACAAACAGGATTAGTTGTAAAGTCACGGTTGAACGCCCTGCCAAGCGGTTTTCCTACCAGCCTATGCAGGATGAAGAATTTACAGACACACCTGTCATTAGCACTTCCCCCCCCACACCCCCACCACCTCCCTCTTCCTCCACACCTCCTCCATCCCCTCTTTTCATTCCCACTCCCCTGGTCTCTCTCTCCACTGTCTTTGCAGTCCTGATAAACCCCCGCTGCTTTTTCTTCTCACGGCAAACATTGTTTGTATTTCATCATTAACCCTGTGGGTTCCCGGGGACAGGTGCAGAGGGAGTATGCAAGTGAGGCTGTGTGGATGTAGGAGGACAGGAGGAAGCGATCTGGTTAAGAGGCGGTATTAGCGCAGTGTGGCAGGGGAAATGGCCTCTTCCTCCAACCTTAAGTAAATAAACATGAATAACCCATCTCCCCCCCCCCCAAAGCACTAATAGCAAATGGAACGGGTCGACTCTGGGAGGCTGGAGAGACACCATCGATTGGGATGATTGGTGCCTGGGCCTCTGTGTGTGTGTGTGTGTTTGTGTGTGTATAATGTGTGTGTATGTGCGTGTAGGTGTGTGTGTGTGTGTGTGTGTGTGTGGTACAGAGTTGGGGAGTGATGCAGTCAGTATGGGAAGAAAGGGCTATGAGCCGTGGGGTTGTTCTCTCACTGTTTCCATGTCAATATTTGCCGGAACGATCGACATGCATCATAATCGGCTCCCTCTATCAAACCAGGGCTAAAGGCCCATCTCCATCAGGTGACAGAGACCAGTCAGGTGATGAATTCCCCCCAGCCAACCATGAGGGAAGGAACTGGCTGGAATAAGACAGGCATGTTCCCACAAGTCTGTGTCAAATCTCTATTGATTTAATCATCAACAGAAAGTCACTCTCTTGGCTCACGCGGCGTAAGGTCACCTGCTGTGCTGCAATAGCCTACTTTCTTAACCTTGCTAGGCAACAGGGAGAAACTGGCATTAACTAGCAACAGTGTTTGTTGTACTTTTGTTGTGGCTTGCCATAATATTATAGGATTTCAAATTATTTGCACTGCAAAGGATATTTGAGTAGTTGTAGTACATGCCATCCGGGACATCTAACATTTTATCATTTTTGTTCCATCATAATAATTTCAATCCATATACTGCGTGGTAAATTGCAGTTATAGATACGAAAGTTGTGTTTGAAATTAAACTATTGTTATTTCTAAGGATGTTGCTCAGGTGATTTAAATAAAGTTTGTTTCAATCAGCTGTAATTGGTTTCTTCCCCACTGAAAACAACAAACAGGTTCATGCTGAATACCAAACACCACACCGAACGCCCCTGTGCTTCTGTCTCATTGAACACAACATAAAGAACGCACCTCAAGCGTGTCCCATGAAAAACCCTGAGAAAATGCATACATGCAGTACTGGGATTTCAACCCTGCAAAGTCAAGTGCTCAATTTTCTCTCCATTCTCTGGCGATACCAAAGAAGCTCAATCATACTGGGACAGTAATACGAATCAAGGACAGCTCACTCACTCTCAATTGCAGCTTGGTCTAACTGGGACCGCGGGTAAAGCGGAGACTGGGTTCTCAATTCAAATGGGAGAGTGAGTAGGCCAGCCGGACTCTCCAGCACGTCTCCAGGCTGATAGATTACCTACTGCAGTAAGGACAAAGGGAATGAAGATGACTACTCTGCCAAAGCTGGCTACAGATGAGACATGCACGGCTGAATGACCATGGTACACCTCACCCATTTGTCTATGTGTTCAAGCTTTGCACTACGTATGACAAAGGAGGCCATACACTATACTATTGACATATAAGTCTCACCTTTATGTCTTGGAATATCTTGTTCCAACTTTCATTTTGAGTTTAATTTTGAGGATTTCTGGGCATCCATCAACTGCAGCAACCACTTAGTGTGCCATGCAGACCGGTATTTATTATGCTAAGTATGCCATGGTAACATGAAACCAAAATCATGTTTGTCAACAATGTCTCAATTAGGTAAAACAATAAATTGAGTGTTTAGTCATTGTTTAGACTTCTACAATAGTCTTTTGTAGCAATTTGTGCTATATGACCTTAATCTATATAATCTTATAAACTGTAAATGAATATGTATATAAACTATAACATGATGATATCTGTATAGTTCTAAAAATGCATTGTTTTGAAGGTATTTTGTTTGACATTGGAGGCCTTATTCAAAGCACAAAGTCTTATAATTCTGTGAGCCAGCTTTTATTTTTTATTTTTTTTTGCAGAGTACATGATGTGCCATTTTCAGAGATTAACCTAGATGTTCTTGAGGCCAGGTTCACTTGTATCTGAGCCACAGTCGTATATTACAATGCAGCTGAGGTGGCAGTGGCAGTAACTCATTCTTTTCTATTCTATTCTGCCTCTGCATATTCCACAAAGCCCCCGCTGCTCTGCACTTAGAAGGTCACCTCTTTCATCAGCTATTCTATTTGCATTCCAAATCGTACGTACATGAAAAATGTGCCACTGAGTTTTCGCGGCGGCCCTTCGAAGGCAGATTAGATAGAATTTGCCATACGAACCTTATGCACGCTAACCTTTGCAGATGGCCCCACTATTGTGGAGAAATGGATTGCCTAATAAACCATATCATCCGACATATTTGCCGCTTGGCTGACCAAATAGAGGCTGTGTTTTTTGAGCAAATTCCCTTAGTCAAATTTGTCAGTGTTCATGCGGTCGTTTTAGGTTTGGGTCACAGAGGGGAGGAGGCGAGATCCTTAGTGTATCAGGTTAAAGTACCGACCAATTTGGACTGTTTCTGAAGATGAGACAATTTTTCCGCAAGATTTATTTCATCAGAGGAAAATATGTCATATGCTTTCCGTTTGTTTGTTGTGTGCCTCCTATTCTGTTTCCCCTCATTCACAACCTATATACTGTATAGTTAAACAATGATGGACAATCGTCAGGCTATCACTAATGATACCATACTTGTTCCATCTGTTTAATTGAGCCGACTTGACTCATGAATATTGCATTATGGATAACATTAAGTTAGCACCTGCCCTATCAATTGCAACACCTCCTGCCTTTTCTGTTGTGTTAAAATGCATCCATTCTGTTCATATTTTGCTATTAGGGAGCACTTTATTTTATGCTACACCAGTTTTGTGTTGATGAAAGTTCAGACTTAACACTGCCATTTAAAGCTGCATGAAGCAAATGTTTCTTTATGATCAGCCACTAATCTGAGATCCAACTTTATTATTCATCATTGAATTCATAACATAATTTCACTCTTATCCACAATTATCATTGGTCTAGACGCCGCTGAGGAAACAATGCTACTTCTAAACCTTACAAGGTTTTCACCAGAAATCTAATTTCACAGCGGAGCCCTAATTCATCGCTCCCAGAAAAACCTCTTTCATCAAACTTTGCATATGAGCAGCCAAGTGATGCACAGGCTCTTAACGGCATGCTTTGCCTCCTTCGGTGAGTTGGCCAACCAATCCATCTTCCTGAGTGTGCTCAGAGCCGAGGAGTGGGCAACCGATGCTCCCGTCACTGGGCTCCTGCGGGAGATGGATTGGGGCTCCATCGCCCACCTCCAGTCCGGTACCAGCCCAGTGGCACAATCTGGACCTCAGTGCTGAGAGGCACGTGGTGGGCCTTGTGGGGCTCTATGAGGGGGCTATGAGAGGCAGTATGGAGGATGCTGTGTCTCAGTCACTCATGTAGAATCCAGATCTTCTGCTCCACAGGAGATGGAGCTGGACCTCCTGTTTGTCTTCCACAACAGAGTGAGGGTGTCCAAGTCATTGCCTGCCTGTGCAGATTCTAATGCGGGCATTTTATCTATGACAAAATGTCACACAATAATGTGATCATCAGCAAAAGAAAACTTATTGACATAAGTTGTCTTGCCTAGCATATTAAACGGCAGAAATTACAATGTACCGAACAAATGTGTGACCTCCATCTTAAGTTATGTCCTTCATTGGCTGTTAGTCACTGAACTGTCTGATGGGACAGCAAATACAATAAATGAGACTCCTGATTCCTCCTAATCTAATACATCTTTTAAGATGTACATCCACCCTTACAATAGCCTGTCCTTCAGCTGGAGGAGGAGTTTGTTTCATTTCTTTGTGTCGTTCATCATGACTGGCTTTAAAACTGAAGTGAAAGCTTCTTTTATTAATCACAAAGCGCTCAAGTCAAGGCTATGCACTCCATCGCTTGCATCCAATTTACAGCAGCGATAATTCATGCTATGCTAAACATTTCTTGTAAAATGTCACTTTGTGTTTGTAATTAATTTCTAAATTAATAAGCAAAATCTCTGAGTTATGGCATCAAACCATTGAAAACCTTGGTAGCTAAACAATGAATCAAGGTGCCACCTGGAATGATCGAGGCGATAATTAGAATATGATTCTAATAAGAAATGAACACTTCAGAAACTTGCCAGTTTGTTTCACAGTAAAGTAATGCAACAAATGCGGAGGCGAATGAATCTCTCTGTCTCTTTTTTAAAAACTTCTTTAGCATCTGAGTACCTATCAGAGGCTAGAAAATAAAACAAGCCTTCCCTCTCCTCTCCCTCATATCAGTGCTGTCAGTCACTCTGTCTTCTTAATGTTGGGACCAGGGTGGCCTGTCCATAGGATTGCAGTCCATGCTTCCAAGTAGAGAGCTGTGTGTTAAGTTACCTCCTATAAGGGGTATCGGGTGTCCCTCGTCTGATGCTGGTTATGGGCCCTTGATCAAAAGGAGACTGAAGAGTGGGGGGTCAAAATGAGAGGAAGAGGTAGACTGTTTCTGTGACCATGGAGCTAGGGCAAGAGGGCAAATACACCTGTCACATACTAAACAAGTGCATACATCTCTAATGATAAATCACATCTATTCCATTAACTTCAAACTTTACTACTGAGCTTTAAATAGAACAATGAGTCAATCATGCTTGGGGTGGAGTGCAGGCGGATGTTGATCAAAGGAGCCGTTCTAATGTAATCTTGTAAAGTGTAGCCTTTTCATTTAGGCTTCTTCCTTTGGTACAAGTGGCCTATCTCCGTTCCTTCAGTGCCATTGATGGCAACATCCATAACCTGTCCTCTGATATTTAATTCTCATACGAGTGCCATGAACCTAAGATGTAATCGATACACAGACACACAGGCCTCCTGTGTTATTACAAGGGGGACAATGTCTGCTCAGCTTCCCGTGCCGTTACACAGTTCAGGCTTCCAATTAACCTGAGCGGATCCCCATGCCAATCACACAGGGCTTCTATCGACAAGCCGCATGAAAAGAATAATGTTGTTAGGATGATGTAGCTCACTGTAGGGGGGCTGATTCTCCCCCTCCCAGTGCTGACAGCGATGAGTGTTGTAGTCATTTATCACCTCCTCTCTGGTCACCGAGGGGCCAAACAGGGCTGCACGCTCCTCACACCCTCCCTTTGCTTCACCGGACCATGCGTTAGAAGGACCACTAGCCTGATTACAATATAAAGCCAAGAGATGAATCTGAATGGTCCTGTGTGAGCAACAATGGTTTTACGTTCAAATTATTTTTTACAAATTCTTGAATCAACACTGCAATGAGACGGAGTCAGTCAGCATCTCACAGCATGTGCGTGCCTGCTGTTGTTTGTAGTCTCCTTCTAAACCCCAGCGGCCATCCTGTCAAAACAAAGAGAATCATTAACTTCTGCTTCTTCTGAGTTTTGTAAGTTGGGGTACTGCAGTCAGTGGCAGAGTCAGGCTATACTGGCTGGAGATGGAAGAGGCTACTGCAGAAGTGGAGCAAGTCAGATGAGTCATGAGTGGATGAGTCCACATACAGAGCTGATTACAGGATAATTTTCCCCCTGTTAATGCCTGTATATTTCCCTCCATATTTCCCAACCTTTTCTTCTTTTCACCCCTTTAACTTATTCATTCTCTTGCCTGTTTATATCATCTTATTGTACTTTTCACAAAGTACCTCTTCCATATCTCCATTGGTTGCAAAGACAGTTCAGTGTAAAAATGGTATTTTCAAGTACATAAACTGAGCTGTGTGGGCCACAACACACAGGTGTGATCACAACATAATCCTGAAGTTGTGATCACACCTGTTTATTTGTGAACAGTGACATTTTTTATGAATCCTGTCTCAGAACAAATGTGCTATAACAGGATTGGGACAGGAGATCAATCCATTTATTTTTCCCATGTCTACCGAGAGACAACATACAAATTGAGACTGTATCTAAGTTACAATAGCAGCCAAGTGTGGCCTAGTAGGATTTCAGGAGTGATTGAGAGTGTGTTTAAATGCTCAGGGCCAAACTCTAAAAGCATTGTTACATTGACAAGGCCGACGCAGAGAAAGAATGCCTCTCTACAATTACTCCCCCTTTCTTGGGCATTGCTGCCATTGGCGACTTTGATATTGATTATTGTGAAAAAAAAAAAAAATCAGCTCAAGGAGCACAATCATAAAGACAAATGCTGTTCCACTCAATGCCAAATCCACAAAGACCTGAAATTCTGTGAGAAATGTAACTCAATTTTTAACAGACTTTGCAGAGAAGCTCTCCTACACCCCTGAATGTAGTAAAACAATACATATCATGCTCTATTCTTCAAGTCTATTAAGGAGTCTATAAGCCCATATAAACTATATTTAACAGTTGCTGCTGATAAAATACTATAAACAGCATCCAATACCTTCTATCACTATTGAAAGAACAAAAACCCTAAACTTGTGGTTGCCAACTGAATTATATTTTAGATGGATAAAGTCCAAAAGAAAGGATACATCTTGCGGAGCTTTACTAAGTAATTCCAACAAAGGAAACAGCCACTCATGGATTTCATCACCTGCAAAGAGAAAACCAAACCCCAAAACATGTTTAGAAGAAACATGGTGACAAATGTAGACAATTATGACACACTCTGATATTTTTCAACTTATCAGCACCTACTTCCACCTCCACATTTTCCACCTTTGTTCACCTTTGTCTTCACACTAGTCTTCTTCTTCCTACGTTTCTCACCCACTTGCAGAAGCTGACCTTAGCCTTGGTACAGTTGGCTCCAGAGTCTGGAGCTGGTAGAGGACTGAAGATCTTTCTCTTCTCCAGTTTAAGATGAGATCCTGTATGAGGTGGACCTGATGTGGACAGTGCTAAATTACTATATAATTCAAACATAAAGTAACCACTTCAAAAAGATCGCCAAAACATATTACAATTTCAAAAACAGTTAGAGGAATAGACTGTTATAGGAAGTCCATGATGTCTCATTAAGAACAATGATATTCCAAAACTCCATTCATAACAGTGATCAATTTCACTTGGTTTGTACAGCTACAGCTCTTACTTGAGGCTGTCATTGCAGATTTAATGTGGCCCACATACCTTTAAAACTTTCCATTTGTTATGTTTGGTCATCCCATTAGTTGCCATTTATTATCATTAGTGTGATAGAAGCCTCTTCCTTGCAGAAGCAGGAAAAACACGCTCCATTTTCACATTAGACAGAGCTCCACTGGTGCGTCAGATTAATGTCCCTTTCATTCCAACAGAAAAGGTAGGTGGAACGTCAACTTTAGGAGCAGCATCATAGCTATCACATTATTATTGTCTGTTTATTTGTTTATTTGCTTGATGCTTTGTTAAAGGCTAATTCTTGCTTTTTTCTTTTAATATTTAGAAGTAGAGTTTTGACCTGAGTGTATTTTAAGAACCAGGTGAAAGTGGAATTGATGCTTTGGTAATATACAAACATCAGTTTCATTTAGCCACACTTAGGCTAAATGAATAGGAGTTATTGGGCAACCAGAACAAATTAGGACAATTCCAAGCCTCAAAGTTCAGCCAAAATCATCATTTAGCATACAAAAAAATATTTTTGATTGAGGGATTTGACAGATATTATTAAGTACAGTATATGCAGTTTGAAAGCATGTATTTAGGATTCGCAGAGAAACAAATCATTCCAGGTTCACCTGGTTCTTAAACCTCCAAAGAGGAAACCCCAAAACAAAACTCTAAAAGTAGGTAAATAAATAAATAAATAAATAACAAATTGTCCTTTAAACTAAATGTATGTCAATACTAAAGTGTGCCTCATCCACCTGCAGTATAATTTGGGCACCATGTTTTTTTTTTAAGTTAGTTTCATCCTCCTTTATGGAACCTGAACTGGATCCATCTGCTTGCAGAGGGCAGGTCTGGATGTGTCAGCCTCTCCTTCCCTGCTCAGGTTCATGTCCCTGTCCTGCCCAGCGTGAGTGATAAGTAACAAGGCCCCCAGCGAACAGGACAGGTGTGTCGCTGATTCATTCTGTATTACACCAAACGTGATTAATGGTTTTCTTAATGTATTCATGGCGGTAATAGAAGTCCCTCACGACTAACCTTGCATAAAAATGCAAATGAATAGAGACAAACTGCGTAAAAAACATAATGGGCAGGGCTAAGCCAGGAAGCCTTGGGAAGTGGGTGTGCATATTTCTTTATTTCAGGGAGAACAACTTAAAATTGGAGATTAGCCCTCGTTGGGTTGGAATAATTAAAGAATCATGGGCCTTCATAACAATAATTCCAGTTTAAAGAAGAAGGCCACTAAAACCAATCCAAAGTAACATGGAGGCTCAAACAATTGATCGGAATACTTTCTATCTGAACCATTATCCCTTCAATATACTGTAACTTGATCAAAAGGTAAAAATTAATGGATAGAATTGTTGTTTCTGTGCTGCTTTCCAGGTAATACTGGCTTCAAAGAATGGAGACTTTGCACTGCATTGTAAACATTTAACTTATTTCTTATCTTTATCCGGGGAAAGTTGCCTGAGCATGCATGCTGTTTTCATAGAGTCCCACAGATCCACACCTGGGTGCTGCCCAGCACAACCAGTCTTACAGCTGAGCAGCTCCACTGGAGCAGTTACATAAAAGAATAAACATTTTAGAAGTGTGTTTGATTGAGTACATCATGACTGCCGAGGCAATTCGTTCATTACAAAGTTTTTTTTTTCTTTTATCATCATAAATAATGTTGATTAATTAGCAAGTCAAAATCACTGAGGATAATCAATGTAGAATATATCACTGTCACAGGAACTGTTGAATATTTCATTTACACCAGGAGCATTTTAATTACAAAAGTCCTAACATATTAATTGGGACTTCGGAAGTAACATAACACTAGAAAGCGAGGATCTGAAAAATAACTTTTGGATTTGCATAGATATTGAATAATGGCTGTTAGTTTTCTTCTGTTGTGTGTTGGCTTTCCTGTTCATTTTGAGGTTGATTTCTTTGGTGTTATTTGTGACACTTAGTCATTTAGAATATTAGTAATAGCTTCACCTCTGCTGGTTGAGTTAAGGTTATTAAAACCGTGTTTGTCCATTGCTTTAGTTGGAGAGTTGATGCTAGAGAGTGTAATTCTCACATTTGTGCTCTTCCACAAGCCAAAAGACAACAAATGTTAATAGCAAATTTCTGTTGAATATTTTAGCTTCTCTTTGCCTTGGTTCTATTTTGTTTGGGTTTTGAGTTTGTCACTTATTATAATTCTAGTAGCATTCATCAGTCCTTAATATCTATTAGAAACCTCTTCCTATATAATTTTAGTGAGTACCAAATTTTATGATTGATTTTTGGTTTAGTTTTGGTTTAGTATTTTTGGTTTAAGGGGAACTTTTCTATTATACGTGTCTTTTTATATGTGTTTTTTTCATATAATTGTAATGCATGAGTGATTTTTAGATTAGTTTTTATCATGTAAATCAGACATTATGCAAAGGCTTCTACTAGAACGAAAGAAATGGTTGAGCCCTTCTATGTCTAAAATGTTTCAGGGGCTAAAATAGAGGGAGGGTGTTGTAATATTTCTTAAACCAGCCGTCTCACCAGGCTCCAAAAAGCATGTCACACTGCTTTATGAATCCGTGACACACTCATATCATCCTTTATGAAGCTGGCAACCAGCTTCCTAACACACATTCCCATCAGAGCCAATACCATCAGAAGGATGTGGGGCAGAGATGAAATTGGGCTATTTAACTCCCTGTACCGTAACATGCTAATGCAGGACAATGACTCGCTCATTGCTCGCTATTATGGAATATACTGGAGGCCCAACATGAGGACTGCGGCAGAAACGATTGCATGATACATGAAAATGCATCCTGGTCCTCTTACCATCGTACTCACAGCGCACTGAGAGTGAGAATCCAACTTTTAGTTTCAGTTGAGGTGTTGTTGAGGAGTAAGTAGGCATCTTTTGAAGTTGGAAATGAAGATTGATGTCTTGCATTGCTGTTATTAATATATTGATGGTGCTGTCAAAAACATTACAAATAAGATTTTTTTCTGCTATATTGATACATTAGCCCAGGTAATTGATGAAAATCCTGTAAAACTCCTTAATTTTTTTCCTTACACCCTATTTGTCTGCCATCTGCTCCATTTAGAGCTCCCCTGGGGACGGTCGTGATAGGTTGAAATCACTGCTGATGAGAGTCCTGAGTTATTCAGAACCAATAAATTCAGATGCATGGTTTTCAAAGTAAAATATTTCAATGTTATGAATTCAGCTGTGATTAATTTTCAGTATTAATTATTCAGTGGCTGCTAAAATTCAATTTTTTTATGGCCCTTATTTGCCTTCATATGAGTGCTCACAACTCACAATCAATTTCAGTGTCTTACAGAAAACCATATTCTATACGGAACAAATATTTTTCACAATGAACATAACAAATAATCCAGCGTGAAACAATATTTCAGTTATAATATCCTGTATTCTGCATTTATTAGAGCTATTAGACTTTCAAAGCAGATTTTCAAGTGCTGAAATGCCCATGTGTAGATGCTTGAAGCACCACAAAATACAGATTAGGCCTAAAATATGTATGTTTATGGGATGTGAGGAGCTGCGAATGAGGGGGGTGTCGTTTAATCTCTCTGTAATCATGACGGGCGTTGATGTGAAATGAACTGTGGCCACTCTCCTTGACCAGTTCCCAGTGGTCAGTGGTCCACATCCAGGAGACTAGATTGGATTTATTGCTACTGGGCCAAAGGTAACAAATACATGCAATATAAAGGCGGAGATGGATGCCATTATCACTGGATGGATTTTGTGCCCATCATGAGGGGCAATCACATGGAATAGATTGATACTGCAAGCAATACCTTTATATTAGCCTTATATATCTTAACTGGACAATTCACTTACAGGTAGGCAAAACAGGAAGAGCTTACACCAGGGAATACTGACAGAAAATATGAAATATTATAGTCAAAAATTCCTCATAGTTCTTCTTTGTTTGTTTGTTTGTTTGTTTGTTTGTTTGTTTGTTTCTTTCTTTCTTTCTTTCTGTCTGTCTGTCTGTCTGTCTGTCTGTCTGTCTATCACAGCTCTTCTCAAAAGCCATAATCAAAGAATCAGACAGGTCCGTCACAATGAGCTCTGAGTATTACGATCATTCAAAAGCCATTATCAGCTGATTGTGCGACAGAACATCTAATGGACGGTTATTTTAGACCATAATGCAGCCAGAGGTTTCAGTCGGCTGAGGTGGAAATATCTTCATCTCATCAGCAGGGTCGGCCGGAGGTTTGTGGGAGTCCTCGGAGAGATGAGATGAGGTTATGAGAGGTCATGTAGAACAGCTCAGTGTGACAGCAAATCAGAGGCCATGGGATGGAGTCACATGAAACAAAAGGAAACAAGGAGATGAAACACAAACACAAACCTCTGTGGGCAAACTCCGCCACCGCAGTGCCTTCCGCAATCCGCTACACCGCTGACTTATGGGCTTCATTCCATTGTAATGAATGAAGACAGAATTTGCAAAAATGGATATTCATAAAAGCCATATAATTTGATAACACGCAGTTTTTTTCTTTACCCCTTTTAGAATTTCTTAGCTGTCTAAGGCTGTCTTTATTGCAATATTTTATTAGGAAAATAAAGAAAGCATACATATATATTTTAAAGTGTTTGGTAATAGATTTTTAATGTTCATTTGTCTATGCCCTGAAGGCTTGGATCTTTGACATTTGAAATAATTGTTGTTCGAAGGATCATCACCAGGGGAGGGTTGTGAATAGTGTAGGGACGATTTGAGTAAATGACTGTGTCAGCCTGTTTATTTGTAACATGATTGCCTCAGGCACGGCCGCAGGACAGCTATTAGAGGGTCTGGCCATAAAGAGATAGAAAGGAAAGCCCAGCTATCACCCAAAAGTTAGCACTTAATGTGACAACTTATCAGACAAAAGCTCCCCACAGAGAATGTGAAAATGAGGGAAAGAGAGGGAGAGAAAGGGAGGGAGGAAGAGATCATCACCCACAGAAAGAATTACCCAATAATAATAATGCTAATAATAATGAGTAGAAGTAGAAACTGTTATAATCACAATCCTAAGTGACAGAGTGTCAGAGATCACATGTCTATTCAGATTTACAAGCGCTGCCCCATATGTTTAAGCATATTGCAGAAAGCTGGCCAATCCATGTTGGCCTGGGGGCAGGCAGGGAGCAGAGGACATCCAGCCCTCTATTTAATTAGATGACTCTAATACCTCCAGCCTGTGGCAAGCCCCAAAGTCTAAGTGGAGGGTTTACAACAATCTGTAAGGGCTGCTAAATAAATGCTGCGGGTCCCAATGGGTTTGAGATCATGATAGGCTGTATGTCACTCCAAGATGTAAACACAACAGGAGGAGATAGAGAGAGAGAGAGAGAGAGAGAGAGAGAGAGAGAGAGAGAGAGAGAGAGGGAGGGAGGGAGGGAGAGAGAGAGAGAGAGAGAGAGAGAGAGAGAGAGAGAGAGAGAGAGAGAGATGGGAGTGTTTTATATGTGTTTAAAGACAGCTATCAGATTATCACCATCATCCTCCATTTTAAGGCCGTGATCACACTCTTTTCTCCTGTAGCAGCAGTAACAGAGAGAGTAAGAGCTCAAAGGGCACAAAGAGCATTACATCATTCTTGATGCTATACAGTGTTAGCTTGCTAACCCGAAGTAACAAAGGGGATACCGTTGTTGGAAATAAAAAAACGGCCAAGAGAAAAATAGTGATTCCTCTGCTTGCATTTGAAGAAGAGGATGAGGAGCCCATTTGGAAACAGAGGATGTCGCTAAATTAATGTTACTCACCGAGGAAGCTTACTTCCCTCCAGCTAGGCGCTAATTTTTAGCTCTGTCTGACACTGACGTAATGCGCGACGCGGCTAAAGTTGAGACACGTTCACCCCGGAGCGCCCAGGGGAGCTCCCCAAAATGTGCTGCATCTAAAACACAACAGCGAACACACAGCCTTAGAGAGCCGTCCTGTAGCACTGCAGGTCTCCACGACGACTCTGGCCCGGCAGAAGAATGCTTGTAATCTCCTCTGGCAGGGACGGATCCCGTGGCTCGGGCCGGCTGTGGAGTGGACAGTCCTATTGTTGGTTAAACCTCTAAGGAAAGGAGGGAGATAGGAGGGCAGGCAGGAGGCGGAAAGAAAAAGACTGGAAGGCACAGGGCTTTGGAGGGAGTGAAGGGATAGATGGATTAACAGTATGTATTGGAGTTGAGGTTAGGGAGCAGGTAGCATCTTCTTGTAATCCTGCTCATAAAAATCACCTTTTCCCTGCTATAATCCTGGAAATAGGCCTACCATTTATATCCTGGTAACAACAACTTTAATAATATTCAATAAATGGCTTTTCCTTCTTCACAGCATTTATTTTATAAGAAAATATGTTACTTTTTTTGAAAAGTTGAATATCTGTTTATAAAAAATATATAAAAAGTATTTATTTTTATTTTTTCTTGCATTTTTCTTCAATATTCATTATACAGTTAGATATGAAAAGGATGTGAGTCTCCTCTCTGTTGCATCCCTGTGGCTGGTGGGAGGGAGAGGAAGAGTTTCTGTACAGAGAGAGAGGGTGCTATGTGCGTGAGAGAGAGAGAGAGAGTGTGTGAGTGTGTGTGTTTAGGGGGGTAGAGGAGGATGGATCAAGGTTTTGGGAGATTATGCTAAATCAGGGCCAGTTAGAAAAGGGGGTGGAGTAGGAGGCCAGACAAAGACTGAAGAGGATGCTGCCACTGGCATTTAAATGGGCAAGAGGGTGAGGGATTGAGAAAAGCAGACACCAGACCAGGAGCAAAAAAAAAAAAAAAAAAAACAAGAGAGAGAGAGAGAAAGCATAGAGTTTCTCCGCCGTGGCAGACACTTTTTTCTGGCTCCTCAAACAGATGCTGGGGCAGATGGTGGTGAATTAACAGAAGATGGGAGAAGAAGAAATGAGAAAGCCTAAAACGGGCCCATGGAGGGCAGACATTAAAATATTGTGTGTGTTTGTGTGTGTAAATGTACGTGTGTGTGCATGTGTGTGTGTGCGTCTGTGTGCGCGTGTGTGTGTGTGTGTGTGTGTGTGTGTGTGTGCACGCATGGGTGTATGCATGTGTGGGTGTCTATGTGTGTATGTATGTGAGTGCTTGGGTCCAGGGGAGAGGCTGTTAAACAGTAGCTCAGCTGGGAGGACTAAAGAGGATGGGTGGAGGATTCCCACTCAGAGATAGAGCTCGCGATAATAATCACAGGCGTGAAATTACAATGCTGATATTTGTGGCACCCTAGGGTGTGGTGTGGTGGGGCTACCGGAGCTCGGAGGGCCCACATATCACCAGAGGCCCGCGCTGGCTGACGGTCATCAATGATCAGAAGAGTGGTCCCCTGCCCGCATCTCTGCCCACTGTAAACCCAAATCATTCAGCCAGAGTCTCACTGTGGGAGAGTTTCACCTGTGGTGTCTGCTGACAAATACTGGGAAAATATAACAGTTCAGGGTTAGTGAGGTTAACACGGTGCCTTGTACCTTTTTTATAAGAGATCAGATTACTATAAAATGAAAGCTATTATCACATTCAGGTGTCACACACTTTATTTTGGCTATAGCACAGTGAGTGCATTTACATGCATATTAATATTCTGTTTATATTTGAGATATTCAAATATTAGGTTTATGAGTTGTCGTATGTAAACACCATATCCCATTTACAGTAACCAGGATAAGCCAAAATCCTGAATAAGAAAAACCTGAATATGCTAGCTGGGATAAGTGATATTAACTGGTATATTCTGGCATTTAACACCATCCCATTTATTGTTGGGTTAGGCGAACAGCACTGTTTCCATGGAGTCACAAGCATCAAAATAATGTGCCATTAATGAACACAGCAGAGTGAGAAAACTTTAGAACTTTAGACTATCTCCATGAATAAAGGTATATATGTAAACAACTAAGACCTTAGCCGGGATAAGGCTATTTGGAATATTAATGAGCATGTTAACACACTCAGTAATGGACACATTGTCAAGCCAAATTCCAAGTTTGTCACTGACAAACTCGTGTCACATGACCCGTCCTGATGGATGTAGCAGCACTGACGCCCCACAGATCTGCACTGCAATAAACTTCTGAAACAAGGCTGTCTACCAGCCTATAAGGTAACAAAACTGTAAATATTACAGCAAGTAGTGTTTCAAATGCTGTGCATTAGGGTCAAACCAACTGAGCATTATAAAAGAGGTTGGTGAAAATAATGACCTAGCTGGTGCTAGCTGGAGGCTTCCTCTGCCTAGCTAGCTAGCATGTTTAGCCACATGATTTGGATTAGTCACTAACCGTTCGTAGCTTCTTCAACAAAAGTTCATGGCACTTAAACAAAAACCAAGTACATTCCAAGCACAAGTAGCCATTAGTTAATTAGCTAAAGGTAGTTAACTTTGGCAATGGTAAGTTAATCATTAGTGCCATCGCCTGTATTGTTTTGTTCCTCATTAATAATCTAAACTTTACTGCTCTTACATAACAAACTGATTTATTATTGAAGCAATAAATAACAAATGTATTGTGCATAACAATGCCTCTTACCTGTTGTAAAATCACTTTGAGGCAAGGCCATGAATGGCTTATTGCATTTATTAAACAGCAGTAACACACCATGGTAGTAAAAACAGAGTGAAAATATTAAATATTTTATTTTTAATCAACACTACTTCAAAAATAATAATGATAATAATGAAATGTTATTATGTGCCAAGCAGTATACCCTTGTTCTTGCTAATCAGTGTGGTTGTTAAGCGACACACATGATTTTTAATTAGCACAATAATATTTAAATGAACTATTATGCGATCAAAGGTGTGCATTTATCATGTAGAAATATATGTTTTAAAAGAATTGCTGAAATATTCACTAAGAGGAAGCCATTATAGTAACATATAAATAGAAATCTTTCATCAGCCATATTCCTATATAAAAAGGATGCCAAAATTTTTACACCAGTATTTTGAAAATAACATTGATATATTTGATGAGCAACTGTTTGTAATTTGTAACACTATGCTTGTTGATGTATTTTTGCTCCTCTCTGACAATTACAAAGGATTATTTATCACTTTATGAGGAAATAACTCTTTACAGCACTACTGCATATTCCTCCTGTTTAACACTGGAATCAGAGGGAGAAAGGTGGTTGGATGTACTTGGACATGAATATCCCCAGCCATGAGCCAACTTCTGACAAGATATGACACCACATTTTCTCCCATCCACTCAGGGAAGTGGAAAAAAGAAGCTCATTTTCATGTCCATCATCTCCTGCTCTTGCCACTGCCTCTGTGAAGGCCTGCCCCCCCCCCCCCCCCCCCCCCCTCCATTCCCGGGGTGAAAGTGAAAAGTAGATGTGTTGTCAGGGTAAAACTGATAATGGCAGTGGGACACAGACTGATCCCAATTGCCCTGCTTTCAGCCCCTGCCACCCCCACGTTCCCCGGCACTAAAGGGTCCACTGACAGATGGGACGGGGCACTGTGGGACAGAGTGCTGAGTTGGCATAAAAAGCCCACCAAATAGGCCTTTTTCTTGGCACTGGCGCCCCTCACAAATAGTTTACTGTTGGGATCATTGTTACTGTTGTCGTTTTGCCCTGCATTCATCATGTGGAAGGACACTTTGAACCTTCTACAACCTTTTAAAAGTTCAAAGATAGAAAAAAAATGTATTCATTTACCTTTTTCCAGAATTGCAGTTTTAGATTTTTTTCTTAATTCAAACTTTTCTTAAAAGTTGATATATTCAGTAACGTGATTTAACTTGGCACGAGTTCCATTTGAGGTTGCATTGCTCATAAATTTATGTTGATAGTTCATGGCCTTTGAAATGACTCCCTTTAGTTTCTCCATGCTTTTATCATGCCGTCTGATTACAGCCTCTTATCAGTTTTGGGATGCATTCAAAACTAAATTCCAAAGTTTCAGTGAGTCTGGGAGTGATGCCAGTTGGGCACAGTACCTCTGCCCTGCTGTGTTTATATTCTGCCATTTGTGAGGACCTGAATGGCTACAATGCACTGTGGTTATCACTTCGCAGGCCCATTTCATTCAGATAATCTTCACCTCTCAGCAGAGGGAGAGATAGCTCAAGGGATCTATCAGCAGAAAGGAGCGAAAAGTGAAGGTCATTATAATGTCATCACAAGTTATCCTGCTGACCCCAAAGTCCCAGAGATTGTATATTGTCCTCCAGAGAGTTGATATGGGACATGAAAGAAAGAGAAACGGATAGAGAGAGAGAGAAAGAGAGAGAGTGAGAGAGAGAGAGAGAGAGAGAGCGAGATGTTGACAGACAGCTGAGAGAAAAAAAAGCCTTGATAATAACAATAACATATTACAATACAACATATTTAGGCAGGAGAATGTTGCGTAGAAACAGGTAATGTATAAGCTGCCTATTAGATTTATACCGGAGAGAGTAGTCTGGTAAAGATGCACTTTATCTTAAGACATGAAAACAGCCCTTCTGCGCTGGCACAATCCCAGCAGGGACTGGTGCGAAATTGCTGTTTTTACATTTCTGTATCATTCTTCCCATAAGGAATATGGATAACAAATGAAATATTCAGCCCCATTGTCTGATTTATTCCTTTTATTATCCACAAATATCAGCCCGGCAGTCAAAGGATGCCTCACCTCATTCAGGGGGCTCTACTCACTTGGGACCTGACAGCCTATCAACTCTTCTCGCATAAACAGGTCAGGATCGTGTGAGCGCTCCAATATGTTATACTTTAAGGTTTTCACCATGCAGAATCTCTAAATAGAAATCGAAAAAAAAGTGAAGAAATAATTCCCTTAAGGTATTGTTGCGGGCCCCTTTTCCCTCTGAGATGAAAACGCTGCGCACACATCGCTTGAAATACGAAATCAAATAAACAACATTAAATCCACATAACAACGGCAGACATTTAAATAATGGTTGCCGTTTCTTTTTTCCCTGACAAATAACACTCTTGTCGCTAACACATCCCTCCAGCATGTGATTTCTAGTCATTGGGTTGTGATGAAAGGATGATACTGCTGTTAAAGGAGCGCCTGTTTTGTCCTGCATGTGCTGTTTGCAAAGCAGGAGAGACAGATGCCCAGTTATGGCGGCGTCGTAACACAATGAGCCTCATCAGCTATTAGTAATTGACCATTAATGAACTCCCTATGACGGCCCACTGAGGAATATACACAAGGGCCCCGGGGACCGCAGGGCAGCGGGGGAAAGGGCCTCATGGCATTAACATACTCCCAAGGCTACAAGAGGCTTTTAAATGGCCAATCAATAAAGAGCATTAGTTCATCATGCCCTCTGAGGGACCCTGGAGATGTCTGTTGTGTGATGAGCGGCAAGACAAAACAGGGCAAAGTGCGCAGTCAAGAGTCCTATTCATGGTAAATGTTGCTCGGAAACTAAACACAAGCTGCGTTTGTTGTTTACGAAGGTTGCGCTGCCCAAGTGCAACACTTTCTTAGGTCATTTGAATAAATATTCCAAGGTTAAGCATCAAAGAGAAAGTGTTGTATATCAATATTGTTTTATGGCCCTCAAAAAAAAAAAGAAGATACATTTATGCCCATACCTCTCACCTGTGCTGCCCACTTGCCAGGGGCCTTTGGTACGTTGTGAAAGCAAGACAACATCAACATTTTAACTGCTTCCGTAAAACCAGGACAAGGGCATCACAAATATCATGTGACATTTACTGTACATATCCCATTAGATAGCTCTGAATAAAGGTAGGGCCGCACTGTGCCGAGCGGTTTTATTCTTAATTTTCTCATTTGTGTTATATGGCACTATGAAATGGATATCATTACATAGAATAGCACTACCATACAAATACCATGCTGTGTCCTTGAAGGCGGCATAATAAATGGTTCATCACTGGCAACCAAATGGCAAGACAAATTTATGGCTACTGATCTCTCTCATCATCACAGCAAAGTACTCAGTAAAATTTCATTGTAACTTCCAGGGAAATAAATAAATTTGCCCCCTGACCTTGAGGAAAATCCCCCCACCCCCCCACCCAGCTGAGATGATGGACCCGTCTGCTTCCATCACTCTCACCCTCTCTCTCTCTCTCTTCCTCCCTTTCAATCTCCCCCTCCATCCATCTCACCTTCTTTCGTACTATGTGTCCATACATACATAGTAGGCTAAAGATAGGTATCCCACCTTCACTCGCTCCACCCCCCCACCCCCCGAGATTCACGTAGCATCTCTCTGTCTCCTCCTCTGTCTCTATCGAGACCTCAGCCCCCTGTGGAGCAGAGATAGACAGACAGAAGAGAGAGAGAGCACAGAAAATGGGAGATATGGAGGGTGGGAAAGAGGGGGAAAGAGAGGGAGAGGGAGAGAGCAGAAATGGGAGCTTTGGCACAAGAGAGTCTAAGTGTGAGGGGTGGAGGCGGGAGTGGGCGAGGAATGACAGGAGAGGAATATGCAGCAAGTCTCTGTTTAAATCAAGATAAAAGACAGAAATGGAAAATAATAGAGGGAACAAACCCCTGGACGCTGGCTCTCTCTAATGGAAACACATGGCTGAGGGCTGAGGTGTTGTCAGCAGTCTGCCTGCGCACACTGACATTCCTGCCTGATAATCTGGCCTGCCATAAAATTAGAATAGCAAATACCCCACTGACAGAGATGCATGTCCCCCCTCTCTTGTGCCACCATAAAAAACTCCCGCCGGTGACTCTGAACGCCACAAACTTCAATTTAAATTTACAGCGCCGCGAAAGGAGAAGTGATATGCATTCAAAAATTTTAATAACCTATTAAGTTATGACTTCAATTTCATTTTATGAATATTTTCCTTGGGGAGCGCTGCCATCACCAGAGAAAGACAGAAATTTAAAAAAGATAAATAGTGCCATTAATCTACAACATTTCCCTTCCATTATTCTTGAAAATGAGAAGTTATTTTTGCTCAGATCTTGATATAATTAGCTCCTTATACTTGACTCACAAGCCAGAAAATGACCATGTTCGGAAATTTGAAATCTGTCATTTGGTTGAGTATAAAATCATCATTTGTCTTAATATATTGTCTATCTGACAAGCCGCAGTATTTGAAGTTGATTAGGTTTCAGTAGCATTATTAATAACAACTACGGATCAGAGGGAGGTAAGTCCTCTCTGTCTGAGAGAGACACACTCTTTGAAATACAGCTGTTGCAGAGAAGGTCATTAAGTCTGCTTTGTTTTGACAGAATTAGATTACTGTACTATAAATGCTCATAGATCAATTATAACTGAACAGTGCGCCTTACTGCATAAACTGGTTTTAAGTCACAAAACTATTAAACAACTCATCACAACTCCACTTTGTAGAGGGTGAATGTGGGAGTGCAGCAGGGTATAATAGCTTTAATCTGTCTGTTGTTTGTCTCATGGGCATTAAACACCATCTTGATATGAGCGAGACTACAGTGCACACAGGAGGGGGTCCTCATAATATTTAATAGGTCATCAAAGGGAATGGGGGGTAGACTGCTGACATTTGCCTGGATAGTTAGGAGAAACCCCAGGAGTTGTCATATGACTCATTACCAGAACACAGTCGACTTGGTCGCATCATTGTTCAAAGAGACTGTCTGGCAGAAATATCATAATCCAAGAGATATAACTATTCAAGTCACAATAGCCCCATTAACTAGCATGTGATTTTGGTTCTTGTTTCCGTCCTGAAAATAGAGGCTAATCAGTTAATAAAACTATATTACTGCTACTGTGAATGAAATAGTGGCAGCCAATACCATGAAAAAAAAGTATTCTATGTCTTTTAAATCAGAATGCAGTGGCTAGGGAGCCTAACATAGAAGAGCTAAGTCTATTTCTCAGAGATAGATATAGATAGATAGTATTTTGGCTCTTTCACTCTTAGTGCAACACTCCCTCAAGCATCTAAACACCTGCCTTGCCACGTCCTCGCCCATTACCTCTGGTCAAAGATTAAAAACTGCAGCCCTCCAACACAAAAGAGGTGATAGGACATCATTTGGAGCTGTACCATTTTCCATGAAGACAAAATGAAATAGGGAGACTGGGCCAGCTGCTGACCTCCTCGGGCCTGCAGGACAGCAGGTGTCAAAGGAGAACGGTGGTGCTGAAAAGTCAGTCAATCTGTACCATAACATGGGTCCCATCAGGTTTCTGCCCTCAGATTATGACCTTAAAAAAGAAATTGGGATTCTTAACTAGTCAAGTCAAGTTAACTTTTGTTAAATTTGTTTAGCCTTTAATCACAGTTACAGTCTCATAGAGCTTCACAATGCCCACATTATGCAACAATAAATGAAAATGAAAATGACGCCCCAACCTTTAACGCCCTAAATCTTGAAAAATCACCCTAAAAATCATGCATCAACTCAGAAAGTTTGTCCTTGTAAAAAGGCAAACAAAACACAGGCATTTCAAAGGAGAATTCAGCTGTCACATTCCAGACCCCTCAAACTTTAGACAACCCCCATAGCCCTCCACAAAACAACACTACAGCGCTTACATGCCCCTCACACATTGATTCCCCTCCCGAGGGCCCAAACCAATTTCTCTTGTTTTCAGACACTCTCCCTGCCTGAACCTGCAGTGGCCATCAAAGACATTCATCCATCCGCCCAAGATGACTATGACTGATCTAGCCACCAAACGATCAATTTGTATCCCTCTCACTCTCTCTCTCTTTCTCTCTCTCTCCTTCTTTCCTCACGTCTCTTTCCTTCTCTCTCCCCCCCCCTCTCTTTCTCTGTCTTTGTCCCCTTCACTTCATTCTCTTGCTATTTTGTTGATGTGCAGAATATGATGAAAAAGTGAGAGTGCAGATCGCTTTGACACCGTGGCATGCGAGAGTAACAATGCAATCAGTATTTGACCTTGGAGAACAGCTAATTTATATGTTCATCTATCTATATTTTTGACACATGTAACTTTTCATTTCAGCGAAAGCCTACAGATCATTCATCCAGACATACAGTAATAATTCTTTACCAAGAACATTTGATTCTGTGCAGGCTATTTGATCTTTGACATGTTGAGCCGTTCGCTTACGGGATCTCCAGACAGAATTATCAAGAGACAGCGGACATAATTTAATAATAAATCAAAGAGGCACAGAAAACTCAGAACTACACTGTAAGTTAATTCAAAGGGGTTTCAGTATGCCTGATTTGTTGAGTGGTATATGCCTCTCCATCATTCATTAAGCTGTAATTGGATGTGATGCTCATCCAGGAATGTAGCATGTAGTGGAGATTCCTCCAAGGCATGCATGGCGATGATGATAGTGTTAGAAAGAGTTGTTAATCCATCTTGTAATTGCACGGAGCAGACGGTAGGGTCGGTCATGTCCGCGAAAAGGCTACAGAGAAACATTAGTCAAAAGACATGAACAAAAGGAGGGACTATGTGTTCGGGTGCATCTGTGTGTGTGTGTGGTGACACTTGTTTATGTGTACAGCGGTAGAGCGTGTGTCTGTGTATGTGCATTGTGTTTATGTATATGCGTGTTTGCTTATGCGCACATTAATGTGCTAATGGTGTTTTTGTGTACATGTGGCAATGATGGTAGCTGCGTGCATGCGCATGTTTGCCTGCCTGTGTGTGCATGTGCAAGTGTGTGGTGATCATGTTTGTGTATATTTCTGATAGTCGTTGTTTGTCTGTATGTGCATGGTGTATTGTTTTGTATATGTGTTTGTGTGTGTATACGTTTGTGCTGATGGTGTTTGTGTGTATGCGGGGTGGCGGGCAGTGGGGGGTGAGGGAGTGTGTGTGTGTGTGTGTGTGTGTGTGTGGGGGGGGGGGGGGGGGGGGGGGGGAGGGGTGCTGGGTCCCTGTTCCTTGCTATTCACAGACAATTTGTAAAGCCAGGCCGAAGCCTGTGGAACAGCTGGAGCCCCTCCATGATTGATAAACGTGGCGGCGAGAACTTCATCTCCCCCTGAATGAAGACAAAGGCCCCACAATGCTCAGCCAGTGTGTTACGCCTGCCTGTCGTTAAGTGTGGACTGCGGACATGCCCCGGTCCTCAGCTGGGGGAGTCGAGGTGCCAAGAGGGAGGTCAGGACCCAAACTAATTACCATTTTATGACAAAACGGTTCTTTTGTCGTCGTTATATAATTGATTTACCTTTCAGAGGGAGATCATTATGAAGTGGCTTTGGAAGGGCAGGATTAAAATGGGGTAAAACGGGATCGGCTTCAGTCACGCATGTGCTCACATAAATATAAAGGTGGGCACAGGCATATATGTCTATAAATATAAATACAGTAGTCAGAAAGCACCAAAAGAAGATGCATAATAACACACATAAACGTTTTAGAGTCCTGAAAATTAGAGTTATGTCATATAGTTATGTTTTTAAATGATTTTGTCTCAAATTATCAGTTATAAAAGAAAGGCATAACAATATTAATACTTGTGAATAAAATCATGGCGAGAACTGAGATTAATTAATGTTGAGATGGCACAAATCATTGCTGAGGACCCACTGACCCCAGAAGAGGAACTATGCAGCTATGTGCAGCCACCATGAAAATGACAGTCAAATCAGCTTCAATTGTGCATGATTAAAAACACATCATCATGTTGTATTGATCATGGCACATATCATTATATTTACCAGAGATGGATTTGACAGAGACATGTTGAGAGGTCCAGTGCTTCAGTGTCATAAACTTTTGCTTACTTTGTGACCCATGTAGGAGCAGGTCATTGAATCAGAATAGGACCAACTCTATCAAGGTCACTGTTGAGTGATAATCATTTCTGTTTGGCAATGACGAATCCCACCCAGGTCTGCTCACACGTTGACTACAGTGTCGTCCTGGAGATATTTTTCAGACAAGACATGAACCTCAATATAATCGCATGTGGATTTTCCATTTTTATTATTTTTTCCTGTCTAAGAATGTTTAATTTGTAACACGTCTCCACTACTCCTGCACAGTGTTTATTGTTGTTTTAGAAAGGCCTAAGTCATACATCAATTGAATACATTGTTTGCTTTTGTGTATATCCCCCTAGTTGCAAGCATTTCCTTCTCTGTGAAAACAAATGATGTTTTGCAAATGCGCTCCCAACTTTCTTTGTTTGACTCAGAGAGCAATGTAGTCTGGGTACATCCATCCTTGACCTATTTAATGGCTGGGTTCTGTTGAGGACCCGCCGCACAAATTGAAAAGTTTTCAGTCGCTAAGTGAAATGTATGGCTCTGCCTCCAGTCCAGAAAAATTGGGGATTGTTCTATTTTAATTCCAAACTCAATTTCAGACATCCTCCCCACTGCGACAAAGTGGATTTCAGGCCCATCCATTGCAGCGTGTTTGTCGAGATTTCAGCTGCCAGGACACACGATGAATGAGTGAATATTGATGAACACAAAAGATGTACCAGGGCCATTTTTTTCCTGTTATTGTTGGTGTGGAGGTGGGGAAAAGAGGAGAGAGGAGGCGCCCCTTGGATCCCCTGGGAGTGAGGAACCCCTCTCCATATTCAGAATATTCCCTGTGAAGTTCAGAAAGAGATATCAATCTCACTTTGAGGCTCTGGGCCTTCATTTGTTTGTGAGAGATGCGGAGCGCTGCTCAGATGACTGTGCCAATTCTTCAAATCCCACTTACAGTAGACGCTCACACAAACACGCTCGCACACTCACGCATGCACGCTGTCACACACGCACACACACATACACACACACACAGCAGAGCTTCTGGGGTCCTAGGCATCAGTGTCTTCAGGAGCGGGGTCTGCACTGTGGCACTCCAAGGTCTTGATTGAGGAAGCACTCTCAGCTCTGTCGCCAGCTGAGAGTTAAGAATAAAAAATACACCATGGCTGTTTGGGCAGAAGCAACAGAGGTGTATATTGGATAAATGGGTTAGTTTTTCTATGTCACATTCTTTGGAAAAAAAAGTGTGTGTCTATGTGTGTATGTGTGTTTGTTACAGGGTGAGGTGGCAGGCTATTGTATAGATTCATTTCATACTGCTAAACTAAACATTGTAATTAAATAAGGGTCAGCAGTCCATTCACCTTTAAGTATATTCATTCTTTATTTTCGACAGAGGGAAGGTAGAGATGGAGACACAGAGTAGGAAACACAGGAGAGAAAGTTCTGGCAGGATTTGATCTCAGATTAACCATTCAACAATGTCTGGGAACAGTATGTTCTATATTGACAGGACAATACTCAGTGAATGAAACAATGAATTATACCAATCTAATTGTAGATGATGGGACAGTATGTAGAATTTCTATTTATAAGATATAGAAAAAATAACCATATTATTGATATTTTCACACCTCTTGCTCAGATTTCAGTCTATCAACAAACAAAATTAATACTTTCACTAAAACATGTCAATTGTCCTTTTTTTGGACTAAAACCAGCATGAATTTCAGTATATAATATAATATAAGTCATAATGTCTTTAAATTCTTCATCTCTTTTTTGTGTAGTTGCCGATCTGTCTAGGTCATGTATCTCTCCGTGCGCTGCTGATGAAATCTACAAAGTCAATCCCTTATTTGAAACTCCGGGCTGATAATCGAGATCAGAGGTAAGAGAGCAATTTGAGGGAAACACATGTTAGATTGCCACAGTGGAACATTACACTGGTGCTCCGCATGTAGATGTAAGGTTCTTAGCCACTGACAGTACAGCAAGCAGGGCCAATAATGACTCTAAGAAGTGAAATAATTACACGCATCCCCACAAACACAGCCATTCCTCACCTCAATGAACACCCCCCCACCCACCCCTCTCTGTGCTTGATGCGTCCTCATCTAGCCCACTGCAACAAACACACCCTCATTGTTACCAACCACTGTGCGTCTCCTGCCTCTGACATTTTAAGAAGGCAGTAGTTGATTGTTTGCATTTTTTTTTCCAATATTCCTCAACCATTTCCTGTTATTTCCTCAAAATCTCTCTCTCTCTCTCTCTCTCTCTCTCTCTCTATTTGCACTGCCTGTTACCCTCTCTCCTGAAGATAGTAGTGTGTCAGGCGTCCAACCTGGCTGTGGTTTGGTTTTAGCAAGGCAATGGGCCGTGCAGGCCTTTTTTCCCACAGTGGGCTTCTAAGTGGAGTCTTTGCCCTCACATGCGTTCAGTTGGGCCTGCTTTACCCACACTATTGATTGCAGGTGATGTTCTGGACTCAGTCCAGCTGACCTCGGAGGGGAGTAAGATACATCATTGTCCGAAAAGGAACCTCTGGAGACCAGACAGCAGCAGCACACAAGTCAAGCAGTCTGGATTTCTACGACAACTACATCTGTCCACAAACACTTTGGACACAGGCATGTAGGCTACTTAGCATGGATCCAAAACATAATTTCAGTCATTAAACAGAATATAGACACTCCATAGACAAATCTTCATGCTTCAGCTGCTGTGTTTTTTGAACGGCCATCCATGCACTACATATTCTTCAGCTCCTTCACCTTTTCCGTCTGCCTGCTAATTAGAAATCTTAATATGCAATCATGTTAACATTGGGCCTAATTTGTGCACCATGCATCTTTGTTTCTTACACACCTCACAGCAATTGATGGATATCCAATGAGACGCACACTCCCTGCCAAAGGGAGTAGCTCTGCGGCTTGCGACACATCGCTGAGGCTGGGGGGAAGTACGCCTTAAATTAATTAACATCGGACCTCTTGTAGCTGCTCACTTCTGTAAACAAACATTTTAATATGCAGTAATTAATTAAATCTGCCAAGCTCTTCTGCTCCTCCCATAGATCTTCCTTCACTCTTACTTTCCCCATCTTGTTAAAGAGTTTATTATGTGCTGTGTGAGATGAGGAGTAAATTCACAACTTTGTCTAGCGCCATCCATCTAAGCCACAGACGTATAACTGCACTCTGATGTGTAGTATTGTAATTCTAGATTCATAATAATAAAACCATTCCTGATTTCTCATTCCTGACAATACTTTCCACCACCTAGAATCCACATTTCATATGGTGAAAGATACAAGGAGAGAATGCAACTTGACACGTGTGAGGGATGGACCAATAAATCGCATATCGCACTGGTCTTACCTGCTTTAATGGCTTCTGGGCTTTTCCTGGACCTGGCCGTGAAATAACAAAAAGGTACCAGAGCCTCTTGGGCTCCCTTGACTGACTACAATGAATAATGTTTGGTCTGACAGATAGTGCTACTTTTTGATATTCATGATACTGTACTTGTCCTGTATAAGTGTGTGTGTCCTATATCATGGCGCCATATGATATTTCCATATGGCAAATTCTATTTTCCATTTTTTAATCTAGCTTAACTGTTAAATTCAAGTAATGTGTAGATCCCGTAATAGTTTAAGATGATGTAAATCATTCATGCTCAAACAGATGGATTGACTAGAAAACTGTAAGTATGTTGGCTCAAAACAATGCTAATACCAGCGGGCAAACATCCAT
Source organism: Centroberyx affinis (assembly GCF_046629955.1). Lineage (NCBI taxonomy): Eukaryota > Metazoa > Chordata > Actinopteri > Beryciformes > Berycidae > Centroberyx > Centroberyx affinis. Next base: position 354,160 of record NW_027280623.1, on the reverse strand, counting down.
TCATTGAGTGGAATCTGTAGGCCTACTACATCAGAATACCAATGTGCCAAATATATGGATTAAGTTTTTTTTTTTTTTTTTGGCAAGATTTCTCTTTCAAGATAAATTATTTCAAACACTTCAATAAATCCCTCAAATTATCTACAGTCGATAGTTTTGCATTTATCAGAGATGGAAAAAATTTCTAAAAGATTGCAAGAGTTTATGGAAATCCACATCAGCAGGGAATGGATGGGGACTCAAGGGGCATCACTGCACAGGTAAGCTGCTTTTGGAGGGTTCATGTAAATCCTAAAGTCCAAAAGTCAATTACTGGGGCATCTCAAGCGTGTGTTACTGAAAGACTCTGATGTTTTATTGAAGAGAGGCTTTAATTCATCAGGCTTCTCAGCTCCCTTTCATGCAGCCTGGAGAGGGAGAGCAAGGCACCTCCTTCAGATGGCCAGTGTCATATATCACACACACACACACACGCACACACACACACACACACACACACACAGAGAGAGAGAGAGAGAGAGAGAGAGCACACACACTAATGCCCAAAAACAACTCTCAGGTGGTCTGCTTCACTCCACTGACCAGACCATTACCCCCCTACACACACACACACACACACACACACACACACAAAACCCTCTCAATGCAGACCACACAGACTAAACAAGAAATTCTAACTCAGCCATACAATGTCTTATGCTCTTTCCATGCGTTGGCAGTAATTATCAGCAGATCAAATAAGCCTATGACAAATTTTAATTAAAAAAACAGTTCCTTACTGTTCCAACCTACATTTTGACGGTCACCTTACTCGCTGCGTTACTTGCTGTGAAGGACGGCTATAATTAACAATAACATTTACCACATTTTTTCCTCTGAAAGAGAAAACACATGGCTGGAGATTGGAGAGAGGGACTTCCTCTTGATGTCGACTATTGTCCCACCACTGGGCAGCTCCAAGGTAGCGTCCAGCAGAACAAGCTCATTACCTCACAGCAGGGTTGATAAAACAGCCATTCATTAGAATTGCTAAAGGAATAGGTATATCCCAGCCTGGCTGACTTCATCCTGTCTCTTCTGGACTTTGATGAGGGACACTTTGTTAGGAGTGGACACATGTTTTTGGGCCTGTGCGGAGGCCTATGTGTGTTTCACAGGTGGGACTTAACTGTATGTACTGTCATTCCTATCTGTTGAGCAGAGTCTGTCTCAGTGCTTTACTCACATACAACACACAAAATTAACCACAGAATATGCAACCAAATACTACACTGCACTGTCTGACACGGACACATCTGAACAGAATGCGTCCTCTCTCTCTAATGTCTCCACAGCTGGAATTAAGGCTCATCATGGCAGCATTGCCCAGAGTCAGGCAAACAGACAGCTTATTTTTCCACTGTGATTAGCCAAACTGTGCTGCTCATATACAAATGGAAATGGGATGTGCATGAGTGTCCCTCTCTTTTCTCTCTCTTTTCTCTCCCTCTCTTTCTCTCTCTCTCTCTCTCTCTCTCTCTCCCATCTGTCAAGACAATAGATTTTAATCTTTAATCCATGAGCAGCCATTGAATACTAGTGAATTACGAATTACAGATGTTTTACTGTGTCTGTTTTCCGACACCCCCTGCCCGGTTCCTGTCTTCCTGTACAGGCCCCTCAGCTACCTACCATCACACTGTGAACACACAAAGGTATGCACACTCTCATACTTGACACAGACAAATGCATACAACAGAGAGCAAGAGCGAGACACACACACACACACACACACAGTATACACACACTCATTCTGTGCCATCGTGGTACCATATGACACTGTCATCATTTGGTAATTAAACCCTTGCTGGCTTTAAATATGAAAAGCTGGCAAGAGTTGATGATGATGATACTGGCTGTTGCTCAGCCCAGATTTCCAACAAACCATCCAGACATCAGGCAGGAAACATATTGTTACATTGTTTTCTTAGTTTGGCCAAGCATTTCCCACTCAGAGGAGAAACTGTGATGCAGGCTGTATAAATGACCATTCATATGTAGTTTAAAAAACACAATGTTGCATGTAACATTAAGAGAAAATTTGTGAAATTTGCCTGAAAGAGGCAAAACACATCTGACTTCCATGCTGGCGAACAGTGTGATAAACGACGGGCACAGCCTGATGCTTAGAGTTACAGTGGCCTCCGAGTGTGAGGAGAGGGGGGTGGTGCCAGGCGGAGGTGGAGGGGTGGAGGGGTGGAGGTGGAGGGGTGTGTGTGGAAGGAAGGGTGAAGGAGGGAGGTTTATTTAATGTTCAGGGCATGAGCAAGTGGGACACTCTCTTTTTTTAAAAAAAGGACAGGGGGTGGATGTGGCAGCGGCAGTGTGGCACGGTTTGAAGATGAGGGGTGGAGGTGGGAGTGCGGGTTAAAACTTTGGCTATCCTGGGAGAGGAGGCAGGAAGAGAGGTTTTGCGGATACATACCTCATCATTAATCTGACCCCAACACCACCACCACACACACACACACACACACACACATACAGCCCTCCCTCCCTTCCAGCCCCCTGGCAATCTTGGACAGAGTAGATACCGTTGACCAGTCTAATGGACTATGCCATAAGATCCCCCTCCCTCAACACGTTCCAACCAAAATCACTCCTCTCCCTCAATTTTCAATCTGCCTCTCCTGCAGACTCCGGTCATAACCCGTAAATGTAGCGTGTGGCTCCGAGAAGAGCTTAGGTTCCATTACTGACAGCCCACACAGCTTTATGGCCGTTTAAGCTTCTCTATTTGGGTCCCTCCCATCCGGATGTTCCTCCAAACCCCCGGTGTGTCACCTGAGCAGAGAGGTGTGTGAGGAAAGACCACATCCAGCTGAAACTTTATTAAGGTCATTAATGTGGAGACTATTGAGGCAGACGCAGCTCTCACTGTTTATGTATTCATTTATTTTTAGTAATACAGCAATAACAACAATTTTGTTACAGGAAGGTGTGTGTGTGTACACGCGTGTGTGTGTGTGTGTGTGTGTGTGTGTGTGTGTGTGTGTGCGTGCATGTTTGTCTATTTCTCTGTCGTCTGACAGCAAGTGTAAATTAGAATAAGTTAATGTGTATGCTCTTTCTTGTATGTTATGGATTATTATGGAATGGCTTACACACACACACACACACACACACACACACACACACACACACACTCAACTTTTCAAGTCAAGTTTTCAAATTAAAATTGTGCTCCACTTTTTTATAAAAAATAAATAGTTATTTCCATGTGTGATATTAGTTCCTGTACAGCATAATGATAATTAATTAATTACTTGTGACCAATATTTTGTAATCCTAAAAAACTGGAACCCCAGAGCTCACTGTTGTAGTCCAAGAACAACACACTCAAATTAATTACTTATTTTAGCATTTACTTTAGTTTTAATACATTTAAATAGTTAATTCCAATGTATTTGTTTTTCAGTTACAGTGTTCTGTATCATATGTGCATTAAAATGATTTCAAATGGACAGTAATGTCCCCATGCCTTGGAGATCTGATGCTTTTCATAACAGACAGCACCTTTGGGTGGAAAGCAGGTTATACTTAAAAGACCTTTCAAGTAAGGAAAATATATTTTTTTTCTGAATATCTCAGATAAAAAGTGTTCTATAATATCCATTACTGGTCCTTGGTCCAGTGGCAATCTTATTGCCATTTTAGAACTTCAAGCACTGTAAAGAGTGTTATAATACAAAATGTTTGTTAAATAGCCGATAGAGAAGCTATAATCTTTTAATGTTGAATTTTATAGCTTTACCACGCTCTGTCGTTCTTGTGAATATTGTAATATTGCATTTTTACTGGTTATTCATCTGTTAATGTTCCAGTTACTAAGTTTTATACCCCCCCTTACTTTTTTGTATTCCCTCACACTGTTAAACACACAGAGAAAGTTTCCTCTGTGCAGTTTATGTATCTGCCTTTTAGTGTCTACTGGCCAGTGATCTGACTGGACAAAATCTCTTCAGGAGAGGATTTTTGAGATTGTCTTTTTAGAGGCCTGAAGTCAAACCTTACCACTTTATGCAAGGTATTGGAGGCAATAAAACAAACAAACCTTATCAAAATAACAGTTTTGATTGGACAGCTGAAAAAAATTGCTTAAATTAAACATTAACAATAATTAACTATTTCGAATTAACTTGAAATAGGTGTTTCATCGATATGTGCATTGTGTGTCTGGGCGCGTGCGTACATAAGTGTGTGTGTGTGTGTGTGTGTGTGTGTGTGTGTGTGTGTGTGTGTGAGAGAGAGAGAGAGAGAGAGAGAGAGAGAGAGAGAGAGATTCTTAATGTAACTGTAAATTGTATTTAAATGCCAAAGTAGAGAAGTTATAAGGCTGCACACGTTATCGTCATATAGCTAAATTGTAGCTAAATTAAACTAAATTGAATGAATCATGATTATCGATTGTCGCTGTCACCGCTCGTGTTTATTAGGGACATTTTTTTTTAATCTAAACTTCTTGGCGTCCGCTGCTAATTTCCATGCCTGGAATATCATCTATGATATTCCAACTCCCCAAAATTGTAATAAAAAACATTTTAAAAAAAGTCATAAATAACATTTCAGATAAACAGAGTTTAACAGTGAGCAGCCTCTATCACCTTGGCACAGTTGCACAACCACAAACGACTCTGAACTTTTCTGCATAAACTTTAGAGGAGTGTTTACAGAAGATAATAACTAAACGCTATACATTTAAACAATAAAAATACATACCGGCACGTACGAGCTATGCAACGCAGTCTGATGTGTAAAATGTGTATCCACCAGTGCTGGAAGCTCCAGCTGTTTGCATACATCCATACTAAAATATCCTCCTTGTTTTTTTTTGTTTGTTTTTTTTTTGTTTTTTACATCCGATAGGCAAGTTTTATTCTTCCTTTTATACAACACCTGCAACGCTCTATGTTCTTTGATTTCTATTTTTCTCCTTTATCAATTCCTAGTTCATTGGAGCAGGGTTGCTTCCCCTTTTTGTTGTCGCCTAAACCGTTTAGTTTTGGATGATCGGTCAAAGATTCTGACAACCAGCGGGGAGAAGCACGACGCCCAGCCGGGGAGGGAGCGCAGGAGGCCGGACAGATCTACTGGGCTGCATCGGGGAGACGGACCATTAGACAAGGGAGAGCCATGCCTCACAGCGCTGGTCGATCAGGTAAGGATTTCTCCCTCTGCCTCATACGAATGTCAATGTTTGTTTGCAGGTGTGTTAGTTGCACTGTGTGGGCTTGGACTATCACTGTGTGCAGGATACCTTTGTATCTTCTGATTATCTATCTATCTAGATGTTTCTAAAATCATAATGCAGCATACTGGTGCGCTTTTCGTCGCAATTATATTTTTTTGTCCAGCGATTCAAACATGTATTTATGCTCACTATATATTTTTTGTTATTGTAATGTAATAAAATGAAGATCAGGAAATGTATGTATATATGTATGCATGTATGTATGTATGTATGTATGTATGTATGTATGTATGTATGTATGTATGTATGTATGTATTATTATTATTATTATTATTATTATTATTATTATTATTGTTATTATTATTATTATTATTATTGATAAGAGCTTAATAGTCTATTAACATCACCTTATGCTTGGGGCTTTAATTGAAAACATAGATCACATTCTAATTCACCTCTCGATTTTGGGTTTAGATGGGAAGATCAATGGAAAACAGTTGTAATGATCTAATTAATTATGGCAAAATTAAAAGCAAGTACAAAATCAATCTGTGATGGTGTCGAGGATAGAGTCAAATTGATATCCATCTGCTCCCGTTATAAAGCACATGAATAAGCAATCTAAGGACGCAGCTGATATCCTGCAGTTTGGCATAGCCTACCCATATGGCTTTGGGTGTCAGGAGACACCAAATCATAGTGGGATATTGCAAGTGACTCCTGATATAATTCTGATGCTTTGACTAATGGAACAAATCTAGGTCCAGGGGAAAAATAGGCAGGCAGTGTTTGCTGTAGTGCAACGTACAGAAATTAGTTTTAAAATGTCTCAAAGAGTTTAAAGAGTTTAAAGTAAAAGTAAAAGACCTACAATACCTATGGCAGGTTAACAGTATAGCTTTACTGTTCACTTCGCTGTGATAACTATTTTTTTCTGGATGTTTATAGGCGTAAATAATTATTATTAATAATAAATAATTGTAATTTTCAAAGGGCTAATACTTATCACTAAGCAAAAAAATAGATCTACTATTAAAAGTAACCCATACAAACCATGCGTGTTCAGGACGAAAGTTTTCCAATTTAACCCAAGTTACATGGCCTTCACATGGACTACAGTAAAAGGCAAACTTACAACTTGCAGTGGGCTACAGTGTAGCAGTGGCTCCCAAACAGGGGTCCGGGGACCTCCAAGGGTCCTTGAGTGGGTTCCAAGGGCCCCCTGCAGCAAAATGAAGAACAGTGTAATTTCACTTTTATTTCACTAACTCGCAGTTATGCACAAAAATGCATAAGGATGTAGCTGTTTTATTTATACCTCTCCATCTACACTACAGACAGATAATACTAATAATAACAAGAAAATCTTCAAGCAAAATCTTATCAAGTGGAGGTCGGTGGTCTAATGTGTGTCTATTTGGGGGTCCTTGACGTGAACATGTTGGGGAACCCCTGTGATAGGTGTACACTGCCCGCTGGGTTTGCATCCAAAGTGCTCTTTAGAGGCAGAGTAAGGAAAAACAGCAATATCGATTGTTGACGTGAAGGTGCGTTACTGGCCAAACAGGCCAAAGGCGTCAAAAAAAAAAACGGAAGAAAAGGATTTGGTTTGCCCTCGTTAGAAATTCATCACCTTTCCTATAAGTGGGTATAGCTGCTCTCTCTCTCTCTCTCTCTCTCTCTCTCTCTCTCTCTCTCTCTCTCTCTCTCTCGCTCCCCCCCCCCCCCCCCCACTACAATACTAACTTCGACTTCATTAAAATACCAACCAATTTTACTATTATTATTATCATCATTATTATTATTATTGTTGTTATTATTATTATTATTATTATTATTATTATTATTATTATTATTAATAATATTATTATTATTATCATCATTATTAATTTTATTATCATCATTTACATAGTCTACATAGTGACACAGTGTACTCACTATGTAGTATATATATTTATATAATGAGTGTGGACTGTTTTCTGGAAGCAAAACAAAATGCATTTAAAAATACATACAAAAATATAAAATATTGTGCCTATTTGAGACTATTTAATCAATCAAAAACACTGTGGTTTGAACAGCTAGAACTTTTTTGTAATTGTTTTAAATGTCTGAAAGCTACTGAATATCCAAATCATCTGTTCTTATGTGGCCGAGGTTTATTGTACAATGCAAACATTTAATCGAAAACAAGCATCGCATTAGGTCCACGGTGGCTCGGACTGTGAAAGGGGCGAAGTCAAGACTATAGTTTCTTAATTATCGCGCCATTTGTTTTGCTCTAGCACTGTGACACGGCGACGTCATCATAGCAGTGCAAGGGGGTACGGGGGGCAAATCGGGGTGTTGTGGGGGAAATAGCAGCAGCTTTAGGGCAAAAGTGCACTGACGTGTGAAATTACAGCCCATGGTGCTACATATTGTACCAGAAGCTCCCTCCCAAAAAAGCAGAAACAAAAAGAGGAATCGTCCTCAAACTTGTCCAGAGGGCAGGACGCAACACGGCCTCCTGCCACATGAAGTCCAGCATCCACAAAGCTTTACTGTCTAACACCCAGATAACACACTCATTATCTCCCTCAGCAATAACAATTATAATAATACTAATACTAATACTAATACTACTAATACTACTACTACTACTACTACTACTACTACTACTAATAGCCTAATGATAATAATAATAATAGCATAATAATAATAGAAAATATGATGTTATCATTAGACTGATCCTTTTCAACAACAAATAAATAAATTCAGAGAAACGATGCTACAGGCTTTAGACCACAGCCGTTTCTATTAAAATCAAAATTTAAAATCCTGATATGCTTCGGCTTCAAATAGGTAACTTTGTTTTACATCAATCTGTACACACACATTGCTTCCTGCCAGAAAACACTCCACAATATATCAGGCCGTATTGATATCATTAAATAATTGTTGAACTATAATATTGGAAAAGAAATTGTGCTGTATTGTCTAAAGTGAACTTGTTTAAGCCCAGGCCAGGTTCTGCAGATCTACACAAGTTAATAGTTAGGCTGCTGATGTTAGAGAGAAAATTAAGGATTTCCGAGTCTTCTTTCAAATTTCAACAATTTCTTCCCTTGATTTTGGATTGAGTTAGGCTATATTCAAACAGATTAAGAGTGCATTATTCAACTACAGTAGGCTTACTTCCCAACCTTTGACCCAACCCACTGCTGAACAACATTAGCCTACCTACCTGCATGAGCAGCATAACCACAGTGGGCAGTGTAACCTATGAGCGCCATCTACAGAGCAATGGCGCAAACAGGCAGTTGATCGCTTATTGCCTCTTCCGGCTGAAAACTCACCTTGCAAAACTATCTGACACACACACACACACACACACACACACACACACACACACACACACAGCATGGTTAGATAACTACTGTCAAGACATAAAACATGACATTTCTTAGTGGCTGGACATTCATACTGCTCCACTAATGGCCTTGCAGTAGACCTGACACAGATTCACTATAGCATAGACCTAAAAATACATGCCATTCTTACAGGGAAAAAGCCTGTTGTCTGCTAACTTATGAACACAAAACTATTAGAGCCTCTTTTTTGAAGAAAATAAGGAGCTCAAGGTTGCATGCAGTCAAGATTATCAGTTAGAAGCATACACAATAAATGTTTCAAATCAGAAGGGACTGTTTGATTTGTATAAGCCAGACTGCAAAAGCTTACCAGAGCAATTTCTGAAAAGATTACTAAACTCTAGACAATCTGGAGATGTAAGGTCCTCACTTTAAACCAGTGGCTCTCAAAGTGGGGTTCGGGGTCTTAGAGAGGGGTCCAGCAAAATGAAGAATAGTTAAATGTCACTATAATTTAATTCACTAGAAATTATCCCAATTAGAGAATCTATAATTATGACTATTCTAACCATTGGTTTCACTCTCACCACTATTATCTCCACACCTAGCCAATTATTCAAATCAATACTAAATCAACAACAATAAAAAAAAATATTCCCATATGGGCATCCCTGAGATAAAATCTCGTCAAATATGGGTCCGTGGTTTTTGTGCGTCTATGGGAGTCCTTGACATGAAAACGTGTGAGAACAGTTGCTTTGAACAACATACACTGGCTTGACACTGCTTTACCTCTTTTCTACCCCCTGCCTTTAATTTCCTTGATTCTTCACCCCAAAGTCTCATCATTTCCCATTTCGTCTCCCTCCCCTTCCTGGCTGTCGGATGCAGGGACCTCCTCATTTGAGCTGCAGGTTTTTACGTGGGCGAATCACAAAGTGTTGGAATCTATTGCCTTTGTCTGACAAGTCATCCATCTCTATGCGAGGGGATCTGTGGGATGGAGGTAGGAGGGGGTGATCTGTGGGACTGCAGCTTTTAGAAACAGACACACAAGGAGAGGGGTTTCATTCTCAGCCCAAAGCTTCGTTCAGGCACAGCCCATTCTGGAGGAGAGGGGGACAGAGAGCTCTACTTTCGGCGTGTCCATGTTGCCCCTGTCATCTCCGCCCCTATCTGATTAAACCAGAGACCCCGCCGGTCCTCCGCACCGTCAGAGGAGAGGGATTTTTCGGCCGCAGATTCCCGACTGGACCCGTGGGGACTCAGCTATTATTTTGTTTTCCTCATGATGTCCTCTAAAGACAAATAGTGACCCGGTTTGAGCCAATGTTGCTGCGACTGGTGCGCTCTGCACAAGCGTGGGTCATGCTCTGCACCTGACAGCCCTTCTGCAGACTTTTTAGTTTAGAGTTAAACAGGAGGAAAACTTAGCATTGCCCCAAGAAGTTGTTCCTTGTGCTGCAGCCTACGGACTCTTTGTACACGGACTGTTTTACACCGATTCTCAATCCTTCTTTTTTTTTACGCATTTAAAGCTGCATCACCGAGGCGAAACGGCGACCTCAGTCGATTACCTTTCTTTCCTTTGCTATCCCATGGATATTCACTGCAAAGCAGACCCCTTCTCGGCGATGCACCGTGAGTATAGAGAATTAGTTTCCTCACAATAATATCTCTGTATTACGAATTTAATTTCTGCACAAATATGGTCGAGGTCGCATGCAATGAACGCGGTCAAATATGCCCAGACATTATGCATTCAAATTTATGATTTTTTGTTATTTATTTATGTTCACCATAATACATTACGCTACGTCTTATTGTCTGCCACTGTCAGTCAGTTTTACTATTGCATAGAAGATGCACACAATGATTAAACATGTTAGTAGCTTTCCCTCCTAGAAAGAAAACCGTTTACAAAGTTTTGCTAGTGGAGTCCGTATAAAAAATACAACATAGTTAAGATAATAATAGGCTAATAATAAGAAACAGAAGAGGAAGAAGAAGAGGAAGAAGACGAAGAAGAAGAAATATTGAGAGAAGGCTTATAAAAATATTTTTGAACAGGATAATTCCTGGCTTACTATTAATGAGAAAAGAGTACACAGTATTTAGATTTCTCCAGACTGAATTAGAAGTGTGAAGCTTTATTGACTAAAAGGTTAATTGAAACGGGAACAAGGCATGTAGGCCTGAACTACATTTAGTATTAGGTGTATGGGAGAAAACAGCGAAACTCCTCTATTTGAATACAAAGCGTTTATTACCTTTGTAATGAAAGTTACTTTGGAGAGCTCAGGATACTGTTTGTAAATTGATGTAAATGTGTAAACGGGGGCAGGACATCTCACTTTATTTACCGTCACATCGCACACTTTGGAACAGTGTGGTAAAGACTAAAGCTACAGGCAAAAACTTTAGCAATTCTTGTAATTGTTTGTTTTTATTCTATATGATATGGGTAAAGAAGACCCGGGCTCTCTGTAAATTATTTATTCCTCTTCATTCGCACCATCCGCGTTTGTAATATGAGTTATCAAAGCTCTTTTTTAATTATTTACAATAATTGTGCAAGGAAAATTAAACAGGTTGAAACATAATATCTGCGACATGTGTTAGGCTGCAGTGGAGGAGATGCTCTTGGAAAATATTGCCTAACTAGGCTAGTTGTATGCAAAGACAAAGTGGACTTGGTTTTATGCTTTACTTCAAAAAGACACTGCAGTGTTTATATTTAGCGATGTTTTTCTTTGTTTAAATTGCTCTATAAGAAAGAAACACTGTCTATACTTGAACTGAATTATTAGGCTCACAATTTCTATTATAATATTATAACACCACCACCAGCTGAACAGCATTATCATTATTATTATTATTATCATTATTATTATTATTATTATTATTATTATCATTATTATTATTATGTCACGTTAATTACATTTATAGAATTCTAATTCTAGGAAAATGGAGAAGAGAGAACAATTATATGGAAAAAATTGCAGATAATTTTCAGATATTTTAGGATTATTCTACCAAAGCAAGAAAGACTATGGGCCATTATTAAATTCAATTGTATGTGCATGTGAGTGTGTAGGCGTGTGTTAACAGCAATTTGTGACTTCATGTTTATGGGGAAAATAACACATAGGGTCTTCTCCAAAAAAAAATACAGGTTAGGTGTGCATGCCCTCCTGACCCGCCTCTGCCTCTGCCTGCATGTCTTCTGTATGTATGTAATGTTATGTTCCCTCTGTGCTGCTGTTGTATCCCACGTAGGGCACGGCGGTGTGAACCAGCTCGGCGGGGTGTTTGTGAACGGCAGACCCCTACCTGACGTGGTGAGGCAGAGGATCGTGGAGCTGGCCCACCAGGGCGTCCGGCCCTGCGACATCTCCAGACAGCTACGGGTCAGTCACGGCTGTGTCAGCAAAATCCTCGGCAGGTAAAAGGGGGAGACACAACCACCAGAGCCCATATGTGTGTCAAACATCAATCTTGTGCCATATAGCCTATGCGCACCCAGCTCTATTTTAGCCTCAGTCATCGGTTATACGCAGCTCGTTTTTTTTTTTTTTTTCTTTTTTGCTTGAATACAGCAATTCTGCGCCCGAGATTTTCTATCCATCACCCTCAGCCATACCCTTGCGAAAAAGAAGCATAATCATGATATAATCAATTTTAGGAGCAAAGTTTACGGCAAAATTATGAATGACAAATAATATCCTGTAGCTTGGGAATATGGGAAGGAAATGGGGAAAGGAAAATGCCATTAAGTACGATAAGGTCACTGTAAACTTACTTTTGAGTAGCACAAACACGTCAGTCCATAAAGGAATATTATTGCAATACCATAGGAGATAAAAGGAGAAAAAACATGATATGGTCACCATAAACTCACTTTTGAGTATCATAAGTCCATATAGAAATATTACAGTGATACCATGGGAGTTAGGCCTATATAAAAAATACCATAGAGTACAATAAGGTCACTGTAAACTGATTCTTGAGCACCGCAGCCATACTTTAAGCTCCTATAGTAATATTATGGTGATTTTTCGTTAGGGTATGGGCTTCTTAAAATCGGGGAAACTAGGCCTACATCATTTTATTTTGCCCTATAATGTTTTGTTCCTTCTGCTATTTTTTTGGGAGCACAAATGTAGAGAGATAATTTCTTGAAATATATTTTTTTCAGCTATCAGAAGGCATTTCAGAGGTATTTTATTTCACACACACTGAATGTTTGTCACCTACATTTACCAATAGCTCATGGTGGCATGTCGTGCATGCTACTAAGCTTATGAGGGCTGGAAATAAGGTCTAAACTGTGCTATTAGCTGAACCGCCCTTTGTTCTGTCCTTCTCAGTGCTTATTGTGTGATTTTAATTACACTGTTTTCGTTGAAAATCCGCTCTGTTCACCTTCCAACTGACACTTAATTAGGCCTATACCGCCTACTTCGAAACCAATAGGTTAGAGCCACCATCATTTTAGTAGATTATTTCACTGCACACAATTCTTAATCAGGATAGTCCCACATGTAACTGCAGAAGGTCGGCAAGGATTTGTTTCCCCACAAACGAATTCAAGCCACCTTTCCCATAAATCAGACGACTGGATGTTGAATTAATACGAAATCTAGGCTTTCTCACCCTTCAGGACCACTCACTCTGTCCCCATACAGGTACTACGAAACCGGCAGTATTAAACCCGGAGTCATTGGTGGCTCCAAACCAAAGGTTGCAACTCCGAAAGTAGTGGATAAAATTGCAGAATATAAACGCCAGAATCCAACCATGTTCGCTTGGGAGATTAGGGATCGACTACTGGCTGAAGGCGTCTGCGACAACGACACTGTCCCCAGCGTTTCATCCATCAACAGGTAGGTAGACATTAACTATAGGCCAAATATCTCTCTTTAAAAAAAAACATGCATGCATATTTCCTTTTAAAAAAGAACATATTTATTTCTATAAGAGAGCTTGGATATTTATTTCTTAAAAAAAACATGCGTGCATGTAAGATCATAGGAAAAATGTTTGTGTGGCAAATACAAAAGGCAAAATGAAATGAGAGATGAGAGAAAAAAGGAAGATAATCATTTGCCCTGCGTGGATGGAGTAAGGCAGGCCTATAAAGCAACTAGAAATAGGCAGATAGCTATTTTATTTTCACGTATAAGGCTAAACTATAGCCTGTTTCAATTGAGCCTATCCGGGGTGGTCTCAGAAGTGCAATCCAATCCCCTATACGGCCCTCCGCAACACAGCCAGCACGGGAACTGAGGTTGGGGCCACGAAAAATCACATCTGTCTCGATAAAAACCGATCAATACCGCGTAACCAGATCCAGAGGCAGAGGGAAATACCCAACAAAGTCGTTCAATACGCGGACCACACTGCGACAGAGGCGGCAGGCTCTTTATTGCCAACCAATTGCTGTGTTTTCAAATAGTTGGAGCCAACACCGCGGTGAATGGAGAGCGTGAATGTAGCAGATCACACATTTTAGCTCCTAGTTTTGTTGGACATTGTGCGATTACCTACATGCAGCGAAATTATACAGTTTTTAATTACACATCCCAAATGCCTATTAGGCCAATTAATTAATGTGTTGTTTATAAATCCGAATTATTATTATTATTAGGCTATCATTATTATTAGTATTATTGTTGTTGTTGTTATTATTATTATGCTATTATCAGTATCATCATCATTGTCGTCCCGTCAATTCTAATTCCAGAATTCTAATTCTACAAAAATGTAGCCTAGAAGATATAGGAAAACTCGAATTCTAGAACGATGTTGATCTGCTGCTAAATGGACTATAAAAGAGTATCTGTTCCATTCAAGCAGCTAAAGCAGACACCCTACACCTTCACCTTCCCACATGAAGCGGGACAGCAGTGGACAAAGTGTCTTTAGACAGAGGACGGTGAAAAGCCCCAGTGGATGCGCGCAAAGTGAAAAAAGCCCCATAGGCCTACCCAGTGCCTGCGAGTGATGAACTTTGGTTAGGAGGCACTGTTCCAGAGAGCTGGTCATCGGCATTACATTTTAATGAGCTGAAGAGAGATCACAACTCTGCGCTCATAACACGTCCAGCTAAATGCGGGAGATGGAAAAATAAAAAGAGAAAAATATAAAATCTTAGAAATGAGGCTGCCATTAAAAGGGCGATTTCAACAGGTTTTCTGCCGTTCTCTGTTTTCATCTGCTGTTCATAAAACCAAGAAAAGTGCATCTAGCAAGGTTGTGAAGCAGCAATGTCGTTTTATGTTTTTGATATAAAAAAAAAAAACTATAATAATTGACTAATACTGTCTGTGTCGTCGATTTGAGCTGTAGGCGAACAGCACTGAAGGCTAAGCTGGTATAAATAGCGTCTTTTGACACAAAGTTGGCTTAAATGTTAATTATTAATGTCAGCCCGTGTGACAAGGCACAAATCTGCATTTTAAATTATTATCCCTATCAGGGTTTCATTCTCTTGCATTTTAAGGGTTTTATATGTCTATATCCATATTGAAAAAAGTTAACTAATGTTAATTTTTCAATATCTAAAAGTAAGAAAAAATACAGAGGATAAGGTCAGCCTCCTCCAAAATGTTAATATACTCTGTGAGTAATAGGCCTAACTTCAGTAATATTCCCCTGTGATTTTTACAGTGTAGTTAAAATGTTCTCATATTGTTTCCTTTGTTTACCATTGTTTTTGAGAGGAGGATTGGGAGAGATGTGCAGGAGGAAGAAAGTGAGGTAGAAAAGTGAAGGAGGCAGACAGAAAGGGAGAGAGCAGTGGAGCCCTGGTGGTCTCTGTGGTTAAGGAGCTGACCTCTGCTCTGTTGACTAAAGAGGATGTCCTGGCTTTAAACACATTTTTCCTGCATGAATTATTAAAGATTACACAGAGACTGGGTTGCACTTTGTTTTGTAGCCGCAGAAACGAGTTTCCACCCGCTGCACCATGCCCAGTGGACAGAGGCAAACCCATAAGGTCCTAAGCGGCTTTCAATCATATTGATCCACATTTTAATATTTCTTTGGGGATTTTTTTTTTTTTGACAGCCAAACACCAAAGTCGTTAATTCGCCCATCCAAATTGCTTATTCAATATCAACAACATAGACTCGAAACAAAGTCCTTGAATTTATGAGTCTCCCTCGAGTCATGAGGTCAGATAACTGTTGTGGTGAGATGTTAGAAATTCAAATAAAATATTGATGTGTGTTTTCTGGAGGAGGCTGCTAGCCTTTGTTGCCCTGCCTGAAGGAGAGAGTATGGAGGACACATGAGATAGTGAGAGGAATGAAAAGAGTCTGATGTACATTTTACCCCTGAGGAAGTTAACCCGTACCTGCCTGATTCAGAATTGATAGCTTATGGCTGGATACTGCATGCACAAGTGAAGCGTATTAGACGTCATTTGCTTCATCTGCAGTCTGTGTAAAGTCTGTTATTGTCACACCTCTCAAGTGAGGCTGCTTCCATGTGAGCTTTTTCTCAGCATACAGCACTGCCTGTTATTCAGTGATCTCACTTTCATCTATCAATCAAAACATAATCGTAGTCATGATATAATGTAATGCGATCATGTCCCATAAGAGCTGAAGGAGAGTTTGTGTAAATCCTGCTTTACCATTCTCTTTTGCTAAAAGATTTACAATAATCCTCAAATGTACAGATGTAAAATAATCTCTAAAACCTCTAATTTGTTTAAAACAGCTATCTATAATTCTGTTACATGCACAGCTCCAAAGTTTTCAGATTATTGTGACAGATGCCTTTTTTTTTTTTCAAAGTGCACCACAGATTAAAAGACATCTGATGTGGCAGTGGTCTCAGGTTGGGCCAATAAGACACTATTGCTTTCCTGTCACATATAATTTATAGCTCACCATTTGCATTTGCTGTTCTCCGGTGCCATTTGTCGTCAACTTTTCTATCCCCAAGTCCCAATCAATAGGCCCTGATCTTCAATGACTCTGGAGGAGCCATGTGTGCTAGACTGAGTGATCTGAGCAAAAAAAGAGATCAAAAACTGCAACTGAGACCAGGAGGTAGAGAGGTAATAGAGAAATACAGAGAGAAATAAAGATAGTGAATTGGAAAGGAGCAGAGAAAGGGAGAAAGAAGGAAAGAAAGAGATAGAAAGAGAGATGAGCGGTGTGAAAGACAGATATTGTAAGGGGAGACAGTAAAAAATAGTGAGCATATTGGACAGGGGAGAGAGTAGAATGAGCAAAGAGGAGAGGGAGAGAAAGAGGATGAGGATGAGAGTGAGAAGAGTGAAAGATCAGGTTTGAGAGAGGGAGAGAGAGAGAGAGAGAGAAAGAAAAGAGGGAGTAGGGAGCAGGAGAGGGAGATTATTAGAGTTGGCCAGGTAGAGCCAGTGAAGCCGATCATTGAGGTGAATTGATGTGATTTCATGCTTTGTTTGCAAGATCATTCAGTCCAAAGTGCAATGAAGACTTTCCCCCCATATCACATCTTAACGGTATGGGGACTTTATCATATTTCTAACCTCAGAATCCAGCTAGATTGAATCCACAATCTCAGGGGGCAGCCCCTATTCAGCCTCACACAGGAGCAGAGAGATTGCCCCTAATGCCCCGAGATTGGTTATTTGTGACAGGACCCGAATATGGGGATACAAGCGCCCCAAACGACGGAGCACTTGTACACATGCATGGGCATAAGTGGACGTGATGTGCCATGTTTAAGTGTCCCGGGGCTCGCCAGGCCGGTGTGAAATCTCCATGCTCTGGAAGCGGTATTGATTGATCCGTGTCTGTTGTTCACTTTACCAGGATTATCCGCACCAAAGTCCAGCAGCCATTCCACCCGTCCCCCGACGGATCTGTTACGCCGCTCTCCACACCCGGTCACACTATAGGTGAGCAAGAATGAGGCTATGCACCTATAGGATCACACACAGATTACAACACATTCAGATGAGCTCATCACAGGCAGCTGAGAGGCAGAGCTGCTGTCCATGTAGATACATATAGACACAAACTAACTGTGAAGAAATACATAAACACATGCATGAGGATATACATGCACACATATGGACACATATATACCCACACACACATATGCATGCATGGACATGAATACACACACAAAGACCCACATACATGCAAGTACATACATAGCTATGGACAGAGACAAATATGAACACACACACACACACACACATACTGTACACACACACTAACTCAGCTTTCTCCATCAGTGCCCAGCACAGCCTCTCCCCCTGTGACCAGCGCCTCCAACGATCCCGTAGGATCCTACTCCATCAACGGCATTCTGGGTATCCCCCGCTCCAATGGCGAGAAGAGGAAACGAGATGATGGTAAGGGAGACACAAGATCCCTTTGTTTTCGGTCCTTTTAATTCTCTCCATCACTCGTCTCCTACTTTTCTGTGTGTGAAGGGGATGGCATTTATGACAGCACTGCAGCCAAGTGTGTTTCTGTGTGCTGTCTCCAGTGACTTGTTATGTTGTATATCAGGCAAAGGCGAGTGTTGAGAGTGTGTTGTGATTCAATCAGCTTTTTGATGCCCTACGTTTTACCATACGCCTTACAGAGCTGCATCTCAATTTTATACCGTGCTCAAACGTACTCTAGATATCCCATATAGCTGTCATAAAACTCTAATCCCCCTTGGCAAGGCATCAGTGCTGGTGCTCTATGCTTTCATTTCTAGAAAAAGAAAAAGAGGCTCCGCTTTGATTTCCCCCCCTTGATACTATCAGTTAACTACCAGTCATTTCATAATCTGTGCTAAATAAAAAAATAAAAGCACCTTGTTTGACTGAATTACATTTCATCACACTGTATTCCACGGTGTTGAACAATATCAAAGCGCTCAATATTAAAGTATGCGCGTATAAGAATATATACTAGACTATACACTTCCATGGGACTGGCAAGTAAATAGACCTAGATACGCTCAAAGATTAAGTGGAAGCCTATCCGGTCCAATCCAGAATTTCTCATTCCTAGGCAAGGCAAGTGAGTGGACACACACTGCCTGAGGGCTAATAGATTATCGGTTGTGCAAACAATTGGCTTTTTTAATGCCTATGAATTAACATGTCCCTGGTGGAGGCCTGAACAGGTGTAGGAACAGACCGGTGGAGGCAGGGAGGGGGTGAAGTGTGTGTGTGTGTGTGTGTGTGTGTGTGTGTGTGTGTGTGATTCTATGGCGTACGTGCACTGTTTTTGAGGTGGCTGATGGGTTGAAATGGTTGAAAATCATCCTAAAGAGCATTCATCAAAACAGGCCACTTCCTTCTTTTATGTTTCTGTCTCTTTAGTTCTCTGGAGTGGCAACCACTTGGATGGAAGGAAAATAGGACATTGTAAGTTGAAGTTAGAAAACCTTCTCTTTTATTTTGGTCAATCAGATAACCATACATTCTTCTCAATTGCTGTTTTTGCACTTCCAGGGTTATGAGCTTATGAGGAAAAGACGGGGAAGATTTTCCAATAAATATTTTCCAGAGACATTAAAATAAATTAAGCTAAAGTGACTGGAAAATCATATTTTCCATGTAATGGCATGCAGTTCAATATACAGTAATGCACAGTGTGTCTAATTCAGCATATAGTTATCAGGGTAGCAAGATAGCGGTGGGTTTTAAATGACAAGATATAGTATGATACTTTTTATGTTGTTTTATACCTGTGTAGTTTATTATTAGTTAATTCAAATTAATTCATTTGAATAATTTTGTAGTATGGCATTTCTCCTAAATTTAATCTGTGAAATCAGTAACCCATTGCAGACCTCTTGTTTGGTTATTCAGAGTATTTCCAATTGTCCCAAAGGCTGTAGAGTTATTTAAGCATTGCCGTTATTTCACACAAAGTCGCCCGGGAGTTGGTGGGACAGCTAAGGGACGGTCTCAGTTGCAGCTAGACATGTACAGTACAAAAGGCCCAAGCTACCTGAGCTGGCTAAGCCAATGACAGAGCAGTGTTTTACCTGCTAATGTGCTAATGTGCTGCCTTGTCAGGCAGAAGAAAGAACAAGGGAAAGCTGGTGTAGGAAAAAAACATTTTAACACTCAATTTTTGTAAAGCACAAAATGCTTGTTTGCATGTTGTTTAGAATATTCCACAAATGACACTTTGTTGCATGTCTGTGAGCTAACCACTGATTTTAAACTTAACAAAGCATCATATGTCCTTATATTATCTGTATTTGTACATACAATGTGAAAATTTGACTGTAAACTTGAAAAATGCATTGCATAGTCCCTGCCTCGCTGGTAGAGAGATGCTGTGTGTGTTCCTGGTGTGGCTGAAGTCAGCGGTTGCCCTTTGAGGAAGAAAAAGGTCCCCATTACTGCAGGGCTGTAGAGATAATGTAGTGTGACATGCGTTATGTACACCGGGTCCCCGTAAGACGAGCTTCAGGGACACAGGTGCCATAAGAGCCATTAATCTGTCCTTGTCATGTGTTATTGCAAATTAAAAGTAGCATGTTACACTGGACAGCTTCGAGTGAGGATGGGATGAGAAAGAGGGAGAGAGAGAGAGAAAGAGGAGCAGGAGGACGAGCGGAGGGGGCGAAGGAGGTCCTGGCAGGCTCAATGGGAGTTGAGCAAGGGTTAGTTTTAGGATTTGTGTGTGTGTGTGTGTGTGTGTGTACACTTATGTGCGAAAATGAGTGTGCATGTGTGTGTATGTGTGTGTATATGTGTGTGTGTTTGTGACTCTGTGGCTTCAGATGCTCCTCGCACAGTGAACATAGTGACATTTAAAAGAATTTGCAATTCTGCAGAGAAAAGCTATTAATTCACAAATTAACATCTCTCCCCCCTCCTTCCCTCTATCTTGGATGTGCAAGCTATCGAAAAGACAAAAGAAATAGCCTTAAGGGGGGAAAAGAGAGAGCTTCAGCCCTATCTGTGGAGAGATTGGTTTGCATGTCTGCAAGCAGCGATACCAATTATGCCAGTGCTGGGAGAATGCGCCTCAATGCGCCCCCTCCTTTGCCCCCACAACCCCCCCACCCCACCCTGAATCTATCCATAGCCAGATTTATTTGTGTATCTCATTACAGGAAATGGAATGTTGTTCCTGCCAAATGCATTAATAGTAAAGTGGGGAAATTAGCCTGTTGTACAGCATGCTCTCACTCAGTCATTTAAACCTATGGTGGAAGTGGAAGCCAAGAAAAGACTGAGAAGATTGGGTGACAAGCATTGTGTGACTGTCAAATGTGTATTATAGTCTTGCGTGATAGAAAGTATGGTCCATGCACACATTTAAATAGGTAAAAGTTTGGTCATTCCAGTCATTTCTCAGAAATCGTTTGGAATTGAGCGCTTTGAACTAATTATTATGTGGGAGAGCCATGTGAAACACGCCTGCTCTAATTTGAAAGTTTTTTTTTTAATCAGGGGAATAACTTGTTCTTATTAGAGCTCTAGTTTTATGTAAAGCCTGTGTTTCCAAGTGTTGCACAGTGACAGGTTGATCCTGACCTTGCTGATGTACGCAGGCAGGTTGATGTGACCTAACTGTGTTTCTCTCATACCTGGCTTACCACGTCCTGGATGGGACCCAGTGAAGCTCTGGGGAGGACAGGCAGTAGGGAGCTACAGTGATAAATTAGATGCAGAAAGCAAAGGTCATAACTTGTGATTGTAGCGTGGGTGTGGAACGAGTGTGGAAGGAGTTGATGGGTGTGTGAGCGGGGAGAAAAAAATACGGCCTAGCAGGTTGTTCATTCATGACATGAAAGAACGACCGTATGCAGCAGCCACAGTCACACCAACCTTGTTCAGAGCGAAAAAATGAATATCATATCTGTTTTGATTTGTTCAAATTTGATATTTGGCCCTGTGGAGATTGTCTGTATCTTTGAACACACATGCCCCATTGAAGGAGTTTAAATCTGTTAGTGTATGGATTTTAACCTGGGCCTACACTGGTTGGCTAGTCAAGCTAGTCCATGACAATGAGTCAATAGAGGATCACTTTAGAAAATAAACGCATCCAGAGCGAGACAGAAATAAATGGAATCATGAGCACCATGATGGCCCTGATGGGGTGTGTGTGAGAGAGAAAAGCCCAGGTTTGAGAGGGGCCACAGAGCGTAACATAGAGACAAGAAGCTGTTAGGGCCCCGACAGTAGAGGACGACACAAAGGGTCCACACCGCATTTCTTCCCCTCCTCCTCCTCAGCTCTCTATCTCTCTCTCTCTGTCGTTCTTTCTCTCCGATATTTCATTTCTCTTCTCATTCCCCCCTCTTTCTCATTCTTGCAGGTTAACCATCTGCATTCAGCTACACAGCTCCTTGCGACCCCGCACAAGTTGTAAACAATATACACTGAGATCCGTCATGAAAATATAAGGAGAGGGAATTCACTCACATGAAGAGGAATCATGTCAGAGAAAAGTCAATTACGGGCACTGATGCCGAGAATTAATGGAGCGATGCATTACTCAGCTTGAGAAGGAGGGAGAAAAAGGCAAGAAAAAGGAGGGATACGTTAATTGCATTTCCCACAAAGACTCGCCGCACAGGGTGGCAACGCTAAACGACAAGCTGGTCCAGAGGAGTGGAGATGGGAGAGCAGAGGAGGACAGGGAGGCAGGAGAATAAGGAGATTAGAAAGGAATCATATAGGAGAAGGAGATGCAGGTCCAAATAGCGTGCAAATATTAATGCTATGGACTCACCGACTGTGTCCAAATAGTCTAATAGACTTACCATTTTATAAAGTTTTTTTTGCAGTGGCCAGATCTGAAAGTTTATATTAAAGTAAATGAAATAACTAGTGTGCTTGAGAATACGAGGATAAAGCCCCACTGCTAGCACTGAGGCCAGTACAAATATCAAATACCATCACTATGCCTGCTAACAGTCAGTACACTGCTTGGCGGTGCTAAATCGAATTAATAAAGCTCTTAAACACGCCACAACATAACAGGATCTTAACAGCCATGGCGGTGTTGCCTCTCTCTCTCTCTCTCTCTTTCTCTCTCTCGCTCTCTCTCCCCCACCCTACCCACCTCTCTCCTTTCCGCTTCAGAGGTTTCATAAATATAGCTAGCTTACAGGGAAGGAGTGTTCACCCTCTGGGTATACCAGTTTGTTTGTGTTCTTTTTTTTTTTTCTTTTTTTTTTTTCAAGCTCAACTGCATTTTTAAAAACATCAACAAATGATTCACACTATTTGTGATAGCATCATTTCACCTATCAGCGTAGGATGAATAAGTAAATGGTCGACTTGCAGCTTCTCATCTAGGGAACCCCATGTCATTGATTTACAGAGGGAACCAGGCAGTGTGTAGGAATTCATTTGCCTTTCAAACAAGCCCCCCCTCCATCCCTCTCTCTCTCTGAGTTATCTTATCACAGGAACAGGGGAGATGAAAGAAGGACATAAAGTGCCACCATGCCAGCACAGGACGTAACATCCCCCTCCACAACACAAAGCAAAACATAACAGCATGTCAAGCTATTGCTACTTTCTATTGATACTAGGTAGCTCTGTTTCACAGCAGCAACAGTGGTTAACATAGTCTGTGAGTGTGTGTGTGTGTGTGTGTGTGTGTGTGTGTGTGTGTATATGTGTAAATGGTCGCAATGGCAAACTGCATGAGTGTGTGAGTATTTGTTTGCTAAAGGCATACACCAACTTTTAAGCTCTTTGATCGTCTTTCCATTGTGCGACAACAAAACTGGTAGCAGTTTCATGTCTGTTTGTTGAGTACTTTGTACTATGTGAAAAGCCCTTCGGTGCTTTTCAGATAGTACAAAGCAAGCCTGTACAGTCCACTTCACATACAGTATGCTAAAACATTAGAATACACCATGGTCAGCTATATAAATCCTGGACACACACAGGTCAAACTGCATCAATCTTTTCAAGCTGATCAAAGAGCTTATTTGCCAAAAAAAAGTGCATTCCTTTAGGTGTGAACATCATTGGGGAGGGCCTTGTTTTTTTTTTTTTATCTTGGTTGTCTGATCTGACTGAGCTCCAGTCTCTCCTCACACTTTAGTGTTAAAATGAAGAGACACAGTCACCTGGTGATGTGGGAGTGATAAGAGCATACCTACTGAGACACCCAAGGGCTTGAAGACACACTGAGAAAATAGAACAAGCCAGTCAATGAGCCACACACACGCAATCTGCCAGTAGGGCTTCACACTTCGCTTATCGACGTGCTGACTGTCAAAGGACGAATCTGATTTATTGCAGCTAGCTTATGATAAATGTGAATACCTAATTGTGATTTTTTTTAGAATATATGATTTGATATTATTTCTATTTAGGGGAGAAAGTGCAGCAGTATCCTATATGGGGAAGCTATGTCCTTTTGCAGCCAGTTGAGAAGGCCTGATTCTGTGGGGGGTGTTGAGTATGGGAAGCATGCTCCTCCACAGTGAATGACAAACACTTACTATTGATCGTGTTTGCCTTTTCTCAGACCAGCTGATACAAGGTAATTAATGACTCCATTTTCTTCTGTACCAAAGACAACAACTGAGTTTCATACAGCAGCAACACAACGGTGTGAAAGGCCTCTTCCCCAAGGGAGCTGTTGGAAAAAAAATGCCTGTGCAAAATTATGCGGCTAGGTTCAGTTGATGGTAGGAAAAACACATGCGGCAGAAGCCCTGTAGGAGGAAAAACGGATTCCTTCACAAATGTTACACGTAGCTAAAGTCAATACGTTTTAGCAATGAAACACAACACACACACGCATGCACGCACACTCCCACACACACCCACCCACCCACATGTACACGCACACGCACCTCTCATACCCAATTCCAGTCCCCTATTCCGTTCTCTCCATAGATCTATTTCTTGGTGCGAGTCGGGTTCATCCTCTGGCCTCAGCCATTGAAAAAAGGTCAAGCAGCCGAGCAGAATGGCAATAACGCCCCTGAAATGGTACCATCAGTGGAACATGATTGATCAATTGAATTCCATAGCACAGAAAAATGTGGGATTAAGTAGAGTATTATACGCACAATGAGTTGAGGCATGATGTTCATTCCAAGTTCATTTCGCCTCCCTCCTCTGCTGGCGGATCAGGCAATCAATAGCGGCCTTGCATATCATATATCACCGCTGGCTCGCCCAGGAGAGAACATAATCTGCTGCAAATTTAGAATGACAGATTTGTACGGGAGCTAAAGCCCTCGTCCGCTGTTGGCGGGGAAGGGAAGAAGGGAGGGTGGCGGGCGGCAGGCAGTCGACTGGAGGTTCCTGGGATGCTGGCTGGAGGTTTTAGCTGCAGATTTTTTTTTTTTTTTTTTTTTTTTTGCCGTGTTCAGGACTTGATGAGTGAGCAGGGAGAGCGCTGCGGTGGCGGCGGCTGGGCTCCGTGGCCGGGCTGATAGGGTCAGAGATCAGGAGAACGAGGGAAGCAGAGGCTCATTTGTTTATATAGAGTGTGACCGAGTGAGGAAATGCATACGCTTGCCCTCGTCGCCCCGTCCTCATTCGGCCCTGAGTACCGTCCCTACTCCATTCTGTTTTCCAGAAGACAGGCAATCTGTGGGGGATGGAGAGAGAGCGAGAGAGAGAGAGAGAGAGAGAGAGAGAGAAAGACAGAAAGAGAGAGAGAGAGAAAAGAGAGAGGGGAGGGTAATATGTTCAGGAGGAAATAGTACGGTTAAATAATGGCTCTCCATTTCCCGCTGGCAGAATGAGAGGCTCTGTATGTAATCGCCAGCGCTGCTTTCTCCTTCTGAAACACACTCTCTCCCTTACAAGTATATATTTGCAGTGAAGGTAATCCATCAATTACCATAGACCTATCACATGATGACCGTGCTGATGGTGGCCGTGAGGGGGGAGGAGATGGGGAGGGGGGGGGGGGGGGCACAGAGAGCTGCCTCAATGTGTGTGTGTGTGTGTGTAAGAGAGGCAGAGGAACAGAGAGGCAGTGAAAAAGAGAGAGAGAGAGAAAGAGAGAGGGAAAAAGGAAGAGATGCTTGTTGTCCTCCCTGAATTTACTACTGTCCCTCGCTCCATCACTCTCACACCCTTTGTTCTCAGTATCTTCTCTTTGTTTCTTCTCATGCTTGACTCACATTGCTAGCCTGCTAGAATAATATCATGTAAACAGACTAAAGCCAAACCCTGATGCAGTATGTTGTCGCCCTCCATTCTCTCCATCTTCTCCCTCCTCTCCTTCTGTCTCTAGATGGCTCTGATGGCTCAGGCCCGGGCAGTGACTCTCAGGGCAGCGTTGAGAGTTTAAGGAAGCACCTGCGAGCGGACGCCTTCACCCAGCAGCAACTGGAGGCCCTGGACCGTGTGTTTGAGCGCCCTTCTTACCCCGATGTCTTCCCCACTTCAGAACACATCAAACCCGAACAGGTCGGTCACACAGGGATTTCTTTCTAGACCCGGACATTTGCATTTTTTTGCATATGAAATCCTATTTCGTTTTTTTTCTTCCTGCATGTCCTTAAGTTGCAGTAGCCTACAATGAAATCATTTAGATTGATTTCTAATATTATATAGTGAATTAACTGGTGCACATACTGACACAGGTGACAAAAAGCTCTGTGTAACTTCTTGCTCAAAGCAACGGGCCTATTACAGCGGATAACCTTTATTTACATTCATTAGACTGTTAAACAACAAGAGACTATTAATTTTTCCCTTGAAACTCTATGTGGGTGCCCATGCAGCCTTAGCAGTGGCCTAATTGAGTTCATTTTCATCTCTGTGCGATCGCGGCGAATTACAGCGGCGATAAATCAGAGGGACAGCCCCTCAGCCTGCTATACAGGCCCTAATGCAGCTAATTACCAAAGTGATTTCTACGGCAAGATCAATACCAAAACGAATTGGAAATGACTTGCAATCACAAAGAGTGGAGGAGAAGGTATTAAAAAGGCGAGAGGAAGGTGGAGGAGGGGGGAGAGAAACGGCGTCGGAATGGTCCAGAAAAATCAGTTTTAATTTAATGTAATATTAATCAGACGGCTTTCCACTCTTTCCGTGGACCTCCTTTTTTCTCCCTATTTCCAACACCCCCTCCTTTTTTTAAACTGGTGAAAAGGTGGGATATTAGGCTATTAGGGGCTTGTCTGGTGTCTGCGTCAGGGCATTAAAAAGCCATTTTGAAGAGGCCAGGCTGAATAGGCCTCATCCCTCCCACACTTCTGGCAGCCATGTGGTCAGGTCATTCAGGGCCCTCTGTGCTTGCCACTCGCCCTCCGCCCAGCCCTGCCCAGCCCTGCCCACAGCCCATCTGCATGACAAAATGGCTCTTGTGCTGCAGAGGCCCAGTGGAATAGAGAGGAACATCCAGCCTAGTGCCAGGGAACAGTTGTAAGCAGACAATTAGAGTTTATCTGCGATAGAGGCAGACAAGAGTGGGGTCACCAGCTCGCCCCTGTGGGACCCCCTCCCATTGAGACAAACAGATGCACACACACCGACGCAAACAGACGCAGACACAAACGCGTGTGCACACACTCACGCACACACTCTCAAACAAGAGAGTAAGGTCAGGAAGTCTCATCTCATTAACAAACAGGATTCATCACATCTGCTAGCAGAGTCTTATCCTGAGATTAAAGTGAGTAAATACTAAAAAGGCGAGTTGGCGGTTGAAGTTGGCGGTTGGCATTGCAAACTATCACATTCTTTTAATAAGAGCAGAAAACATGAAAATGTGGTTTGAGTCGCAGCCAGAAAGGAACTGCCCAGTACATTTTTTCACAATTGAATTGAAATGTAATGAAAACCTCAGATAAAAAACATTAAAATTAATAATATACTTCTAAAAGAAATAAAACTATATATTTTTTTATAATTTTATTAAACCATTTTATGTATTCATCCTGGAGGCGAAACACAAAGGTTGATTTTGAGGTTGTACTCCCCTTTAAAACCCGGACCACATGTCTCTCCTGTAACAAAGCCCTGAATGTCTCCTCCCTTGACTGGTCACAGGGATGACTGCAGTGGAGCACAAAGAGCCAGCTGACACCCCGTCCTTTCACTCCTCTCCCAATCCCTCTCTCATCCCTCTCTCCCTTCCTCCCTGCTCCTCAGACAAGCCCTAATGCATGCATACATCATAGGTCTTGGTAAAGCACCAGGAGGGGGTTTGGATGGGGGGGTGAGAGAGAGAGAGAGAGAGGGGGGGGGGGGGGGGGGGGGGGACGGGTGTCCACAGAATGCACAGGAAATATTCAGAGGGAAAACATAGTGAAAGGATCACAGAGAGCTTCCTCAGATACGCCAGGGGTTTCCTTCAGTCACATTGTCTTGTATTTTCTCCGAAAATGGTAAATCTTCTCAAAACCTGGCACCTGGAGTGGGTCTGCATCTTACACAGCAGTGATATTAACCAGAAACAATACACCAAAATGTGATATCGCCCACTTTATCGAGACATTGGGAATAGTTCTCATTGCCACCCACCTACTTAAATGTCTGTCTCTTCACTGGCATATTCTTGCATCGTCTCTTAAACAGTTGTGTTTGTCCACAGGCGAATGAGTACTCACTCCCCTCCCTGAATCCTGGACTGGACGAGGTGAAGCCCAGCCTCTCCACCAGCGCCAGCTCCGACCTGGCCTCCAGTGTCTCCCAGAGCTACTCTGTTGTGACAGGTACAGCCCGACTCTCTCTAGATTGACAAAATCAACGTCCCTAAAAGAATACACACAGCTGCAGCGAGTCAAAGGCATCGGCAGCGAGGTGGTCAAGCCTACGCAGCTACTGCGAACACGAATGAACGATCGCATTTAGCTCTATTTTTGCATTCTTTCCATATCATTACACCACATCTTCCCCTCTTCTCAACATATCAAATTACTTCTTACCTAAGATATCGAATCATCATTGACTCATTGAATCTGTGACTGGGAACTGCTTATCTCTTATTTTGATAGAACATTAGACGTGTTTTGACTGGAGTAAAAGTTCCTTATGGCATACATATTTTCCAGACAGATCAAATTCTTATCACAAAATGAAAAGCTCAACTTTTAAAGCACTCTGTGTGTTTATTTGTGAGGGAAAAGAGCGAGGTGATATATCATCTGAGCCCATTAAATCCTACAGGCCTTTCACACGCTGCTCCTAACTGGCTATTGTGTTAGCCTGGATTGGCCCGCTAACAGATTGACTGGGAGCACTTCTCATAAGAGACAGCTGCTGTTCTCGCCGCGACACGACGTTGTCATCAAAGGCTATGATAGCCTGTTGATTGACAGCGGCTGGAATGGCACAGTGGCTGGCTGACTGCCTCATGCTGTGGAGAGAGAGGGAGACGGAGAGAGAGAGAGAGAGAGAGAGAGAGAGAGAGAGAGAGATAGAGAGACAGAGACAAAGAGACAGAGTGAAAGAAACACTGAAATTACCCATTTTTTTCCATGTTATAGAATGGTTGCTGTTTTCAATAGTGTGGTTCCATTGAGAGTCCGGCGGAAAGCCACAGGTAATGGCAGGTGCAGTGTATTGAATATCTTGTAGTATTAACTATCTGTATCATATATCCCACGCCAACCCACTCTGTATTGCACCATAGCTTCTTTTGGTCTGCTGTCGAGGTTGATGGCTGCCTGGTTAATTGAAATATTGTTTCATTGTGGCTGCTGAGGCTCTTTCCCAGGAGAGGCTAGGTTTACTGATAGCCACATTGGCTGGAGACTAATATGCCAGCCTTTTAATAAAACTCCCATAATTATGCAGTGGCCATCAAAGTCAATGAGTCCACTGTGTATGTGTATGTGTGTGTATGTGTGTGTGTGTGTGTGTGTGAGTAAAGAGGAGGACAACATGATTGAAAACTGCAGTGGCCCTTCTCAAATGATCCCCAGGCCAGCCCCGGACCCGGGCTGAGTATTATGGGAAAAGAAAGACCCCTTTTTTTCTCCTGAATATGTGGGAGGTAGATTTGCCCCAGAAAGTTGGGCCTCAGGAGAAGAAAGGTGTGTTTTTGTCTTTTATGCTGGGCTCCTCCTATGAAAGCGGTCTCGCTCTGGGGAGCACACTCATAGCAGGTGGCCTCCAAGCCACCTGGGGGCCTGGGGCCTGCTAAAGCGATACATCTGAGGGCCACAGATTGCATAATGAGGAGGTGAATTAACAAAACTTTTCTCAAAGTGGAATATGACACTATCTTTGGCACATGCGTTTCAAAAATGGTCTCTGAGAATTCTGAGCATCATATTAAACTCAAAAGTTATTTAATTAATCCACTCAACTTTACCTCTACTAGTACTTTAATTTCACGACTGTGCAAAGTAACACGTGAAGCATTTGATTGGGTGTAGGTTGTTAGTGCATAGTATTATGCTTTTCGCCATTAGGCAAACCCTGTAAATAGGAATGTATGCCAAGCTGGAAAAAAATGCTAAATTATCTCCCTCACTTAGGCTGGGATCCAATTCTCAATAAATTATGCTCTCATACTGAATGGAGCAATGAGATTATATTCATTCTTTAAATGTTTTCTGCTCCCAATTAAAATTCATACAGTTATTGATCTTGTTGATTTTTATGTCCTGAAATTTGCATAATCTATTAAAGATGAATGATTAATGAAGTACTCAGGGAGGGAGCTGAGTTTTGCGTTCCAAGGGCGCTAGCGAAAGCAATGTCGGCCATCTTTTGTGTCCTCTGTTTATCCAAGTGTATGAGAGAGAGGGGCTACCTAGGAAGGAGGGCGGCAGCCAAATTACAGAGAGATTTAGGGCATTGAAACGCACCATTGGAATTCAGTAAGAAGTACGCATCTTCTGCAAATGATTTCCTCTCCTGCACAATGACTATTTCTAGATATATTTAAATGGCAATCCAGCGTAATGAAACCACCGTAGTGAAAAATAACATAATTTGTCAATATTTATTTCAAAGGAGAATACTCTCTTATGCTCCCCAAAGAACGACACCATGAACCTAGCCTGTTGATAATATTGCCAAGTTGAAATGCTGCATATATTTTGTTAATAACTTGGTTAAGCTGATATTGTGTGCAGCTGATTGAGTGAAAACAAATAGGATGTTTTGTTTCCAGTGTGTACAAGCAGTAAAAAAAATTGTTGTACTTGTCTCTGTCTGTATACCAAAGAGGGACACTATTAACCTGGCCTGTGCCGGGCTTTATGCAGTAGCCATGGACAAACAACATGTCATGATTTACTCCTCTGGCTCCTAGCCAGCATTTGTGCATCTGCAGAGTTTTCTATAGAAACCTGAACAGAGCAAGTAACATATGCTGCAGATCCTGTGCATTGTGACTTCAGTTACTCTAATCCTGACACAAGCATAATATTTAGAACAAATGAATAATATTGTAGCCACTTATCAGTAGTTAAATAGGGTTGCACCTAATGAGAGTTCAGTAGTCCCTGTGCAGGCTGGGCCAGATAATCACTCTTACCAACGCCTGTGGGGAGGCCTGGTGTAAATGGGCACCCCTCTGCCTCGCTACAACTCTTAGCAGATGTGAATATCCCATCTCTTTCCCACTCCCTCTCTCTCTCTCTCTTTCTCTCTATTTCTCTCTGATGAGAGAGTGGTGATATTAGTGGGAAAAGATGCTTTATTTCAGATGAACTTCCGTGCTCAGAGACCATTTTCTAACCTGGCAGGGCCGGCTATTCTCTGGTGGGTGGCAAACAACACGCAGCCACCTAACCTGCGGTGCTTGGTGTGTGGCCTAGTGACAAACGGCTTGTCTCAGCTCAGTAGAACGCCCGCAGCCCCGAGCTTGGAAATTAATGTTTATATCACCCCCCACAATAGCACACTAACCTTTGAGCACACATTTGATAATGAATGACTTTAAACCCGTGGATGGGGAATTCAAGCCATTTGGCCCTGCAAACATTCTTTACTCACTCATAATTGGATGGAGTCGTTGATGATTGTTCTTTTTTTTCCTTTTTGGTGTTGGTAGGTGATGATAAATTACCACCTCTAGAATGTAGGAAATTGAGGTCAGTGATTTTACTGCCTGTTATTGTAGCAAACATGAAGGTGTCCCTGTCAAGGTAAATTTAACATTCTAATTCTCTGTAGACTCTTCTGCAGATGACTTTGCCCTGCCCGCGCAGGAAGGAAGGTTAGTCTTGCTGTGATTTTGAACATGGGAATTAAAAAGTTCACTGCAAATTGAATGGCACCCTTCGAAAAGAAAAGTGTCTGCGCCAAAGTTTCTCACCGTATGTTTAAAAATGAAAACAAGGGTGGCTGCTCACTTGTGAGAAGGCTATTGTTGCTATATCTGGACACATATCACTTAGAGGACTGTTGTAGGTTCTTTACGGTCCATTTCTATGGTTGATGGGATCTGTAGATGTGGTATCAGTGGTGGAGCAGAGACAGATGTTGGAGAACTCTATAGCGTCTCCACTCTCTCAGAGATGTGTTTGCTGGGGAGAAGAGTCCCCAAGGACCCTGAGTTTATCTTCCATCTCCATCATCAGGGCCTGTGATTTGACAGGCTCCCTTTACCCAGGCTCTGCCTTGTCTCCAGGACAATAAGCAACACCATGTCTGATTAGTTTCAGAGTTCAGTGGTCTTGAACGCAGCGTTTGCGTCGGTTGTTGTTGCGTCGTAACCCCTGTCTGTTTGACAATGGTTGCTCAGGTGCTGTGAAAACAGAAGCCTACAGTAGCACACAGGCAGACTCAGTTATAGACAGACCAGGCTTGGACTTCATGTTTCACACCCTCAGAAGTCTCATCCTAAAGTTGTGCTTCATGGCAACCATGTTGTTTAATCATTTGATCATGAGGCTTGTGCACAAGTTTAGCACTTTTCATGCGCTGTGTGGTTCCCTCTATACCAATAGTATGTGCCTCAATGAGATGGAAGTATTGTGGAATTGCATTAACTGTATCTAAATCCACATTTACAACAGCTGTCACAGAAAGAAAGAAGTAGAAAGAGGCTGAGAGAATCCTACTACTGATTTCTATGGGAAAGGGGTCAGTTACGTCGCCTGATTCCCCGGCATTAGGTTCATAGGGCTGACGGGTTTGCATCCCCCTCCATAGAACAGCCCTTATCTTAATGAGGAATCTCGACACACAGTCCTGTTGTAAAACAACAATGATGGGGGAAGCAGCTAATGAGGCTATCATGGTGTCGGGAAAGAGCCATCTCTCCCCACAGGCCCCAGCGAACAGAACAGGCTCTGCAGGCAGACGCGGAGAGGCCGGAGACAGAGCTCACATTGATTGCTTAGGTTTCAGAGGCAAAGCCGGTGAAATGAAAGATGCCAAGACTCATCAGCCAAATTAGATCAAAGTCTAGAGTTTTGAACCGTCCGCAAGCCGGTTGTTTGGTTATTTGTGGGAGTGATTTTGTTGTGAGAAAGCAGCCGTGAGATTATATTGTTTGTTTTCCCAAAACCTTGGGGAAATTTTTTACGCATTTGAGCTTGATTGATCAGGCGCGATGTGTTGTTGCAACATTTCACTGGTGTATATTTCCATTTAGTTGAATGAATTACTGTTGAGTGCATATGAGATTATTATTATAAGCTATGTAAATGAACAAATCAACTGCTAAAGGCTGCTTATCTATTTAGAATTCATATGAAATGTCTGGTATTGAGATGGTAAAAGATTTAAAATTATCCCACATTTTTTTTAAAAGTCAGTAATGTTGCCCAAAACTACTAAGCGCAGAAGGACTTGGTCTAAAAACCAATACGTTTATCCACTTTAAAATAAAAAGTACACTTCTTATATTATAGCTGGGGGTTCCTCATCCTTGAAAGATATGTCAACTAAGAGCTTTATGCTACCATTTACAGTAATTCGGGCCTCATTCATACCATAACCTAAGTATTTGGAGCCCCCTCTCTCACTGTTTTATTGATTTGTGCTAGTGTCTCGCTTTGTGCCTGACAAATCTGCGTACTCCATTTTTTTCTCTACTGCTGTGACTGATTTGTCCACACACAGTCGGTACAGTAGTTTTCCTATGGACTTGTTTGGTCAGTTAAAAAGCTACACATCCATCCTATCACACATTTATCCACATCTGAGTGAATGAGTGAGTGAGTGAGTGAGTGAATGAGCGAGTGAGTGTGTGTGAAGGAGAGAGTGAGACCGTGCGAGTGAGTGCATGTGTGTGTGGGGTTGCATGTCTACATTACATTTTGTTTTGTTTTGTTCTCTTTTCCATCTGGCAGACTGTCACCCATCCCACCTGCCTTCCATGTGTGTAAAGCGGGAGCCCCATGAGGCATCCTTTGCCCCCTTCACCCCCTCTTCTCTTGGGGACTCTGCTCTAGCTGACATCTTGCCCCACCCGTCCAGCCTCTCAGTAGATGCCTCCACTCCCAGCTACCCTGCCCATGCCCACGGCCCCTGCTACAGCCAGTATGCCAGCCAGCCCTTTATAGCAGGTACAAGCCCACCAAAGGCCCCATAACCAGACAAAACTGAATCAAGCTCATTCTATTTTATTCTTTCTTCATCTTCTTTTCAGGCTATCTTTTATATATTTTTATATAACTGGGGAAGTCATTCCCAAATATAGAGCAGATTAAAGCAGCCGTCTCTCACATTGCAAAGGCATCAATCCCATCATGCTTTGTGGCTCTACTGTTGTGTATACAGGAGCAAAACTGACTGCTTGCTCCTCATTAACAGTGACTACTCTCGCCCCCTTTCCACCCTGCTTTTCTCCAACCCTGACCCTTTGCTTGTCCCTCTGACTAACAATGGCCCTGGGCCTCCAGGTCCTTCCAGCCTCGTGACAGGCCCAAGGTCTGGGGGCCAGCGGAGGCCAGGAGGGGATGGTGGGGTGGGGGGTGGAGGCAGAGACTTAGGGCTGATGCTGGGGCCTGCTTTGGACCGGTAGTGCTCTGTCCTGTGTGCCCCCTGATCCAGCCAGGCCCTATGCCGTCACTGTCAATTACAGAGCTGAATGTGGAGCAGAGTGCTTTGCTCTCATTGGCCTGATGTTCCTGTCAGCTTTAGAGCTCGCCGGTTCAGGACATTGTTGTATTATTTTTACAGTGGCTGTAGCTTCTGATGAGAATCAATTACTAAATCACTGTTTTGCTTTTTTTAAATTTTCGTCATTCTTTTAACTTTTATCAACAAGCAACTTCATGTAACATGCTGCAGCATTTGAGTTATATAGTGGATGTGTGTGTTGAGATGAACAATTTCTGGTCATTTTCAGGATTTTTCTGACTTTTTTTTTCATGATACAATTTTGCATTACTGTTCTTGCATTGGACATGAAGCAGTGTGGTCTAGTGTGACAGTGACAGTAGCATCACTTGGTATTCTCTGTAACGACGTATCTCTTCACTTTGGTTATTTTAGTGTCTTCCTTGATGCATAAGGTTTATGAAATATCATGGTAGGTATTGTATTGTATTTAGTGTCCACAAGAGAAACAAAATTCCCCCCAAGGTTTGCTTATTCATAATTTGATGCTTGGCACGTTTCCCAAGTTTATTTCATGCATCATAAACCCACACTGTAAACTACAAAGAGCTTTCACTTTAACCCTTTCAAAGATGACTATGTTTGAATCACAGTTTAGTTTAGGAGTGAAAAATACAATGACAGTGCCGTTGAAATGATTGTACCAAACTAATAGACATACATGTTAAATACCACCTTTAGAATAAAAATAGAAACACTGCTCTACTTTTATGTTTTTGAGCATCTTTTTTAACCATTGTACTCCTTTGCTCCTCCAGGTCGAGACATGGCCAGCACCACCTTACCTGGCTACCCCCCTCATGTCCCCCCTACAGGACAGGGCAGCTACCCCACCTCCACACTCGCTGGAATGGTTCCTGGTAGGTGACATTACTTCCTTTTTATGATGCCATTAATTTTAGTTTTGCTCGTTTTATTTTCAGTAGGTAGTCCCTTCCAGTCGATCATGTTTAAAAAACCTGAGGTCATTCAGAGCCAAACCGGTGCTAACAAAAGGATATGCTTTTCAATGATGTCATTTACAGTATACACCGTGTGCTAGCGGCCGTGATAGACAAAGACACACACACATGCACACGCATACGCACACATTCACTATTGACATGGAGAGATTGAACAAACCTTTAAGCATTGCTACTGCCTCTGACCCGGAGGATTGAAGCGAGCTTGTTATAGCTTTGTTAGAGTGCGGTTAGCGTGTGGTTAGCGTCTGCGGACGAGGACATTAGACGAGCTCGATAGGCGATCACCACAATCAGTGGCCGTGAGATAGGACAGTTCCTCTCAGTTCCACTCCAGCTCCCAGCGCTCATTACCCTCGCCGTGTCCACACGGCGCACTCTCACCAGCCCCGTCGATAAACACTGCTCTTGCTCTTCTCCTCGCCTCCCCGGACACCCAGGGCTGCAGAGCGTATCTCTTTCCCCTCTACTTAACCTGCAGTTCAGGTTCACAGCAAACAGTTAAGGGTCAAAACACAGAGGCGTGGAGGGCCTGTAAATATTTAAATCACTATCTCTCTCAGGGATGAGCTCGGGTTACAGGACCAGCAGTGTGGATGCTATAGCTGCCAGTGTGTGTAGATCTCTCCTCCAAACAACTGAAAACACAATTCCTTTTATCGCTCAGAGACGTGTAGCTATCACACTGACCAATAATCAAAGCAGGCAAGCGGTGTTTACAAGCAAGCAAGGAGTGCATGAGGGTGCTACTTTAAGGGATGCATGGAGGTAAAAGCTGATATCTCAAATTAAATTAATTATTCTATATTTAAACGATATGCCACTGGAGAATGCTTATGGATATAAGCATGCAAGCATATAAGCAGCAGGATATTAGCTAATTATGAACACACACACACACCCGCGCATGGATACACACATACATGTACACACGCACAAAGGTCTTCTTAATCCAGGGGCCATAGGTTTTTTTTTTTCATCTGGTGGCGAATGACTAAGATTTAGTGACTGGCCCCAAACACTGTTAAAGCAAAGGCCATTCCTCAGCAGCTTCATATAAAACCCAGCCTTTATAGTCTCGTAAAAGAAAGAAACCTGTGGGACCCACAGCATCGCTCACTGACATCACCTCAGCCTCCCGTCCTTTCCAGCAGGACCTGTACAGTGAGGACAAAGAGAGAATGAGAGTCCGCGAGAATCCATTAGGGAGTTTTGAAGCGAAGCGTCATCGGTTAAAAGCAGGGAGAAAAGCACCGAGGTCCTCACTTAAGGAAAGAATGGAGGAAATCCTAAAGACTAACAGAGGATTAATAGAACAATCAATTCGCCTAAAGTGAGCGTGGGGGAAAGCTTAGAAACAGCCAGGACAAAAACGCCTCAGAAACATTGTTGTGCCACAATGTTGTTTAAGCTTGTTCAGTTTCACAGAAATGTAATTAATTGCCCCAAAGGGAACCATGTTTTATTTAGGCAAGTGGGTGACAAAGCATTCATTACAGCCTAATATTACAAGCAGGCTGTCAGTCATTTCATTTTGATATCTCTTTGCTAATGTTTGTTTTTATTGTTTTGCAATCTAGGAGGGGACTTTTCTGGAAACCCCTACTCTCATCCACAATATACTACTTACAACGAAGCATGGCGGTTCAGCAATCCAGCATTACTAAGTAAGTGATATTGTCTTGTTATAAAAATTGGAAAACATACTGTAAATACTGTACATTGATGCACACTGATCACTCTAAGTTGTTAAAAGAGATGAGAATTCCTAGGATTTTAATCAAGAATTAAAATCATTAGCTGTTTAGTCCTCCTCCTGTGGTCCTGTCGAAGAAATTTAAATAATAACGAAACATCAGGCTCCTTATATTCTATGTGGCTGCAGCGTTACATATGAGCTGGTGTAGAATATGTGTCTTAAATGATGTCTGACCTCGTGGTTTCCAACGGCTCGTTCTTCTGTTAACTTTCAGGTTCCCCTTATTATTATAGTGCCGCATCCCGTGGCTCCGCACCTCCCACTGCTGCCACTGCCTACGACCGCCACTAGTTACCATGGAGACCGGCTCAAACTGCAGGGCCAGGGCTTCGGCCTCCATATTGTCCCCGTCTGAGAAACACTGAGGTCAAAGGGAAGCGAGGTGGAAATCCTAAGGAACCCCCTGGTTACGCGATGTGGAGGAAGGATTGACAAGGTCGACGGTGCGTCTAGCTTGGCTTCAGCGTGCACACTCTGGGCGGAGAGGGCCCTCGGGCGATCACAGCTCAACCATCAAGCCCCCACTATCTCACAGGCCTGAACACTTCCAGAATGACTTTAAGAGATTATATAAATATATATATTATAAAATATAAATTGAAGAAAAACAGTGTGAAGAATACCATGTGGAAAAAAAATGTTGTGGGTTTTTATTTTTGTTTCTTTGTTGCTGTTGTTGTTGTTGTTATTTTCTTCATGGATCTTCACATTCCTTTACATTATGAACTGCAGTATTTTTCTGCTGTAAAGAGAAGTCCAGGGGAGATGAGAACGGTCCCATACCAGGATGATGCAGGTACAGCGACTTAAACCAGTGTTGAGAGGGCCCTCTGCAACTCAGTTCAGCTTAACGAGACCCTGGCTCCAAACAGTAGGGTGGGCTACATTCTGGTGCTTTGACTACTTCCTCTGTTCCCATATTTCCAGTCCCGCCTACATTATAGGATAAACATAGCATGTCCTACAGCGTTTACTGACCCTAAACTAATGGCAACATCACACTCCCTGTGGCAAACAATCAGATGTAAAAATGTAAATCATTTTTCAAAGTATTGAAAACATGGTGACCATGTGTCAGCATGGTCTTGCCAGAATTTTAAATACTTTAAATTATTTTTTTTTCTGTCATTATTTTTTAATGTAAAAATAGTATCAAAGATTTTTCAGAATAGTTGTGTTCTGTCACATTTCCGTCATTTCCAGTCATGTCCTTGTCCATGCATGATCGTCCTTCGCTCTTTTTTTGCACTATAACCTCAACTTATTTGATTTATTCGGTACATTCATATAAAATTAAGTTCAAATTAATTACCTTACCAAGCAAAAACATAATTCGAAATATTTCTGTTGCATAGCTGTACAAAAACATAGCAGACAAACAGAAATGTTTTTGTGTGAACATCTTTTTCAGAGTGAAAACGATGCTTTCAAGTTCCTGAAGAGTTTGTGAGCCATTGCTCAATGGCTATATGAACAAATCCTTTCAATTCTCTTTATACTACATTCAGCAACTTAGTCATACCACTAGATGCCTACACAGTTGAGCAAGCTGTACACAGTTGAGCAAACCAACTGTAAATTAGCTTCAAAAATTGCCTTACAAACCCGTCTTTTCAACATAAATTCATACCTGTTAAAATAAATTAATTGCCTTTACAAATAGGTATTTCCCACCTTCCTTGATCAAGTTCAACACTCCATAGGGACGAAAAAGGAAACATTCATTCATTTTGCTTCTGGAAATATTTTGTGAATGTACTTTTAACTACATTTGCCAAAGACTTAGTTTGATATTTAATATTTTATTTACAGTATATGTATGCATAAATAAAGCAGTATTATCTTTTAAATAAGTAGTCAACACTGAACATGTATGTCGTGATTTTAAACAGGCAAACAACATGATGCATATAACTGTAATGAAAAAGGTGAAATTCAATGACTTAATATTCCATCAATTGCAACAAATGCTGCTTTGTAGAATGATTTGTGAATAATGTGAAGACAATTCTTCTCTGTAAATAAGATCACACACACCATTGCAGTATCACACTAATGTACTGGCTCCCTTTGTAGATATACAGACTGAAAAAAATACATTACATTTGTGTCTAAATGTATTGTTGTGCTCTGAAGAAAGGCGCAACTACTGTATAACCTGTGGCTACGTAAGTAGCAGGTTTCAGATGCTAACATCACATAGGTTGTCTTTTTTGTTTTGTTTTGTTTTATTTTATTTTCATGATAATGTCATGATGATGTTTTATGTCACTATGCAACGAGTTAAATGGCTTTCTGTATCATCTTTTGTTGTTGGGCTCAGAATAATAATCCCCAAGGTCTTCTACAGGAATGATGGACAAGTGCGTAAAAGTCAAAAAAGTATGTAAGACCTCCGATGTGAAAGGGTTTTTCACACTGTGTTTGATTTTCATTCTTGTTCCATATTTCCTTAAATGAAGATATGATCAAACTGAAGTCCTTGGCAACAATCAAAGATATCGTCTTGTTTGCTATTAGTAGATGTTGTGATCATTATGTTCATCCAATTTACGGTCATCTGTGCCTCCATGTATAGACACACATCCACACTTACTCCCAGTCACTCATCTCTCCTCCGTCCCACCTCTCTCTCTCTCTCTCTCTCCCTCTCTCTCTCTCTCTCTCTCTCTCTCTCTGAGCACCCAGCTCCACCCCCAACTACCAGTACAACTCTTGAGCATAAGGCGTCCGAGACAAAGTTTACTTTAATTCCACACAAGCGAGTACATCATCTGGCTCCAACATAACGGTCATTGCTGTGGACACCAGATAACAGAGACACAGACTGCAGTCCCACTCTTTGGGAGAAGCTATCCTCTACAAATTGCACTTGGGATTTGCCTATTTCTGTCTCCGTGTAGTTCAACATATCTGAAAATGAAACACTGGCATAGAGTGCAAGCCACCTTCATTCAGGAGAAGACTTTGCTTTAGAAAGTGGAGCACCTCTGAAGGAATGGGTCTTCTACTGTTGTAAAGATGATACAGGAGATGTGTCATGGACATAAAAAGGATTTCTGATGAAAATCTATACGGAAAGCCTTGTGGCCTCAATCATTGTTCTGTTCCAGTTCTGTTCCAATTCTTTTTGTGCACATGAGAAATAAATTCTTTTATATGTCAGTCATTGACTCTGTGTCCCCTCATTATTAACCCCATAAGAAAATGATTCAGAGTTCAAGGTTCCCGGGGAGCACGCCTGCTGCTGGTGTATTGATGTTTGGTTTTATGAACAGAGCTACAGAAGCCACTCATACGGGTTACAGCCCGCAAATATGAAATACATGATGGGTGCACAGCACAGTGTGAGTGTGAGTGTGTTTGGTTGCATTGGTGTGTCTGTATTGGTGTGTGCATGTGTGTGTGTGTGTGTGTGTGTGCTTACATACTGTTGAATATGTAACATTAGTACAAAACATCATTTGATTCCTTAAAGTAAACAAGGTAGACTTTAAATTCATAATAAAGAGAACAGCGGTGGCTATGTGAGTGTGTGTGTGTGTGTGTGTGTGTGTGTGTGTGTGTGTGTGTGTGTGTGTAGGAGAGAGACAGAGAGAGAGAGAGAGCGAGAGAGAGACAAAGAACCAGGAGAGTTGGGAAGGCAGGAATGCGTGGCTCCAGCTTCAGACTCCAGTATATTTAATGATGCATTGGTTTCATTCTGCTATACCACACTGCTGCTTGCCTCCCCTCTACACTCTCAGACAATCCTAGCCAGTTGTAATTCAATTTCTCTGCTTCCTCTGCCTATTGTTTATTTCATGGATCCCCTGTGAAGCATCAAAAGCTGCTGTTTCTGTCAGCCCCTAACTGTCCTATGTGTTTGTCATTCAGGCCTTGTTAAAAGATAAAAAAAAAAAAAAAACACACACACACACACACCCACAGACACACACACTCCCTCTTCTCCCAGCTGAGAATTCCCAGTGGTAAAATTATTCCATTTAGATGGGAACTTTTTTGTCACTACCCTGTCTAAATTGGCATATCTGGCTCTCTTGTAGAAACCAATAAACTGTGAACCCGGATGCATCTGTCAATCAAGCTCATCTTTACTTTAGCGGGCCAGATGACAACAACAGGAGAAGAGACACACACCAGCAGAATGGGGCTCACTGATTGGCTCTCATCAGCTAGGCATTACGAAAAGCACCTGTCATCCTAGGGGCTTCTCAAACCCGTACAGAGGGGCCCTGCCACAGGGGCCATGGGCCTCGCGCAAGATTTACTCAAACACTTCACCCTCATTGTCAACTTGGCTTGGTGATGCCCTACAGCTAGGCCTCCTTGGCATGATTCACGTCTGTCAATGATAATATATACAGTGAAATAAAACAATCCGAAAGAGTAAAGAGCTGGTTGATGGAAACAGTCTGAAACAAATCTATGGTGTTTGGTAGGTGTTATTTCAGCCATTGTGTATAATATATATATCTATATATATATCTATATCTATATATATATATCTATATATATATATATATAATATATTTTTCATATATATAATATTCCACATAATATGACCAAGAATATACTCCTTCATCCCATCATAACTCTGAAATAAGATAATAGATGGTCCAAGGGAACCCATGAACATGCCCCATATAAACATTGACATTTACAATGTAGACAGCCAGATATTCCAAACTGAGAATCCAACATATAATAATTTCTCTTCATGTAAACATCCGACCAGAGAACGAGACTCCATGAGTCTCGGGGTGTCGTACGAGTGTGGTATTGTTCTGAGATGAGGAGTGGCGGTGGTCCAGCAGTGACGTCCTGTCATCTGCCTGCATGGGAGCCTGTCATCAGCCTCATCATGTGGCTGTCATAGTTGATGCTGGTGAGGGGAGAGGCCAACCCTGCTGTGTCAATCAACAAGCCCTCATTAGCAGCAGCTTTAATTAGTGGCTGCGCGGGCGCAGTATTGTTCATGACGCCGTCTTCGTTAACCCTCTGTTAATCCCAAATGAATTTGGGTTGGGAAGAGAAGGCAATACAGTGTCCAGTGGTCATGTAGTATAATGTAAAGCTATATGTGGCTGGTTGAAAAGAGTTGTTTATATGGCATAAATAATAAACAATTGCTCAACTGAAATAATGAATATGAATATGTACTTAATGTCTTTTCTTGAATAAGCTTGTTGGAGTCCATGTAGAAAAGTCTCCAATACTGCTGAAGTGTCCCTGAGCAAGGGCATCTAACCTAAGTGTTTATCATCATGGTCCAAGGACAGGCTTTGAAAATTAGCAAACGTTACCTAACATAGTGTGATACAACTCAATGTGCCATAGTGGTTTGTGATAAAATATCATTGTGAAAATAAGTCGTACATGTATATCATCCCACACTAAGATTATTTGAGTGCGGCCTGGGAGTCAGAGAGTTCAAGCCTGGTCTCTGATGATCCTGATCCTGACAGAACGACGATTATGAGGTTATTTTCACTGTCGGCGGGTGAGACCATCCAGGCGACAGGAACATGACTTTGTGATGTTTCTAATGAGTGAGCATTGATTGACTCAACACAGCCTAAAGAGGTTTTCTCCACGTTCGAGCTCAAACGATGCTTGGTCTGTGTGCATGCTGTACTGTACGATAGTTCGCAATTAGAATAATGAGCAGTTTTAACTGGAGAAATGCAGCTGCTGCCTTCCTCAACCCAGGCCTCATTTGCCAACTATATGCTATTATACCATTCCCATCCCTGTTAGATCAGTCAGCAGCTCAGACCAATTTCCCTTCAGGAGCTAAATTATCCTTTTGAATGGCTATTGTGCGACACATTGTGTAATTAAGCACTAAATATGCCTCACTACCTGATTATGTCACTCTCCAAAAGGGCTGAGGAGCTCTGGGGCAAGGAAGGGTGTTTCTGTGTTTATGTATGTGTGCATGTGTGTGCACATTGGGGGTGGAGGGATTCAAGGTTGGGGAGGAAGCAGGGGGGAAACAAAAGGCCAAAATGTGTAAAATGGGGTAGCACTGACCTGACTGCCCCCTTCAAGTGGAGAGATCTTCTTCTGTCTGACAGAAACGCAGCCTGAGGGGGGTTGATTTGTTTGAGACACGCAGAGCCCCAACTGTCCGGGTAAAACAGTGCGCTCTGCAACAAGACCGGCCAGCCTGCTACAGCTCTAATAGGAGGAGGGGGGGTAGGAATGGGGAGGAAGAAAAAGAGACAGGGGGGAAGAGGGGAGAAAGAAAGTGGGAGGCCAGAATCACCAACCCCCACCACCTCTGCCTGGCTCCCCACGCCGCTCCACCCCCCGCGCACACACTCCCCCGCACCTCCGCCCCCTCCCCTACCCAACACCCAGTCACTGTCAGGCCAAACACATGATGAATTGCCCTGTCAACAGAATTCATTCAGGGACCAATTAATTCAGCAGAAATGAACTAGAGCCATCAGTCGCTGAAAAACTCACTGCAAAGAGAGCAAAGTAGCCCCACTTCGGAAAACGAGGAAGCGAGGGAGCGGGAGAGAGGGAACGAGGGAGAGAGGGAGAGGGTGAGATAGGTTGGAGAGTATAGTGTAGATGAGAGGGCAAGCAAAAGAGAGTGAGAGCGCGAAAGAGAGAGGGAGAAAGAAAGGGAGAGGGAGCGTGGTGGAAGTTAGTCTGACAGAAATTGGTCATTTAATGCTTTAGCGCACTGGAGACAGCCCCTGTCATAGACGAAGGCATGGCAGGGGCTCCCCTGGTATTTTATTTATTAATTATCCTATGCAGCGAGGGGCCTTTAACTGTCTCAGTCCAGCCCCGTCAGCCCGGCTCCCTGTCATTTTCTCTCCACAAACAGATCCTTTAACACCGTGCTCCAGGTTAATGGAGACAAAGCCAATATCCAACCAACCTTGCCTTCTCCCCCAAATACAGTATTCATCTGTACCTTATCCAGGTAATTATGTCTCAGACGATCTCCTGAATATGTCGTTGGGATGCTAATAAACCACTTTAGAGCTAGCGTGCAGAACAC
Organism: Centroberyx affinis; assembly: GCF_046629955.1. Lineage (NCBI taxonomy): Eukaryota > Metazoa > Chordata > Actinopteri > Beryciformes > Berycidae > Centroberyx > Centroberyx affinis. The sequence continues at coordinate 309,884 of NW_027280623.1, read as the reverse complement.
GTCTGACCTTTTCAACTCAGTGCTTCATGGTGGCTACGCCTCCTGAGGAGGGCAGCAATTATTTACACCTTATTGGGAACTGCATGTCATTGGGAATAAACACAGTCCCACATATTTTAATGATGGCTGCATATATTGCGTAGGTAATAGCTAATTCCAAGTCATGGTTTTATCCCCCAGATATATCAACCATTGCTGTCTCACAGCATACAGTATAGGCTATGCACAGACAACATCTGTGGAAAATATGTGTTTTGAATGAGCCATATGATCTATTCAAACTCATAATTCAGCTTTGATATGCAGCTGAACATGTAACAGGATTCAATGTGAAATCTTTGTTGACAAAAGGAATGCTTTGCCAAGTAACTACCTGTCAGGGGGGCATTTTATTCACATAATTCAGATATTTGTCACCTCTCACATTCCATCTCAGTTTCCTTAACAGTGTCAACAAAATTCAACAGAACAGTGCTTGCCAGAAGCTGTTTTGCTGGCGGTGACAAATTAGCGCTGTGAAGGGCGATATCAACACCAGCTAATTAAGGTGTCGTGTGATTTTGGGCTCCAGATCAAGAATCTGCTGATTCATCCCACGGGTGATTATGATGTCCATATGGTCAACGTACAGCGAGCTACACGGGGAAACACTATCGGCCCGCTGCAGCGCCGGCTTTGCCAAAAGTTTGATCTTGTCTTTTGTGGCGGTGTTGGGTGGTGTTCATCAAGGCTCTAAATTATTAACAGCATCTTTTCTTTAAGCCCAGGATCCTCTAGTGGAAAACACGGGATGGGGGGCAGCTGGGAGGCTGCCTCGCACTGGCTGCCACTCTTCTCTGACATCAGGAAGTGAAATTCAACGCTGTTTCCACTGGGGTGTCGTCAGGATGAATTCATTGATGGGGCAGTGCACCTTGGATGCCCCCTTGTTAGTGTCACTTGGTTTTAAGGAATTATCGCACCTCATCTGTAATGCGAAGGTGATTTTATGGTTGGTGTTTGACTGGTGTTGGTGTCAGATACTTTCCAGGTTACATAACACCAGATATACTGTATCTCTTGTCAGTCATTTACAAGTAAGCTCATGCCACATAAAACTATAAAAAGGTGTAAACAATTAAGTTAGTTTTCTATTGTGGCCAAATGATGAGTTATTACTACGGGGTCTAGTAAACCCTTTTTCCTATCTCTTTCTCGTTCCTCTCAATTCATTCCTGTAAGGCCCTTTTACTGTAGTGCTAAGCACAGTGAAAATACACTTAATAGACAACACTGGCATACAACCCAAGTGAACTTGACAAATGGAATAGAAAAGCTAACAGAGAAGAAAGAGGTGCTTAGGCCAACTGTCACAGGTAAAGTGCTTTCCTGATTTCTGTTTACTCACCATGCTTGAAACTTGACTTGTTTTCCTGCAGCTTAGTGAAGAGATTCTGTCTGTGAGTCAGCTGGTTGTTGGCACATATGTCTTGAACTAAACCTAAATGAACTAAATGAACTAAAATTCCCATATAGCATCAATTTTAATACGATGAAAAAGTACAGGTGCAACTTGTGTGACTGTAATCACGTGGTCAACTGAAGGACTCCGAAGCCTTTTTTTTCCCATTTCACATGTTCAATTTAATTGATAAGTCTCGCATGCTTTGTATTTCACCATGATGAAGCCTGCTTGATTCAGCCAATGGTGTCTCAGTGTGGGACAGCTTATTAGAAGCTAACCACTAGCTCTAACAACAAATCGCTCTGCTTCTTAAAGGACTCCCACAGTACCGCTGTAATATACAATACATGGTGATGCAGAACTCATGAGGCAGAAGACGTATATTCTCCTAGTTTAAAGTGGAAGGGACAGAAGAGGAGAAGGGAGGGAGAAGAAACTGCATGTGAACAGAGAAGAGATGTGCTGTAGAATATAATTAATTAAATGAGACTAATTAGGAACATGAGAGCAGGTGCCAGGCTATGAGCTGACAGGGAAGACAGCGAGACAACATGCCAGCACAAAAAAAGAAAAGCGCACACACATACACACATGCGAGTGCACACGCAAACACACACACGCTCACACGCGCATGCACACACACACACATGCACACAGCTCCGGTTATGGGGGTGTATCGTGACAGGCACAGGGACAAAACAACTTTCTGCGTTTTGTCATGTGAAACCCCATAGGAATACTCATGACAGGAAGCGGAGACCCAGGCACCGTGGGGGTCTCTTGCCTTTGTCTCACACACATTCTCTTTATTATTTTTTCTGCTATGGTGGAAGGAAGTTTGAACAAGCCAAAGATTTCTCTCCCCTAATTATTTCAGCACTTTGCTCAAGACTGCAAGCTGTGTAAATTCAGAGACTTCTTCTCCTCCTCTCAGACCTCTTAAAATGCTCCTCATTATAGCCGGCTTGACCAACCTACTTTTAGAGTGATGAAGTTAAATTATATAATTCAGAAATTGTTTGGGAAAAGTCCACATTGTGTGTGGGGATAAATTCACTGAACTATACCACGTTTAATCATTTTTACAGAATTTTTATTGAAATTTTGAAATACTGTAGATTTATTTTGCTAATCAAAGTAAATATACCGCAAAAGTATTTGTGGGTGTCCATAATTTAGAACAACTACATTGCATAACATAACAAAGAAGAGTACCAAATGTTGGTGCTGGTTAGAAAGATTATACAGTACAACCATCCAGCAAATTGTCAAGCATTCAGCACTGTCCCCCAGTTCCCCCAGTATAACCTCCATTGAGTCTATTTTCTTCTCCATACAGCAGCCACTGTTCTCTATCAGAATAAAGCAGCTAAAAATAGGTCAACAAGCCATCACTGTGCAGAAATGTAATGGGTTTGTAGACACTCTCACTGCCTGGAATTGATGATGAGGTTAAGTACTTCTTTGCACATTTTCCCCAAATAAAAATGTCACTTGTCCCACCCACCAGCAACCCATGCCACCGCGCTGCTTGCGGTGCCTCCGACACAACGTATCGTCGGCTTTATGAAGTGTGTTAGCTTCTGCACTGTACTGCAGGATGAAGCCGCACAGAGACACTTCCAGAGGAATGTGGGCCAATTAACTCTATTCTGTAACTTGCCATGAAAAGACGGTCCACTCTTTTCAAATGCAGCTCTGAAAGGGGCATCAGCTATTTCATCACAAGTTACAAATGTGGCAAGTGATGAACATAATGAGTCTTGATGTCACTTAGCCTAAAACTGTATGTGGATTGGTAAAGTGTCAGATATGCACTGCAACCTGCTCCTGTCAAAGGAAGATGTCCTCTTGCTAGTGCTTGAAAATATTCACAATTTATTAATAGGTTTAAATGAATCAAACATAGCTTCTTGAAGACATTTTTGTGAATTGCGGTATTAACATCTGAATTGCGGTATTAACCAAAGCTAAGAAAAAGGACAAATTCTCTCGTTTTCATATTAGACCAAAAAAGTACAAAAAAGCAGCTATTTTAGCTTGAAACGAGAAACAAGGGGGAAGCCATTTTGATCTAATTGAAGAAAGACTTAACTGGAAGAGCTAGATGAGGCCTCAAACATTCCTGTTGTCAATCACAAGCGAACACCAAGGATCTATAAAACATAGCTTCTTGAAGACATTTTTGTGAACTGAGGAGACAATATTCACCGAAGCTAAGAAAGACGACAAATTATCTCGTTTTCATATTAGAATGAATCATAGCACAAAAAAAGGAGCTACAGTATTTTAGCTTGAGTGAAACAAGGGGAAAACCATTTTGATGTAATTGAAGAAAGACTCCAATAGCAAGAACTAGATGAAGCCTCAAACATTGCCGGTGTCAATCACAAGCAAACTGAGGATCTATACCTAACTTTCTTCCAGAAAATACACAAGACAACAGCGTTTCGAGGGCTACGAGGGCCCGCAGCCAAGACTCTGCCAAGCGGACAGCTCAATATCTAGCCTTAGTGCGGCTTGTCAATGCAACCCCAAACTCAAGACAGAGAGAGATGGGGGGTGGGTGTGGGGAAGGCTTTTTTAATTATCTGTGGTTGGGTCGGACTGTGCATCATCATTAGAGAGACTAAATAGCAGTGGTCACTGACTCAGGTAGTGGTAAACGGCACAATTAACAGGCTGAGGAGGGAGAACTGTATTCAATTTGAAAGCCTTCTCTCCTAATCCATCTCCAGTGATCAGCAGTGCTGCTGAGCTACGCCCTTTTACATTCAATTACATTAATCAGGTTATTACCCAGCAAAAAGTCAACATTTTAATCAAGAACCGGCAAAGTAGGGCAGGACATTATACTGAGACAGGGCTAAGTGACAGTCAGAAGGGGGGAGTGATGATATTCTACTGAACATGATCTTTTACTCACAGCAAATGGCACATTATGGAGATGAAGAGGCATGTGAGTCCTAGATGCATATATTTTGATTTTCATCAGATTATAAAATATTCTATTTCGATGTTATCTAAAAATAACATCAGCATTGTACAGAATATATCCCAGATTATTCCAATGTTGCTTTACAACCCTGAATTAATCTCATCCTTTGGTGGCAACTTCAGCAGGTCAAGAATTCAGGTAGTGTATTTTTTTTTACACCTCTAGGCGGTTGCTACTGCAAATCCTCCTGGAGATAATCCTTGCAGGGGTGTTGTAATCACAGCAGGTGTGCAAGAAATGTAAAAACACAGCTGCAGGGTTCATATCCCAATAACTATCCTGTTACTCCGAAATCCTTTATGGAAACTCCGGAAATACATTCTCTAACACAAGCCATTATTCTCATATGGATGGAAACAACTTGTCTAAATGTATGTAGAGCTATCCACTGTGGTGAGGTGGGGGATTATTTCATTCACAGCAGAAAAAAGCCAATTTATATGAATATGTGCTTACTTCACAACCAGTTCAAGTTGACTTTGCTGACTGATTGCTGACTGCACACACAAAGTGAATCTAATTTAGTAGAACCTCTGGCTAAGCAGTAGTTTCTCGCCCATTTTCTCCCACTAACAGAGAGGAAATCAATTCTCAGGCATCTATGACATTCAGGAGATGTTTGTCTTGTTTTTCTTTTTTTATTTCCCTACTTCTTTTTGCATTTTGGCTTGTTAGGGTTTCTGTGATGGCTGACCTGGGGCTGGGGTTCTGATTAATGAAGGGAAATTCTCGTTGTCCACCCCATAATGAGAGAAGACAGAGGTTAGAACAGCTCAATAGGAGAGATAACCACTCTTTGATCCAAACGGTCATGCAGAACCTATACCCGCTGCATCGTCAGAAAGTGTACTGCCAAGCCTCTTGCTTTCAAATCTCTCCTCATAAACTCTAAGAGGGGAGAATATGCCTGTGCCATAAGATAGATAGATGAGTGATAGCATTTTATACTGTAAACCTCAGTAGAATTTAATTTGGCTGAATTGTACTGATGTTTGTCTGTTGTTTAAAATATAGTTTGCAAATAGTTGCAAACTGTCTGCTCTTTCAGTGTATTAATGGCGTTTCCAGATCAGAGCCCACAGACTATTGCAATACAATAATTGACTTCTTACACTCAGTTACACACAAACAGTAGCACAGTGATACAGCATCTCCACACATTCTCAAAATATTAAGTGCCATTTCTGAATCCCCACTAACAAGACTCATCTCAACTTAAGATGTCTTGTTAAATTGAGACCTTGTTCCCCAATGGACTTAAATGTAAAACATATCTCTACCCTTGACAAGCAATGTTAATCCATTTAGTGTAACGAACTAACATGTCCCTAATTAAAATATGCCTTTTAATGATACATACTGACATCCTGGAAAACACTGTCACGCTTCCCTCCTTTAATACAGGAATATGCTAATTGCTTCAGTAACATTGGTGTTCAAATCCCAAGGCTACTAGCCCATCCTTAGGGAGTTAGTGTTGGGGTTTTGAAACCTCCATTCAAAAAGAGGCCCTTTAACGGCTGTTGTTTGAAGATTGTTTCGGCCGGCAGAGAGGGTTAGGCCGCTTCGGGGACTGACACTGTTGATTTCCATTCATTCGCAGACATTCAATTTACCATTCAGGAGCCCCGGTCTCACTCTCCACCCCTCCAGTCCACCACCTCACCCTGTAGGTGCTAGAGGGCAGATAGAGAGCATCAAGTTTCCCCCCATCCCGTGGCAGCTCATTTAAAACAAATCAGGCTGATTGCTGAGTTGCTGAGCTCACAAGGCCCAGGTGATAAAGCAATTAAAGCCCTCTAATTCTTTGGTTCGGAAAGGGCCAGTAGATAATTAACTATATATAATGAAATCCTTTTGTTACCCCTTCTTTTCTCTACGTTTGAGTTTTGTTTCCTAGTGAGCGTGGCTGTTCATTTGATGGGCAGTAGGGGACAGGTCCATGTGGGTGGGGTCTGCAGCCTTTGATGGCAGGGCCCCTGGATGAGAGTGGGGCCTTAGTTAATAGGCTCTCTCTGGACAGATGAGGTCCATTAGGAGGTTAATTTAAAAATGAATAGAGGACAGAGAGGGAAAGAGACAGAGAGACAGAGAGAGATCCGAGCACAACTGTATCCAGACCATACAGTTCATTGGCACAACAAAACACAGGATCCAAAAATGTATTTTCCCAATCAAGCAATGCCACTAATTAAGCATGTGATAATTAAATAGAATATTTAAGCCTATTCTCAAAAATGACCTGAAACTCAACTGCACAAAAAACAGGGAAGCCTTCTCCACACCAAACACAACTGAACCCTATCACTTCCCATCCATGAGGCCATTTCTTAAACATTGAGGCATTGTTCAGATGCATGGACTGCAGCCCCTGCCTCCCCATTTCCATTTCTTTCCCCCCTGCAGAAGGGCTGAATCTGATCCGGGCCCATTGGTGTGTGGATAATGAAGGGGTTACCAGGAGCTGGGAGAGGCCCAGTAATTCCCCGCACCGGGGGACTGGGTTTTTGGGTGGGGTTTGGATGAGTACCCCTGCTCCGTGATGCATGCACTCATGTGAGCTTGTGACAGCCTTACCCAAATCCAAGGCCAGACATAGACACTGCATGTATTATATAGATACAGTACAGAACCAAGCTTCAAACATTTTATTGCAGTAGCAATGCTGCTTTTTTATACAAATGGAGCTGATGCTGTATACATTAGTATTTGTATTAGTTTGATCCTCTGTATATATCACATCCTGTATGTATGCTGTATGTATTTCAGTTACAGTAAAGAAATTTGACAATATGTGCCATGGATACATTTGCTTCTGCTCGACAGCCTCATAACAACTAATATCCAACACAAACATAATTGTTAATTTGAGATTGTAATAATGTATTTGAATCAAATTCAAATTAAAGACACATAAATAAAAGGCCTGCTCCTCACATGTCTTGCTGAGTTCATCATCCTCTCATTGCCCTAGATGTGGGAGTAACCCAGCTCAACCTAAGGTCATGAAAATTAGCATATCATCCGGCAAAATGGTCAGCCAATGTGTGGGCGTCTCCCTAAGGGGGGTCACCTTCTACATCAGCGCTAAGGCACCAAGAGACCCCCACGTACTCCAGGGTTAAGTATCTCCACTTCATTATTATAAAGACGTGAGCCTCTGAACAACTACCCAACCTACTAACGCTGTCAATAGGCATTGAGTCCCGGCTCTATCCGGCCTGTCCTCACTCACCCTCTCTCAGGACCCTCCATGAGTCTTCATCCATCATCTGAATACTCTGGGCCCGAATCATTGCCGATCATTATAGTAACAGAGAGAGTCCCTGTGATTGGCTGTGATTGTGGGATCAGAGGGATCTGAGGGGTGATCCATCACACTGGGTGGCACACTAACACCTCTGTGTGATGGGGTTCACCTCCGGGGTCGGGGCCAGGTCAGGGAGCCACCGCCGCCACTCTCTGGGCTGTGAGGGAAGAGGGCACCTCCACTGAGAATACCTCCGACACTCCCAGTTACTCACCTACCAAACACTCTGGTGTGCAAAGCGTGGTGTGTAATCATTGGTTTTATCCCATTTGACTAATCCAGTTGAATTATCAATCAGCAACAATATCTTGATTTTTCATAAAAGTTTGAGAATCAATACACACTGAGACTCATTGAATAATTTACTATCGTTTGTGCATCAAAACTCCTCTCTCCACCTCACAATGGAAGACGAGCCGCTGACCCCATCCGACTTGTTTCTCAAAACTGGTGCAACACAACATGGTAACCCGAGGCTATGTGTTGTCATCCAAATGAGATAAGTTTATTTTCCCCAGCCCAGCATTTGTTCCATCAGCCTGTGGGGTCGCAGACCACACTAGGAAGCAGTGGGGAGTCCCTCTCAGCACCTGCAGCTCTAGCGAGGTGGCCCGCTAGCGAGGAAAGGCTTTGGCCGCTGCCCAAATATCTGCCTGCACCTTCTGTGCAAACGCACCAGCCTTAGGAAACCAGGAGGCAGCAATATTGTGGAACAAATGTCCTCTAATCTCAGCCTGCTGGTCCGGGGTCCTGGGTGGGGCCTCTTGGTCATCCCATCCCAACACTCCCCTTTCGCCTGCTCTCCAAGCCTGATCCAGGATTGTCACTACACAGGCCAATGTTATTGGTGAGTAAGCGGGCCACACCCACACAGGTGACACTAACATCATAAGCATCAAGATCCACCAGATCCACCTCAATGGAAGCTTCTATATAGTGAACAGCAGCAGCTCTGATAATCTATTGGCACTGCACATGCCTGCAATGACTGTGTACTAAATTTAACTATAGTAATACAGTGTATCATATCAGTGTTAACATGATGTTATATAGGTCTTACATAGCATCAGTGCATTGTTCCTTGGAAATTAATGACTCAAAAATGTAGTAGTCATATAAGAATGGCAAAAATACTAGTGCTGTAGTTTAGTTTTCAAAATAAAAATCTACCATGGCTGTCAGTTTCCAGTGGCGTCGCCAGGGTCTTTCTTTCGGGGCTTAAACCCCAAATATTTTGAGATTAGCCCTGAATATTTTTGATCAGTTAATATGTAGTCCTGAGTGAAGTTTTACATTGTTCAAGATTTCTGTCGCCTCTCACCATCCACGCTCCATTGTGAGTGCTGTCTACAGAGATCTGCCCGCACAGAGAGGGGGGTAAATTCGAGTTAGTAGTCAGAGCGGGCCGGTTATTTTACGTGAGCCAGCTTTGAAGCCTGGCTTTGGGTGCATCAAGGTACATGCCGGGACAAATCAAACTCACCTGTCGCTGCTTGCTATGTGTGTCTGTTTGGAAGGGGGCTCTGCCAATCTGTCATTGTGTAGTTTGAGTCGAACTAAAGGAATAGGCTACGTTATGGATGATTTTAATCTGAGCCAGTGCAGGGACTTGAGAATTGGGGTAATGTGTTCAGATTCAGAAAAGTCTAATCTACTAGTTATAAAAGCATGGATAAGCTTTTCCAAGTCTTGATTTGACATAAAGCTTCTGATTCTAGTTATGTTTTTAAGATGATAATATGCTGACTTGGTAATCGATTTGATGTGGCTGTTAGAATTTAGATCTGAATCCAACATTATGCCCAGATTTCTGGCCTGGCTTTTTGGCTGTATGGACAGGGTGTCAAGATAAGCACTGAGCTGCTGCCTTTCTTCCAGAGGACCGAATACAATTACCTCCGTTTTGTCCCTGTTGAGCTGAAGGAAGTTGTGGGACATCCAGAGATTGATTTGTTCTATGCAGAGACATATTGAGTCTGTGGGTCCATAATCACCCGGTGAGAGCGCTATATAGATTTGGGTGTCATCCGCATAGTTATGGTAGGCAATATTGTTATGTCAAGAGAAGAATTAAGGAGGCAGGCCGGAGGAGAGAGACAGACAGAGTACAATATACTGTATCACTGTTGGCCTGTACAGACTGCTGCTCAAACTGTTTACTATGCTGCTTCATTTACACCCATGTATGTTCATGTCAAATTACACCAGATTGATGCATTTTGCTGTTGAAATTTAAAAAAATTTCTCCCGGGGGAGGACACCCCCAGACCCCCCTACTATGGTTGTGTGACTTCCTGTGGGCTGAGCCCCGGATGTTCGGCAATCCTAACAATGCCCCTGTCAGTTGCAAGACACCATTATTTTTTAGATTATCTCTTTTTCGCTGTGGTTAAGAGTGCATAAATACATTTGATAGCCTGCCTTGGACTTATTATTATTACCCACAAAAGCAATCTAGTGCCAATCATCTGTGTCTACTACTACATCTGTTGTAAAGTTGATTAACACGTTCATTTATTGCAACACTCACTGACAGTTGATCAATATTTCCCAGACATTTCTACATGCTCAGCATCAAACAAATATGTCATGCAGTGTTGGTAGTAAGATCTTGCAAGACATGTATTCACGACATCACTGCCTGTGTTTTCTCTCAGCTTCCTGATCTGTAAGCAGTCTACCACAGTGATAACCTTATTACCATACATCGTATCAAAGATATTTTTAGATAAATCTTACTTTTGTTGACTTTTCTTTGCAAGTAAAGTACACACATGTAGCTTCTGAATTCAGTCTGTCTACAGTGACTGTAGAAGGTAATTTCCTATAGCTATGATCCTAACGTCTCCAATTCGAGTCTCGCCCACTTTAAGAAAAGCATGAGACGTGAAAGCTAGCGATCTCTCTCCCCCATTATTCACATGCATGCTCATGGGAAGATGATCCAGCAAGGTATCACATTAGTTCTTTATTCTTTATTCTTTGAAGGAATACACTGAGGATAGAGATTTTGGGAGATTGGCCTGTTGGTGAACTTACCCATCCTTGTGTTTCATTGGTAGGTCAGTCGGCCATGTGCTCCATGCTAACTCTTTAGCACACAACATGCTGAGCGATCGTAGGCAACTAGCATTATCTCAAAAGTGAGACATGCTATGCTTGTAAATCTGGCTTTGCAGTGTAGATTAGCTAAATTTACATGAAATATGACACAAAAATAACATACTGGTTCAAACTATCTGGGACTACTTTTCCTGTGAGATGTGTGGTGGGTGATGAGAGCCTGTGCCTGTGGATACTAACTATTAGCCTAATTATCCCAATAATATACTATAATTTATGAATTCTATAAACCTTAGTTATTTTGGCTATATTATATGTATAAGCACGTAACACATTTGGCTTGTCATTGCTATCAGTTCCTTATTAAATATTTTTCCTTCGTTTGGATAATGCTGTTACACATTTCCCCCTGTTTTTATTTATTTTCTGTCAAAACAAATCATCTGATTAATCCATTTATCAGCTAGTAATTCACCACAGTTACAGATAAATCCTCTTACCTTTTCCACAGCACAAAGACATATCTACACATCAGCGGAGGTCACTGCTCCAGATATGCATGAATCTTAAATTTGTCTCATACTAGATATTAATAATTAGTGCCTAACTAACTAGCCAATCACGTGGCTGACTCCCAGCATGTTATTTGATGTGGTAAATTGGTAGTGCTGCTGTAGATCTGTCATCAGGAATTATTCCTCACAGTTATGAACTGTCAAATTATTCACGTCTCCGCAACACATTTGGAAAAAAATTACTTTGGTAAATTTTCCCACATTGCATGATCAGATTAAAATTCACAACTTTAATTCAGCAAACAAATATGCAAAGATAGATTTGATCAGTAGCACATATAAACAATTAATTAATACTATGAGAATTGATGAATTATGTCCCTTTTTCCCTAAGAGGCGCAGTGGGAAGCGATGAGATCCAGAGGGCTGCTGCCTCCAGCCTTTAAATCCCTAGGTGACGTATACACCATTGTTGTTGTAAGGCGTTAATGCTATACAGCTAACCATACATCTAGATTTATTCTGAAATATCTGACAGTAACCTTGGCGTTAGTGGTTCATATGTGCTAGTTTAGGAAAAACAAGGCAACCCAACTAATTGGTAATCTCTATGGTAAATTACCACAAGCAGGCTAAGAAGCTAGCAAGCTTCCACAGACACATGGATGATTTTCATATCTATGTTCTCATCACTTAACGGGTAAATTGACCAATGGGACAATCTTCCAAAAACCTGGTGTATTCCTTTACACATGAACAGACCTAACTGATGGTTTCCTTTTTCTCTGACTTTTCTTAATCTCCCCAGTTCAGTTCCTTCAGTCTCATTTGATCCTTTGTTTTTAATTGCGCCCAAGACTTCCATTTCTGTGATGTAGCACACAGTTACATTGTTTATAGCTCACAGTGATTAAATATGTTTTAGGCAGCTGAAGAGACCGAAACAGAAATTATGCAGGCTTTGGAATTAAATATGCCTTTGAAATATTCACACATTTCCTAACTTGGATTTCATCACTCAGAGAAGTTCAATTTAGAATCTGATTTAATCAATAGTGTGACTCCATGCTTCCCTTGGCAGTTCCCAGTCCATTCAATCGGCAATCAATTGGCAATGAACAGGACTTGTGTCTTTTGTAGTCTGGCACACAAGAAGTTGGCCTGTGGAGTGTGTTATTGGAAAAGAATATTTGAAATTATTTTCCTGATCACTGGCTTATCTGCTGGAATCCTTCCACCTCCAGAGAAAAGTTCTGCAAGTTGAACAAAACAAACAGAAATGCACTCATCTACAGTGATTGAAATTTATTTTTACTGTTCCAAAAACTGACTTTCCATTTTTTATAATCAGCTCTAATAGATAACAATTAAACTTTGGAGTGCATGAAAGGAAAGAGAGTTTTCTGCTTTGAGAATCTGTATTCACTATTCAGTATTTTGCTTAGGAAAGAGAAGAAGAGAGAATGAGAGGGGAACAGATGGAAATGAACAAAATGTTTGAGATACTGAATGCTGAATGCTGATATATACTGATATATACATATACTGATATACGGTATATATAGGTGTTTATTTCAAATGAGCAGTCTGGGGGGCACCTCGACGGTAAGCGAGTAGAGAGGGGTGGGGGCGGTATCTATGGCAACGGTCTGGTCCCCAGCTGTCACGGCAAAGGAGAAGATGGGTGCCATGAGCGAGGAGACCACTTAACCTCAGCTGCTCCTCAGCTTAGGGGAGTCAAGATGCTGCTGAAACCCTTACAGAACCTCACTTAATATGTAGACAATAGGCCCCCTTCACGAGACAAAAGATGACTTCGAACCAGCCGGGGGAAAAAAAAAACACAAGTCTTCATACACATGGAGCTCACTATCAGAAGCTCCAAGATACCAGATACAATGTTAGGGGTACGAGAGGAGAAAATTGGCAAAAGCCAATTAGATCTGGTTTCAACTGGAGAATAGTTTTAACTGTACTGTTACATGCAGCCTCTTCGTACTGCAACAGATTTCAAACTCGTCCCTGATTGTATCAGCAACCAGAAAGTTTCACAGAACTGTAACAGTCCGCTTAAGTCACATCTAACTACACAGAATGAATACGCAAACCAGGGGAAATGAGCGAGAATATTATCTATGGAGGTTTATAAAAAAAAAACATGAATGTACCATAATTATTGCTTTGCTCCCTTTATTTCTCCACAGACATCACACCTCTCTCTCTCTCTCTCTCTCTCTCTCTCTCTCTCTCTCTCTCTCTCTCTCTCTCGTTATCGGGCTCCAAAAGATAGGAAACACAATCCACTCTTTACTCTGTTTCCCTGATGTTTAACACAGCGTGAACAGTGTCAGTAAATGACATCATATGACATCCAAGCACCAGCAAGGACACCAATGGACTTAAATTTGAATATGACACTGTTAGGCATAACAATACATATTCAGGGAATAACATGTTTTAAGGTGCTGTAATATCAAAATGAGCATGAAGATCTCAACTTAGTGCAAGCAATCTCCAGAATATTTTCAGAGACAGTGAGTATGTTGGGTCATCATGTAACTCTACTGTTCTTATCAGTGCTTTGTCCACATTTGTAATACTTGTGATTCCAGGCACATGGAGGCTGAAACAGACATTTCAAACCTCTTCCCAACATCGGCTTTCCTTCCCAGTTGGCAGCTCCATGAGGAAAGAATTTCCAATTATTCTTTATTCCCACTTGAATTTAAACATGAGTTAAGTTCCAAACCTTAAAATACTGTGTCATCAGGCGAAGAATACAGTGGGCATGGCAGTCAGGAAACTAAAAATCTGCTCTGTGCTGTCGTGTGAGAGGGATGGTTCATAACTTGTTTCTTCTAGTACTATTTCTACTTTCTTCTACTACTAACATCAAAGTGCATTTAAGCAACATTACACCTATTTCACTGATTGTGAAGCAGAGCAGTGGTGGAAACAGTACTAAAACATCGTACGTAAGTACTGTTACCTTGCTGAGATTTTACTTAAGTAGGAGTAAAAAATACTAAAAAAGTAAAAATCTACTTTAGTAAAAGTAAAAAAGTAGCTCATTTAAGATGTACTCAGAGTAAAAGTTACCGAGTTACTTTTTCGAAAAGAGAACATTGTTAGATGTAACATTTTCCATGCAATTCTAAAAGGATGAGAGAACAGATAGAAATTCCCAAATAAAGTGCACAAAGTAAAGCCTTCTCTTCTTTGCTTACTGACCGTTCACTGTGAATGGCTCCACAATTGGCCAATTTAGGAAGGTCTAGTTTCTGTTGATTATGGAGAGCCTACAAAATGCGTACTCTGTAAATGGATGTGATTTAAAATGTAGCTAAGTACAACACTTCAGTAAAAACATACTTAAGTAAAAGTAAAATTACTGACTTTAAAAAATACTCAAAAAAGTGCACAAAAAAATCAATTACAGTAAATGTAATTAGTTATTTCCACCCGTTGAGAGCAAAACAATGATCAAAAAGAGTGAGACAATAAACGTAACATCTCCCCTCAGCCAACCCCCTCTTCAAGAAGTGAATAATTTGGGTCTCATCAGGTGACAAGGTTGGACTGACTGACTTGGTGGGAGGGAGGGGAGGAGGGAGGGGTGGGTCTGACAGGGTGTCGTCGCGGCTGTGACACGTATTGCCGGTGACAGAGGTTAGGGGGTCAGACAGGAAGGTCTGTTGTTATGAAGGGGAAGCGGACTGCATTGTTCCCGCTCCGCCCTCTCTCCCTCTCTGGCTGCGCAGCGATGGCCTAATCAGGCCGTGAACACAGACAGCGAAAGCTCATTCAGTGTTTTCTTCTTCATCTCCCATTGTCTCTTTGTCTGTTTCTGTCTCCTCGATCAGCGACTCTCTCCTCTCATCACACTCACTCACGCTGTTGTTATACATCCCCAAAATCTTTCCATCTATCTCCTGTATGCAATTTTTCACTCTCCTTTTTCTCTCTCTCCTTCCATTTTTCACCTTCTTCTTCTCTCTCCACATCTCTCTTCCGATGTCTATCCCTCTGGCATAGATGTTTCTCCCTCTGGCTCAGTGTGTGTGTGTGTGCACGTGTGTGTGCACGTGTGTGTGCGTCTCTGCCTCTGGCCGTCCCATGGGAGCCCTCAGAGGCTTTAGAGGCCAAATGAGGTGTAAGTCTATTAAAAAGGGAGAGCCAATGTGCAGATTCCCAGCCCAATATGGGTCCTGGCATGTCATTCAGGTGCAGTTAATTTCCACTTGATCAAGAGTAGACGTGAGGCAGAAGGAGGAACTGAGGAGTGAGAGACTGACAGGTCAACATCAACACATTCACCATCTTCTTGCTTCTCTTTTTAGCCTCAGCTGAACCTTCTGACAAGCATAAGCTAAGCATAAGCTACAGTATTAGCTGTTACTGAGGTTAATCTTACAAAACAACATTCTGCCACACTGATCACGTGGAGAGGTTTGAGATAATTCAAAACACTGTCAAAGTTTCTCCATAAATTCAGAGAATGACGGATCGGTACTGCATCTCGGTGCAATTCATTTGCAATGGAGATTCTGTTGATAACCATTCAATGGAAACAGGACAAAACAAGCATGTTTGTAGGCTAGGCGTATCCCGCTGTTAGCGTATATGTGCCACATAAACTCATGAAAGGACAGATAGATTAAATAGGCCTGTTTATTCATATGAAGATGACAAATGTAGTAAGCTGGGGAAAACGAAAGGTTTGGAGGACACACTATTCATTATAGGACTGCCTGTGGGTCAAAGTGTTTTTATCTAAATCAGGTCCCAGCCCATTTTCTCCGCCGCACCGCCAGGCTAGGCCCATGTGTTTCTGCTTAACCTACTTCAGGTGCTGTCTTGAATACCTGTGCCATTTCTCTGCACCCGTAATGACGATATGAGGAGCACAAGTAGGGATGGCCGATGAAGTATGTTAATAATAACTGAAAAAAATAGAAATCTTGCTATTTAACTAAATATGAATTAAAGGTAATACTCAGCAAATCAGCTGAGTTGGTCCTTTCTCCAAAACCATATATTCAAGTGTCAATTAACATTCCAATTTTCATTTTTACCTACCAGTGATTTTAGTCTCTATTTTTAACGAATGACAACTATGATGTGTGTACCAACTGGGACATCAACTCACACTGGAGAAGTGATGTTTAAACCTAGCATGCTGTCATGAGAACTTGAAATGGACACTAGCAGATTAGCAGACTGAGACGCTTTTGCACTTAATTTTATTCATTACTTTATTACTTTACTTTATTGCTTGATTTCTCCCTGTGAGTGAGTCTGACATGTGGTCCTCCTGTGATGGAATGATGTTTCTAAACAGGTAGATGATTCATACCTACATAAAGCCCCTCCAAAATGAGTTCACTCCACATATGAATTTTAAAACCTCATTTTATATGGCACTGAACAGGATTGCATGATTTGTTGAACCGTGCAGTGATGACTTGGATGTTGAGGTTTATTGAAGTAACGGCAAACGGAAAGGGTTTTTTTTTTTTAAACAGAGCTAGTCTGTAGGAATCGGGGTGGTTCGAGACAGATGGGAGGACACAAAAAACAGACACAAACATATTGAATGTGTATTTCAGTGTATTCAGAGTCAGCCTGCTCCGGTGTTCCTATCTATCTGTCTGTGGTGGCTGAGGGGGGCTGAGGTCAGTAGCCCAGCTCTGACCTCTCTGGGCCCATTTCTCTGACAGACATTTGTCACTCTGTGGAGGGCCATGTGCAGTAATAGATTATTGACCACCTCAGCAGTCCCATCACTCCACAGACCTCAGATCCCCACTACTGCCACCTTTATCACCAGACAGAAGCCAGAGAGAGAGGGAGAGAGAGAGAGGGAGAGAGAGAGAGAGAGAGAGAGAGGAACAGCATCTGGAACACATGCACACATTATGATGAATGAAAGGCTACTACTAACTGAAGCAGTGCTCTGATACATTCTAAGCAAGTGAATGTGTGAATTACTGTGTCTTTTGGATTCAGAACAAGCAAACATTGAAAGTTTAGCATAAAATTCAATGGCTATTCGGAGTGAAACAGAGGCCCATCTGTCTCTGAATTACTGTACACAAGCGGGAAATCAGTGTGATATTTCACAATGCATGGCAACACACTATAAACACAAACCTATGAACAAAATGCACCAGTGTCAAAGACCTTCAAAACTCTTCAAAAGAGTGTGAAGGAAGTAGAAAGTCGTCCATAGGCCTGCTCCTTTAAAAGAGGATGGGATACTAGACGGTCCCTGATGAATTAGGGGGAAAGTAGGTCTTTCTTCCATATTGTGTGTTTTGTTTTTTGGCACAGTCTGGGGTTCTTAATTGTATGATAATTCATCTCGGAGCACTAATTTACCCCCTGCCAGTCGCTTTAAATGTTGGACCATTTTGTGAACCAGCACTCAGAATTATAAATGAGCCGATGGCTTAAAGAAGTGTGTCTTCCAGCTAAGGAGCACGTTTCCGCCCATATTCTTAAGTTTTTTTTTTCTTCAGCATTACGCGCTTTGGGCATATGAGTGCCCATATGTGATATTTCCTGGTTAAAAGGCGTTTTTTTTTTATGCCGGATGTGTTGTAATTTGCCTATCGTCTCACCTGTAAAAAGAAATTTAACCAGCCATAATAAGATGAGATCAGATGGTTGACAGAACATGTTATGGCCTTTCATATTAAATCTTATATACTGTGAAAGAATTAGCACAATGTGATATTTAAAACCACTGTAGCACACGCAAAACTACAAAATGCTTTCTTCTGAAATAGCAGGAAATACTGAGCAAATGAGATTATTTCCAGCGAAAAACCCAAAACACACACATACAATGATTCAAATCCAGTGCAGTGTGATGTTTTTGATGTGGCATGTCGGGTCTGCAATATGTCCCTCTCCGGCAATTCATATAATAACTACCTGCTGTTCAAATTCTTGGGCCCTGTCTGTCACACGATTGGGGGACATTTAGGCTTATTTTGCCATTGCTTATTTAGCCACGGGAGGCCTATTAATTTCAGCAGGCCCTGTCCTCTCCAGGGGCGATCGCTACCCGCAGCACGCGTGTCCCATTGTTTAGATCCATTTACATCTGTGGTCAATGAATAATGACAGCGCTGCAGTGTAGACTCCAACACAACAAAACACATACTTGCACACAAAAGCTCAGGGACAAAAATATACACACAAGCTGGACAAGGAAACAAATTTCCCAAATGCAGAATTACTGGGGGAAAAAAAAATTCAAAAAATGTTTGCAGTATTGGCGTGCTTTATCTGCAGAGAGTTACGGCTCAAAGCTGCATAATGCCAAGCAGAGCTGTAACTTTCCTTTGTTGATCCTCCGCACTGTTAGAAATTCTGCTGGTACGGCTGTTATTTTGGCACCTTCCCAATCGTATTTGACCCAGTAAATTAGCCACATTGGTTGATATGGTGCCACGCTAATGTTGAGGGTTTATTCTCCATCGGGTGCACAGACTCCTGGCACCCGGTATTTCACTCTGGCTGTGCAAAAAAGGCTGTGCCACTGCTACCACACATCATAGAATATTAACCCTTTTCTGTTCCCTGGCAAATGCACCAGATGGCACAGCACAATAACAGCTGTCAATTTCAAGGCAGTGCCTCTTTGGTGGATTTTTCCCCCTTGCTCTTTGGGACACTGGGAGGATTTTTTAAGACATAATAAGTGAACTGATGTGCTGTTTCAGATCGTAATGAATCAAATGTTACAGTGAAGCAAGAAGCGTGTTTCCTCCCTGGGAAACCAAAGAGGTGTTACGGAGCAAGAGCAACAGTCAGATGTGCGTGCCGCAACACACAAACACAGACACACAGACACACACACACACACACACATAAACACACACCAGTAATGGAGCTGTGGAAGAGCTCTTGCACATTGAAATGTACAGCACCAGGTTGAGGTTTCCCCTCCTTCCACCCGAGCGCTCGTAGCAGTCATGAGATGAGGTCCCTGGTGCCCCCTCAGCTGCCACTCTAGTTAAATTAAAACTGAGGCCTCCAAATACATTCCTCATTGTGGGCCTAAAGCGCAGGAAAGTTGCATTTGGCCCAAGTGGTGGCTGGGGAATTGTCCCCCTAACCCACTCCCATTCCCCTTATTTACATGATAAAGGCTGGAGTCAGGGAGAGCCACAGGCCCAGAGCTATGGTGTTTTTTTTTTTTTCCATTTATTCATTTCTTTACCAACATCACTTCTCTTCCATCAGAGGCGAGTGACGAAATCATAGTAGCAATTTAGATTTAGTTTAACACACTCCCTGGAACACAGGACAGGGAATTGCCTCTGTGTCTCTCTCCTGTCTCCCTCCACCTCCATCCCTCGCTCCTAGTGGCACAGAGTGGCCTCCTCTGAAGGAGCAGGAGGGAGAGGTGTTTTACATCCTTTGACTGGCCCGCCGTCTCGCCATTTGCCAATAGGAGGGCTTTCCCAGTCATGGTTTGAATAGTTACAGTACTCTTATTCTCAAGAGGCCTCAAGATTACAAGAGTATGGTAAGAGTAATATGGATTTTTCCTCAGTCTACTTTTCACTTCAATCATCTGACTTTCTTCAGCTGGAGTTATGAAAGGCAGACACAAACTGTATAACTGCCACAGAGGTCATCTATCCCTCTCATACTGTGCTTTGTAACTCAATTTCCCACCTGGCTTGAGCTGAGGGCGACACACAGAAGTCAATTCCAATACCAACTCCCCAAAGTGCATGTCCAATCGAGAACTCTGCAGTTTAACCTGAACGGACTTCATCAATCGCAGAGTTGAAGTAAATCAATTTCAAATTGACCCAAGTCCCAGCACTATCTCATGTGACAGTGCATTGTCTATATGTGCTGCCTGTCCGCCTCTGAGTCTGCTAAACGAATCTGACTTAATGACATCACACTGAAGCCTATAACTAGCGCGCTTGCCAGCTATCCCGGGTCTTATTTCTTCTCGGAGAGTTGTTATGCCACAGGTTTCTGGCCCGAGGCTAAGAGGAGAGAAGTGCAGTCAGCAGGAGGTAAAATCCATACGCATCTCCTGAGATCTCATCACACTCATCAGTGTAAGAACTCATATAATCCTGCTAATGTCTGTGTGTCTGTCAATAGAAACTCTCACAGAGACCAAAGTGTTCTAATTAGAAAACGAAAGCGCAAACACATCGTATCTGTCTGTCTGTATGTGTGTGTGTGTGTGTGAGAGAGAGAGAGACCCGGAGAAAAAGAGAGAGAGAACTATGATGAAAAGGTAGTTAGGAGAAAAGAACAATAGAGCGCACAGATCATTGAATTTGCATGAGTGGATCGTCTATTTGTAATTTTCATAATTAGCAGTATACCTTTCACATCTACAAACGCCCTCTTCATATCCCCCCTGCCATTTCTCCCGAATGGTATCCTCCCCCTTAAAGATTAATTGAAGCTGGGATAAAACAAAATGGTTCCCAGGGGGTGGCCCACTGTTTGTTATTCATGTGGGTCTGAAAACAGCAACAGTAAATCCTCTAAGTTGTTGTTAAGCTGGGGATATTACCATATGTGTGCCATTTCCATAGACTGACAGCTCCCTCTGGATCAACTGGGGACTATTGATCTTGCAGCACTCCATTTCAAGTTAATTGTGCTTGAAATGAGGTCCACACTCCCAGGCATACCTTTGTTTGAAAGGTGGATATTCATTTTTATTTGGCAGGATGTTGATATCAAAGACATAGGATATATTCCATATTTAGTTTATGTTTATGCTGGAGAAGCAGTTTCTCTTGCAGTGATTGGTCAAACATCTCTCTGATAATAGGCTGATGCATTGTAGGGATTGGTTTTTGTTTTTGTTTTTTTTTCTCAGTTGTGATTGGACAGAAACAACGCTCCTCCTATATCGGTCATTTTGGCAATAGACAGAACAGAACAATGTTTCCATTATGCTCTGGGTGTACAAAATATTGGGACCACCTGCTCTTTATAGACAGGGACTCCAGGTGAAAGCTATGATTCCTGATTGATTTCATCTATTAATTCCACTTCAGTCATGAAGCAGAGATGTAGATGAAGGGGACAAATTGGACAAGGTTTTTTTAAGCCTTGAGACAGTTGTAACATGGATTAATCAAAAGGGGATGAAACTCAATTTTAGGAGGGTGTCCCTAATATTTTGTACACTGTGTAAAACTGTAATATAATCATAATAATTTTAAAATAATAATAATTTGGGGTTATTGTATTATTATTGTATTATTATTATGAGTGAGTGTGATGCAGGCATATATCTGTCAGTATTTATGATTGTATGTAATGCCTATGGAGGTATTACAGAACACAGATTGTCTTTAGTTGAGAGCCTGGGATCCAACTTTATAATTTCTGGGCGAGCGCCGTCTTTCCTGTATCTCTGCTGGGAGCTGAGTGCCTGACTCAATAAAAGAGCAAATGAGGAAATTGCACCAACTCACACCAGCTCATGCAGAGAAAGCAGACTTTCCCACCAACTGGCCTTCATTTCCCAGTTACACAAACAAACAAACTTGAGCCAGTATTTCATCTACTCATTTGCGGTGATTATAAGTAAAGCCTAAACAGGGCACTTTAAAAGCTACTTATGCAAGTGTTCTTAGGGTTTTTTTCTCCTAGCCTCATTTAGCTTTAATTCGTCATCAGAGAGAAATTGTCTGCACTGCAAACTCACATGAGGGTGAACTTTGCCGATGGAAAACACCGAAAGAACACTTAAAGTTTCACAGCTTTGTGGCTACTGTACGTACAGTATAATCCCTGTCATGATTAAGAGCAAATCGGATTAGCATATGTGACATATGTGTGTTTTTACAGCTACTTTTGACAGCCCGACAGAAACAGTGTGAGAGGTAGACTTCCAAGGAATGAACCAAAGTACAACCTCATTAAGACAAAAGAGAAAACGGCGAGGTAAGCTCTGTTACAACCCAAATACTGCCACTCTCTCTGATTAAACCTCTCAGTCTCAACTGCATCATAATCCTGCCTGGAACTCTTGCAGACGGATTCTTGAGTAAAAAATAAAAAAAATCCAGAGAGGAAACCAAACGAGTGTCAGTCCCAATCTGGAGACTATCTTGGGATATTCCCATAGCTCCTTCCTCCAAGGCAAGGGACACTTTGCAGGAATGAAAAGGGATGCAAATGTCTTCACAGAAACAAATTCCATCTCCCCCAGTAATCGCTCCCCCTATAGTCTGATGTGCCTGACTGTTGCTGGAACCTATCTGTTTACAATATCAGATCACAACAAATAAAAGGTGTGTAATGGAGGACATTAGAGGGGCCAGTGTATAGAGGCAGGATTTAATTTGCATGGCAGATTAGCCCGCTAGTGCCACTGGTGGGGCCACAGCCTCAGGGGCAAAGTCAACCCCTTTCTCCTTTCCTCCATCTCTTTTATTCCTTTATTAATAGGATCTAGTCTCTTCAAATCCATTAAGTCAATTGAGCAGACCCATATATAATCTGATTTCAAATCCAGCATGAAAATGCTTAACCAGTGGCCCTGGCTCCATGCTGGCTTTTCTCTCCATGCAGCTGGAAAGGTTCAGTGAGAGAGGAGAGAGGGGGGAGCTGTAAGAGAGGGAGACGTACTGTGAGGATATACAAATCTCCCTCTGATCCACTCTCAGAAGATGCAAGAAAGAAAAGTGAATATACATCCCATGGTTGTTAGAAGTGTACTTAAGTATTGTGAAATTGACAGATCTTATTGAATCAGTTGCAAAGTTGATGTTTTTTTTTTTTCTGCCACTGTATGGTCAGTAAAATGTACAGCATGTGCATGTACAGAAGGGTAAAGGAACCCAGAGTGTAGTGTACAAAATAAATACATGTTACATCTTCCAGGCTACCTATTTCAAAATCCCAGTGGAAGAGGAAGAGGGAGAGATTGAGAGAGAGGGAGAGAGAGAGAGAGAGAGAGAGAGAGAGAGAGAGAGAGAGAGAGAGAGACTGAACACTGCTGGAGGCTTTTTGGTCTCTGCCCTCTGCGCACTGGCCTGACTGGGGCCAAGTTACGCCTCAGTGCCCCGGCTAGCCTCAGCTTTACACAGGCAGACAAATACACACACACACTCACAGCTGGGGTTACCAGTTATTAGACAGCAAGAGGAGAGAGCCAAGTACACACTTTCACAAAATCATGCATTCATAAATACATTTACACACCCTGAACCCCTCTCTCTGAAACACGTAACTGAGTGACAGGGAAGTGTAAGACTTGACGGCTTGAAATGCTGCATAAAAGGCGCAGCCATTAGAAATAGAGAAGGCTTGTAATGAGTTGGCTTTTATTGGCTTTTTATCTCTTCTATGTCAAATCATTTACTGAATACATGTATTTTACCAAAAGAAATTGAACACCAACAGCATCTTTGATCATATTACCAATAAGATGTTTTTACCTTCCAATCTAAAATCAAAATTGTTGTCATCTTTTATCTCAACTATAACATGTGAATCATTATCTGCGATTGTGTGTGTCAGCAGGGTTTTTCTATTGACTTTGAAAGTTTACCTAAGGTCTGTTAAATGCATGATATCCCTCTCTATAGGTGTATTATGAATCCTGTGATGTCAACCTTGAATTACATCTGTGCCCCCCCCATCCCTTCCCCAATCCACATCTTATTAACATAGAAGGCAACAGCAGCAGCAACAATGTTTTGCTAACAGTTCATGCATTACCACTCAGGGGAGGGTTAGCACCATGCATCCCTGCATCTCAAACACACACGCTCCCCAGTGTGATTCAGTGAAAAAAAAAAAACACAACATTGCCGATCAGAGCTGTTCAGCCCGCCTGCTCTGCACTCGGGGCCCCTGACAGAAGCGGTGATGTTTGAGAAGCAGAGAGCCCCGAGTTTGTCCATCACTGATTAGTAAAAACTCCAGCTTCTCCTGTCCAGCTACAGCTGATATGCTCGTCTGTGGATCTTGACAACATCAATGGAGGCATTTAGGAAGCACAAGTTGTGAACAAGCTTATATATACAATCAGAGATAAGCGTGCGCACACACAAACACATATGGACAAAGACACACACAAACACATGCGCATGTAATGGTACGCGCACACACACACACACACACACACACACACGCTCATGCAGCGTGCTCTGCAGTGAGCAAGAGCTGTTGTTTAATTTGTAAAACAGTGCTCAAAAAAGCTGGAGCGAAGCAGGCAATTAGAGGCTCTTCTTCCTGAGGACTTGACTGTTTTCCTTTAACCTTTACACAATGATTTATGTCAAAGGATTTGTCACCTTCGCAGAGGGGCCTTCACACACAGCTTTTCAAAACACACAATAGGGGAAAGGGAGGGAAAAAAAACTTACAATCCTCCTGTGAGGATTTGGGAACTTATATAACTCCCAATTATCAAAACTTCTTCTTGCAGCCTTGCAGGCCTCCCCTCTGTTTGTAAGACTCACAAAATATCTACAGTGCCACTGAAGAGTGTATAATGCCTGTGTGCCCACATGACTGGCGAAAACACTCCTGCTCTTTCTGCCCCGCTGAGTCCTGCTGCATAATGGGGGTCTTGAAGGCTCTGGGCTCAGAGCAGGCCTGCCTAACAAAGCCTTGGTGGCTTGCAGCAGACAGGAGAGTGCGTTTGTGAGCCAGTTGCCAAAAACTAATTTTCAGGAGGTTTTCTGTGGGATGCAGTGGCAGCGGCATGACAGTGTGAGGTTTAGATATCTTGGTGAGCGGGGAGGGCTGGGGCGGAGATAGGTCTTTTGTGAAGGCCCAGAGAGTTGGTTCAACAAGAAGAAGTTCACAAATTGGTGGTTCGGAATAAATTTCAAAAGTGAGGTTTGAGGTTTTCTGCTTTTCTTTTTTGTTTGTTTGTTTTGTCATTCTATTATTTAAATTTTCCACTTCAAGCAGTTTGTGAAATTATTCAGATTAGCCACTATCATACTAAGAGCATGCGCTATCACCAGCCTGCCTTTGTATTTCTCTTACTCACTGTGTAACCATCTCTCTTGAGTTTTCAATCTTTATCCCCTCACCGTTCACTTTCCTTTTTTACTCCCCAGTAATGTACCTGTTTACCTGTTGGGTGGTCTTGAGCCGGGCTAAACTAAAGCCCCAGTCCCTGCAATCTAAGTGTAGAGTAGCTGCTAATCCGATTTCAGGAAACAGCCAAGACCCCCCCTCCCTTCCCCCCTCCCTTCCCCTTTCAGCATCCCAGCTTACCCCTCCTCAGAGAGGGAAGGGAATAAGAGCAAAGAGGGGCAATGGTGGAGGAGTTGGAGGGAGAAGTCAGGGAAGAAGATTTATTATTTGGGTTTTGGGTTTAGCCATCGGAGTACCTTTCAGCAGGTACTCTGGTGAAATACTTCAGGACTACATAACCGGGGCTCTTACACGTACCTGGCTCTTTAATGAGACATACATAAGGTGGGACAGGGAGGACATATTACCTGCTCACTGACTGCCCTCTTTTCTGAGCCCACTCTGCCCTCTCTGGGACGTTACTGAGGCCAAACATAAAGCAGTGTTTCATGGTGCTGGGGCTTATCTGGCCTCTGAAAGTATGTGAGACATGCCAGGAAACAAAGGAGCGTCTCTGAGCCCACTAGCAGGGTGAGCATATCCCTTTCACAGGCCACACATCTCCCTGGCTTTACTTATTTGACAGGCTCATGGTGATTTTCAATGGAGGGGGTCTGCACCTGGAAAGAGACTGACCAGCATGGCACATGGACCACCACTGCTAGGAAAGCCTAGATACCAGACTGCCTTTCAGTATGAGGCAGCCTGATACAGCAATCCTCTTTTTATTAAGGAATTCTTTACAATAAATAGGTTGCGTATATATATATATGTTACTTGCAACACAGTATATATATTAGAAAGTTTAAAGACACATTTGAAGCTTTAGACAAGTTTAAAGACTAAAGATTAAAGTTTAAATTCCTTGTTTATTATAAGAGTATATGGTCTTTATGAGTTATCTGTTGGCGTTGTTTGATGATTACGCAAATGAGGGACCTGCTTCTTACTACATGCTACTATATGCTGGCTTGTTCTGAGGAGAGAGCGGACCAGAGCCGTGGTGAGGCTGAAGACAGGCTCTGCTCACCCTGAGGAAAGCATGGCCTCAACTGGCCAAACATGGGCAGTACAACCTAGAACGCCTCCCAGTTCTCCCTCTGTCTGTACATTCATCCATGCAAGTTGCACAATACATTTTCATTGAATGCATTTCTTTTTTTTTCTTGGGGGGGGGGGTCAATATTCTGATTTTGGAGCAATGAAAAAATTTTTAGTGCGGCAGACATTTTGCCCTGTGAATGTGCATAGTTCAACGAAAAGGCAATGCCATATCAGTGACATGAATAAATCTAATATAGTATATGTGATATGATGATGCTCCACAACCCACACACACACACACACACACACACACAGAGTGAACGGCGGTGTTAGGACAGCAGTGTGTGTGACATGAGGGGATTGGTGTCATTGTGTCACAGCTGATCCCTGGTGTACTGTCAGACAG
The DNA here is from genome assembly GCF_046629955.1 of Centroberyx affinis. Lineage (NCBI taxonomy): Eukaryota > Metazoa > Chordata > Actinopteri > Beryciformes > Berycidae > Centroberyx > Centroberyx affinis. Next base: position 282,995 of record NW_027280623.1, on the reverse strand, counting down.
CAGAGACCCTCAGGGCCTCCCTTACTGCTGAGAGTACAACAGTCCATACGGCATCTGTCGTACCCACTGAAACACCAGCGTGTGTGTGTTTGTGTGTGTGTGTGTGTGTGTGTGTGTGTGTGTGTGTGTATGTGTCTGTGTCTATTTTTGCATGTATGCCTGTGTAGGTACATGTGTGTCTCTGCGTTTGCTGTACATTTATGATTCATTGTGTTGCTGTACTGCTGCATGCCAGATAGAGAGAATGGCTCAATGCAATGCAATGCTTCGCTAACAGCTACTTCCCATAACCTCATTCTAACTCCTTCACCCTTCTCCTTACGCCTAAACTCTCCCTTCCTCCTCATCCCTTAACTCAGCTCCCACACCTCCATCTCAGTCTCACCCTCCCTTAGTTAGCCACCTGCCATTGTGGCTACCTAGCTGATTAGCACCTCTCTCTAAAGCTCCTCTTGTGTTTATTAGTCCCGTCTTTAACGACAGGTCACTCCACTTCCAGCCACCGATGACCTTGGTCTAACACTCCTGCCACAGTAGGATTGCTCCATAAACGGTCAGTAAAGAGTGGGTGTCTGGGGGTTAAAAGCTCCCACTGTCACAAACAAAGGTAAATAACACTGACTTTGTTGTGTTGTTTCTGGTACGACTCTGTCCTCAGGTTCCTTTTAGGGAGAGCAAGGCTTTATTGCCGAAGTCTGAGAATTACCCAATGGATATTGGCAGCACTGCACTAAAATCAATAATTCGCTATCTTTACAGGCCGGAGTGAGAATTGAAGACCATAGAGCCGTGAGAGAGAGAATCTGTTTCGTTCCTTGTTTGTTTTCACAGTATTTGTTTTGTGTGACATCCAGCATTTTGTCAGTTCCTGCAAGAGCTCGGTGTCTCAAAAAAGTAAGAAAAACAAAACAAAAAACAAAAAAAATGGCTAATATTCTGCTTTGATGCTCATGCATTTTTAGTAATTACTTCTCTGTATCATGAAGAATTTTCCACATCAGTGGGGTATTGTCAGTAGAAAATTAAAGCTTCTGCAGGACACTGAAAAGTTGTTAGATATTATTATTTGGCCCAATATTTGGGATATGAGTGATACAATGAATGGTGATAAACAGAATGATGTGTGGTGGATTTAATAAACCAGCTGCATTTTATAAGGCGATCAAGCTTGATAAACACTGACCAAAAAGGCAAACTGCTTATTTGTTTAACCATTGTGTCTTTGTCAGGCCACTGAGAAAAGTCCTGATGTAGCACTTCTATAGTTGTTGTGAAGAGAAGCCTCTTGAGAAGGCACCAAGGAGCTCGGTCCATTCCCTGGGTAGACACAGATAGACTGCTTCAGATTAACTGGTTTTCTTAATGTCTCCTCTCTGGCGAAGTTTCTTTCAGAGGTCTGAGAGGCAAACAGGCCCCAGTGAAAGACTCACTCCCCATTAGTGGAGGTGAATAGCTCTTCTGTGAGCAACCGGTTAAAGCAGGGTAGGATAAAAGACCTCTCCACACACTTCTTCAGTCAGATTAGAGAGGTGACTCTTGTCTCGAGGACGTAAAATGTTTATACATGCACAGGGGAGCACTCTACCGTAGGAGCCTCACCAGTGTCACCATTACATTTATCAGCAGGAATGCAGTAAGCTGTAGTAGTCTGTATTTGAACAGCTCATAATGATGCATTTGAAACTGTACTTTCATTCATGATGCATTATCAGTGTTAATCATAAAGTATCCCTATTTTTTACTTGAAGCCAAGCCTTTCCTTAGGAGAAAGATTAAAATATGACTGTGGCCGCTGCTTTAGTGTGTTGTTTTACACAGTGGGAAAACGTATGGCATGTGCCTCTGTATGACCTTCTGGGTGCGCTGCCAAGAACTAGAAGCTAACTTAAAAAATCCATGAGAAACTACTCATGGGAATGGTGGCACTCCAAAAAACTCAAAAAAAGGCAAGATTTGACTTATTATACCATATTTGTATCGATGGCCACATATGGTGTAACTAAGGTTGTCTTTTGGAGTGTCGTCTGTGTGTGTGTTTTAAGCTTGGATACCATTTAAACAAGAACAACTGAGTGCCCTATGAATTTCACACTTTATCTTTTGCAACATTGTTGAACTACTGGTGAAGGTCATAATACCACTGCTAGTAGTTCATAAATATTTCTGTAAAGAATTGTGTTACTTGAATGAATGGATGAAGCAAAATGGGTTGACAGAATTGATAAGAGGTCAAGCAAAAATTAAGTCAAAATACTGAAAATTAAAGTTTAAAATCTTCAAATATCCACTTTGGTTTTGAAGTCAGTTTCCAAAGTATTACAAAGCATTTTTCCTGTCCCACTTCTTCAACTCAAGTCTTCCTTACTTCTTGAAGGGAAAAAACTGCACCTAATCGCAGGCTCCTTGCTTCCTTGCCAGCTACCAGCCCCTGATTGCATTTCACCCGTGAAGTAAATACTACATGCTCAGTTACCAGGTGAAATCAAGCAGGCAGATGTGTCTGCAGCCCCAGTAGACACCCGCTGGACCCTGCTCCTGTCTACCTGTGCCACAGAGTTTCTCGCCGAGTCAGCTACTGTTGATCCATGTTGCTGAGTGAGAGAGGGAGAGAGGCAGGCAGATTCCAGCTGGCATTTTAATTGAAATAAACAAGGAATATGGAATCATGGCAACGTGTGTTCATGTGTAATGAAAAAAGTGAACTATGTATCCCCATCTCCTTTTGATCAATGAAATGTACTCAAACTGATACCAATAACTCCAGATTTGACCGATACTTTTTGCAGAGTCCATCAGGCCTGTTTGTATGAACTGTATACAAAGGACGGGAGTGGAAGAGGTATGTTTGCCAGAGAAGGGGTGAGAATACAATAGCCCTCCTTCCAAGGGTCTGTAACCATAGACTCTAATAAAGTCACCGCCTGCAAATAAAGAGCTACTGCTCAGCTCAAGTTACAAACAACAAGGACGGCATTATACCACTCGACTCTGTTTTGAAGTACACCAAATGTTCCAGAGAGCAACAAACAGAACACAATGCACAACATATAATAATAATAATAATAATGATATTCTAAAACTTTTGAAAGAAATTCCTCAGAAAATTTGTCCTTCAAATAGTTACAATAACTTGTAGGATTTCATAAGAGCAGGTTTATTTTTAATCCAAAAATGAAAAAATGTATCTTATTGCATTATATCTTATTTTACTCTCTTTTAAAGGGGAACAGTTCATAATGAATTGATATATGTTACTGTCTAGTATTGGACAGCTCTGTCTAATATTGTGAAAGGTTTGTCCCGAAGCGAGGGACTCAGTGTTTCAATAGTTGTATGATCAAGATGCATTCCCAAAAGCTGATTCATTGACAAAGAATGAGCTGATGCTGTGAACTTTTACACCCGTATAGTCTCTTCACTCTTCACTCACTTCTGAACCAGAAAGTATATCCTGTCCTCAGAAAATAATTTTAGCTTCTGCCACAGTCACCTTTTTCGAAGCTTGCCAGTGGATTTTCAATTGAGCTGTACCACATCATGATGTGTCAGATTAGGATGTGGGTGACACTCTGCACTCTGGTGTGTGGATGTGGAAGACAGCAGGTTTGTTCATTGGGGTTGGTAAAGAAACTAACAAGATTGCAGTAATTTGATTTTAAAAGACTGGTGAGTGTAATCCTAAACAGTAGCTGAAGAAAGTAACTAATAATGCTTTTGAAAATAGGTGATTGTTTTTGGATTATTGAGAAACATGTTTGAAAGAGGCAAAATATCAGATTGGACAGAAGGTCAGATTGCAAGTGATTACCCCACCGATCGGTTCATCTCCCTTGCAACAACCTGTCAGGACATTTCAAAGAACTCAAACAAACTATCCAAGATGCTGGATGGAGTTGTATTAAAGGTCAGCTATATCCTAAGTAATCTGGTGGTTTAATGGTAATTCTATGATGTTGCAGCAAATATAACTGAACTAAACTAAGTAATCAGTAATCTTTGAAATCATTCCAGCTCTAAGGTTCACTACTGCAAACTCAACTGTAAAGGGCTAAAATGTATCAATGCTGAAATTCAATAAGTTTTCCTTTAAATGATAACAACTTTCTGCATAAACACTTGTCCGCACTGCGTGAGAGTTACATCAGTGTGTCCAGTCAAAGTTTGAGGAGCTTCTCTTTGCAAACTTCAGGCCTCCCCGTTGCTAAAGGTTGTGACCCTGCTCTTTATTTTTCTCGGGGCTGTTGGGTTAATGAAGTAACAACAAACTGGGCCTGCGGCTAATTTGGAGTGGCACTTCCTGGCCCCTCCTGTCTCCACGAAGACGTATTTCATTTTCTCTTATCTCTGCCTCGGTCATGTGGCTTTCCGCATGGACGCCCATGTCTCCCCCCGTTGCACGACTAATGGAAACTTCGTTAATGTCATTAATCTGCAGACCAGGACATGAACCAAACACGTTTAACCTTTCTGCGCTGGCCTCTGCCACTGAAGCTGTAGGGACTGTCCACACACTCTTGTACTTGTGCATCAGTGTGAGATGTGACAATATGAGATTCTCTTGCATCAATTCCAGCCATTAAGTTGCCATATGGGTTTATCTGTGAACACCTTATTTTCATTACATCAAAACTTTTCCAAGTGTATTTTAATTGGTCAATACAAAACTTTCAGTGGGAAAAAATGATTGCTTTTCTGAGAATATTCCTGCATCGGTGAGTTTATGCTGAATATCTGTCTTTGTGCTACAAGTCTAATCAGCATCAGATGAGTGAATGAGTGTTTGTAGACAAAGGGATGCCCGCTTCCGCCATGCACATTAAAACAATGGTAACGTCAAAAGACTGCCTAATGACTAATCAGGTGTCTGTGATTTCTGTCTCATTCAAGGCCCTTATTCACACATTCCACCGGCTCCATGAATGGACACTCTCAGCCCCACATGTCATATACTTTCATTCATAAAGAAGAAAACAGGGAAGGGGGAGCGAGGTTAAAAAAAGGAATCTCTCTGGTAGGATGGGTAACCCAGGGGACATTTTCTTTTGTGTGGCGCTCAGCTTATGGGGCCAAATGCCAGCAGGCTTACCTCCACACTGTCTGTCTGTGTGTGTCCCCCTTTCCTTTGCACACAGTAATTAGGAGGATCTTAATGGAGAGGGGGTTTATTAGTGTCTGAGGGAAGCTTTAAACGTCACTTTAATTAAGGGGGATTCGGCAGACAGCTTGTGTGGCGATGTCACCCGTTTTATAAAATCCTTGTTTGGGCACAACAGGAAAATAGAAGTGGGTCTTTAAAAGGAAGGAAAAAAAGGCTTTCCAGAGGAAGGCCGTCTAGACCTGCGGTCAGAGACAGAATAGATAGTCTGACCCTGGCTGAGCATTAAGATGACAGTCATTATCTGCCAAGAAATTCCACATGTGTGCATGCAGGGAGCAACACCCCCCTCAAGAGAGAAAGGAAAAATCAGCCAAACAAACCCGCCCCTCTGAAACTGTTCCATTCAAAAGACAACCTCACTTCAAAATTTTGGGGGGGATTAATTTATTCTCAGCATATCCTATGGCCATTCATGCAGGATATAAAATCCTAGATTATTTCCTGCTTGGTTAACCCGCATCCGGCCGGTCCCTCTCACAAAGCCATTCTAATGTTGCCATTAGTTATGCTCCTCTGGTGGCCAAAAGATTGATCCCAGAGACTTGGGATCCAATAAATGTATACATGAATGGTGGAGGGAGATAACACGTTTCCCACAGATAGTGAGAGGGACCGATCAGTGCTGAAACATGATTGGAAAAAGATTATTAATCACATATGTGAGAATAACATAACCTCCGGCATTAAATTCAGCAGCTCTTCAAAAGGCTTTTCTCAGCCTTGTCCATTTTTTTCTAGTGGTGTGAAAAAATTACAAAGTATGATGTTGTGTTCAGTATATTATCCATAATGCTGTGATTTTGTAAAAAAAAAACAAAAAAACACCAATATTACTGATGAATTGAAATAAACTAAATTTGATTGCTAAGTTGTTAGGAAAAAAAACTTCTTTGTTAAAAATGCTTGATACATTTCATGTGATAAGTGCATTGTAACTTGAAAATTATTTAATTATTATAAATTGAATGTAGCAATTATTTGTCTTAACCAACAAAAAAAGACTTTGGAGCTCCTGGTTACCTATAAAAATATACATCATTCAGCTCAGTCAAATAAAAAAAAAAACAGATCCCAATGACCACAAGACGACAGGTATTCACTCATAAAAGCGTAGTGTTGTCACAGACATCATGGGGCTATAAAAGTAGAGTCTTCTACAATAACTGCAGCTGCTGGGAGCCTACAGAGGGGATCTGATAATGGACCCGAGGGGAAACGACAACATGCTCAGGGACCAGGGATCGTCTGGGAGACAGATAAGACACAGGAACAGGTTATCAGCCAGTTTATGAGGTGTCACTCTGCTGAAACACTCACCTGTTCTGCAGGAAAATCAAAGAGTCACAAACAGGCATCCTGTTAATTCATGCAGGGATCTTGCTGTTATGACTAAATTAAATGTAGGCAAAGTGTTTATATTTTAAATCATGACTCATGCTCAATATTTAGATTATATGATATATAATCAGTTTTTTAGAGGTATGATTTTTTTTACATATAAGGCATACTTTGTTTTTATGCCTTGATATTGCATATGATTATGAACAAATCCAAACTGCAAATTTTGTTTTAGTTCAGACATATCATTGATGTAATTCTGGAAAGAGAGACATCCCCTTTTCACAGTACAGTTTACCACAGTATATTTCACTAATGGTAATTCAGATGTAGAGGTTAGTAAGATATAGAGATGAGAGTTTGAAGAGCCCTGTACGCGACAGTACAGTATGACTGCCAGCGTACAGCATGAGCACCAGCACTCTAAACCCATGTAAGTCAGTGACAGTCTGGACACAGCCAGTGTGTGAACTGAGAAAATGTCTCACATCTAACAGCGTCAAGTATTCCCCTCTTGCACTGGTGTGGTTCAAAACAAGAGAAAACAAGTGTGCAGAGCCGACCCGGGGGACCTTTAGACAATATGCCTGGCCAGAACTGATGTTTATTGTCTAACAGCATTATATGAAGACACTGTCAAAGTTAAATGGTTAGGTTTTTTGCTTGTTACTTCAAGATATATAGATGCATTGCCCAATACTGGACATGTTATTCAGCTGTCACAGTGTATCCACTTATGGAGAAATTCCTCAATCCGCCCCAATGTTACATCAGTCATTTCCCTGCAACTGTTAGCTGCAGGAAAATGTCTAACAGTTATTTGGGGTACCTCTAAAACTGAAAAACATACACATGCATAGTAAAATTACCATGTACTTCAAAATCGACTTCCCTTGTCTGAAGGTGATCCATACAATCTGCTACAATAATCCAACCCGTTACTATGGAATACCCTGCAGTGGGATGGTTGTATCAGTGTTCCCTGTTGTGTTGTGACTGGACAATGTTGTCGAGCAGTGAAAAGGAATTAGTTGAAGGAGCTGTGTGACTAAGATAAATGGCAGTTGACCTGGAGACACATAGAGGTGACGTGCCTTGCGGCTCGACCGGACAGGTGCTCTCAAAACGCTTCCTGTGTCGGCGGAGGATCGAGGCGTCACCACACACCCTGGGCCATTCTGAGAGAAGGCACTATACGCTTCAGAAATATATTTCAGCGATCAAGACTGTTATACTTGGCATACTCATTCACAGAGTTAATAATTCTCATGGAAACTAATAGTTTCCTATCAATGACATTGTATCTGTTTACAGCATTTAGTCTAAGTTTACTTGTATTAAATAACATGCGCTGCTCCATCCATTCATCAAAACCTTCCTAAAGTTGCCAGAATGCAAAACTAGGCATTGTATTCATGCTGCAAGCAGTGCATTTTCCACACGGAAACTATTCCAAACAATAAAAGACAATGGCAGTTTCTATTTTCCAGTGACTACTTTCCATATATGATAAAGATCAGCACATCATGAATAATTAAATAAGGGTTTCTGGTTATCATATTAAGCAGCTTGTCCATAAAGCAAATGTACACGGAATGTATGCTTACTGAAATGGTTTATCACAGAATATTTCTGAAAAGTTAACTTTGTCAGAGCACATCGCATTACAATTCCACAATTCCAATACTTTGATTTTGCATTGAACAACACAGGATTATATGATATGCTCCAATATGCAGACCACAATGCCTCTAAATCAGAGAGGAATGTTATACTTTCCCTAAAAAAATCCACCTAAATGTAGACTGTTCGACTGCATGGGTGTGTTCTCTAGATTTTTCATCATTATTCTTTCACCCACATAAATGATCAAAACAAATGACAATCTCTGTGCAAAGAAGAGACGGAGCCCACAAAAGGGAGTCTGACAGCCATTTCCACAACAGATGTTTTTACAGAGGGGTGTCTTCTCTCCGCTGAGCAGTCTCACACATGAGAGACCCCCAAAAGCTTCAGAGAAACGTCCAGAAAACCAACATGTAAATTTATAACTGCCACGTCTCAAACCGGTGGGCTTATACACTGATTTTATTTCTTTGATGTTTTAGAAAAAAATATAGAAGCAAAACAAGATATAGTCATATAGGCGTGTCCAAATATACATAGCAGCATGGATGACTTAAAAAGGTGGCAGGACGGAATTAGAACTTCAATATCAGAAAAAGAAAACAGGCAACATTGTTATGTGTTATCATGAAAAGATAAGTCCCTATCGATCTAGGTTGTGGGCAAAGGCTGTACTATTGACAGGAAGACAGAATATGTCGGAGGGGCAATATTTCATACATTTGGCCTGTTCACTCCATCACTGTGAGAGGCTGTTTTTCTGGGCTGTATATAATAACACGTGTGCTCTTTATTTCCCTCAGATCAATGGTAATGCGAGGGGGGCCACACAAGATGGATGCCATGGGCAGGTTAACCTATCGACTGCTGAACAGAGACACATAGACCAAGACAGGGGAGGCCAGCCCACTTACTGAGATTAACCTAGATTAGTATTAATACATATTGAATCGCCCTACTTATTCTGCCCATCTACTGTTGCTTATTATGACAAAATTCTGCAAAACTGCAATTAAAATAACACCTTAAGTCAGTCACTTACACAGGCTTTACAAATGGATATATATATATTTCTAAGGATGCTATGAAGTAATGCATTGACAAGAATGTTGGCGGCCATTTTCACATAATTCTGCCAAAGATTGTGTACTAATTTTACTATAATGCTAATATTAGAGTAGTATTCACACTTTATATCCATTCTATATAGACTAATCTGCTCTTTTCTCTAAAATGTATTATACTTGTTCAGATGGATTTGAGACAAAATTCTACATTTTGGTGAGCTTGAGTGTCTGTGTATCCCGTCTGGCCCTGCAGTCTCATGTACCCTGTGGCTGGTCCGGGAGGTGGAGGAGGGGGGTGGGGGGGAGAGGAGCAGCGGGCAGCCTGTGACCACTTCCTGGAGACAGGACAGGAGGCAGACGGGAGGGCAGGCTAGCCCACACAGGTGGCCCGGATCTGGATCAGGTCAGCCTTGCCCTCGGACAAGAAGCCAGCTTCGACTCATGCTCCAAGTCCCTTCAAGTCACTAATGTGCTGCACTTGTTCTTCAAAATAATGGATGAGGGTAAAATGAGTTTTAGATTGCAACTGTGGAATGAATTAAAATACAGAACAAGTAAACAATGGTAAATGTATACTATGGTTAAAAAAAAAAAAAAAAATGTGAATCAAACTACTCAAGTAAACATACACAGTAATCAAATTAAAAAATATATATACCAACTTTAATTTGATAAGTCTGTACTTTTTTTTTTTTTTTTTTACACAAGAACGCCTTGAATCACATGGCCTCCAAAACCAAATTTATGAGGTGAGAGAGGTGAAATGATTACTTGAAAGTCTTAGACTTGATTAAAGCTGGCGTATGATTGTGAAGGAAACCTTATATTGTGAAAGTTTAAATTAATTAAACTTCACTGTGCATGATTTCACTCTCTAAATGCACCTTTTATAATGCTTTGGAACAGATGTGTAAAGTATTTAAAATTTTAACAAATTCTCTCTCCTGTGTTAAGACCAAATAATGTGCTGATTCCATCTTTGCTGCAGGTAATTCAATTGAAAATATCTAATAATTCTATGCCTTTCTATTGTGGATGCAATACTACACATTCACTAAGAAAATATAATAAAAATCTAAATATGAAGTCACTCTGGCTGAACTGCAAATTGAACATTAATAGAATAATTACAGAACTGTTCCGACAGACAGCTCTGAACATTATTGTCTAAAGTTGGGTAAAGGGTAATTAATTTGGCAGTAAATCATTCACACAGTGTTTGGTGACTCTGATGAGAATAGTGAAATTAGATTTTTTTGCTCAGACATGCCCCTGCCTACCCCCAGTCCCCATTGTCTGTGTGAAAATGGAAATCTGTGCCACCAGTACAATATCCACATTATGTGCCCTGACTCGACATTGTTGCATGACATGCTTGATCGTACCCCGGCATATAGGAGTGGAAACGTGTAAACATACCATTAGCACACATGCAGGTCTGTTTTCCACTTAGAAGACGTATAACTAATGAATTTAGAACTTTTGTAACTGATTTGTGCAAGTCCGTTCGTATTTTGAATGAAAATACTTCTTAGCCATTGAGATAACAATGTGAATTAATTAATGGGAATGTTTCTCTGATTATAAGCATAAATGGTTGCTTTGAGAGCATTGTTCTTGTCCCTAAAAGCAGAAAAATGCAATCAATTTTGTATTCATTATGATTTTGTCAATTTCTCACTGTCTCCATTCTTTGGGAACGCTAAAACAGTCTATTTTAAACTTGAATTGTTGATTTTGCAAAAATAATTTATACAATATATGCAAATATGATTTACTTATCCTCTATTTTAAGCACTGTCACACACATGTACACACAAACACAGTGATTGATGATATGGTTTTTGCACAACATTATACCCTATAAATATTAGGATTCTATCTTCAAATTCAGGTTCAAGTCACCTTCTGAGAGTTATATGTTCACTTTTCTCCTGGTTAAAAAAACACCTAGAATGTCTTCTTTCTCATGCTTATGCACAAATTTCAGCATGGTTTAAATGACTGCAATGAGAAGTGCATGACTGGCTAAGGACGCTAGCCAGTGCACCATGTATCTCTCTCTCTGTCTTTCTTTCTCTCACACACACACACACACACGTGCACGAACACACACACACACACACACACACACACACACACACACACAAACACATGCTCATACACCACCTGCTTAGCCACTATAAGCACAAAGATGGCATGCTCATGCCCATAATGGCAAAGCAGAAGAGCTGAAACTAAGCAAGTCTGCCCAGAAGTTCATAACTGCAGCAATCCTTGAGTTGTAGTTCCCCTAGGATTCTACTTTCAAAGTCAAACTGAAAGGTTATAATCTTCTACCCAACTATATACTACTGAGCTAGAATTATTTTCAGACAGTGCCAGCTAATTGTATGTGTTTATCCAAATTAAAGCACAGGCGTGTTGCTGTTTGCAAGTAATTTTATAGCAGCTGCGAAGAGTCTTGTGAGGTTGCAGTTAGACTTACACTCACAACTTTGTGTTTCCAAGGTTGAGGTGAGTTACAGAATAAACAATAGGGATAAATAAAAATAAATAAATAATACGAGTAATTCATCACAACACGATATAAACAATTTTGGATTTGCTCTGATAGCTACAAATCACTTTTGTTGTTTTTACTGGCAGCTCCCATGAGCAAACCATCTCTAAAGAAAAACCCCCTCAGAAAAGTGGATGAGATCCTGCCGTCACCAGTAACTCAATGCTGCCACCTAGTGTTAGGACGCTTTCTTGTAAAAATGCAAAAATAATTAAATAAAAAAACAACACAGATTAAAGAGGAATGCCACTGAATTTCAGCTTTAATAAATGTTATTCATCTGTCAGCATGAGTGAATATTTACCAATGAATTCTGAATTGGAAAAGATGAGGCAGATGATTGTATACAGGATCCAGGGTTGTTCTTTGTTGTTAAGGGTTTATTTTCTATTTTCTGTGACACTGTAATATGAATTTCACTTGGAAATAAAAGTTTAGACAAATGTTACATGAGCCTACATAGACAGTCTCTCATTCATTTTGTATGGAGCAGCTTCAGACTGTACACCAGTACATCACAAATCAAAGTATGGGCTCTTCATGTTAGCTTTAGAGAAAACTATTAAGTTGACTCACTTGATAACCCAAGGCCACAAGGATGAACAGAATATTACGACTTATTGACACTCATGTGTGAGTATGTTATATGGCTTGCACAGTGGTGGAAAGAGTACTAGAATGTCCAACTCAAGTAGAAGTATTGTTACTTTGCTGATACTTTACTTAAGTCGAAGTAAAAGTAAAAAAAAAAAGTAAAAAGTAGCTAATTTAAAATGTGACTTTTTAGAAAAGAGAACATAGTTAGATGAGATGTTCTCCATGCAATTAGAGGACAGACTTCTGGATTCTTTTAATTAGAAAATTTGGAAATTACACAATAAAGTGCACAAAGAAAAGCCAGATGACTCTTCTCTTCTTTGCTGACTGACTGATCATTCACTGTGAATGGCTCCACAATTTGTCAATTTATGATTGTTCAGTTTCTGTTGCTTATGGAGAGCCACAAAATGTGTAGCTACTCTGTAACAGGTGTGATTTCAAATGTAGCCAAGTACAATACTTAAGTAAAAACATAGTTAAGTAAAAGTAAAATTACTGACTTTATAAAATACTCAAAAAAGTACCAGTAAACAAAAAAGCTAGTCAATTACAGTAACGTGAGTAAGTGTAATTAGTTACTTCCCCCCTTGGGCCTGCAGACTCTTCTCAGTGTCAACTGTGAACACAATGTGGAGAAAAATGAGATGCACTCCTTGGCCGTAGATTTTACACGCTCTCCTCCTGATACCTCAGCTCCACCTGTCTAGCCATGACCTCAGAGTTGAAACAGAGTTCAGCCAAGTTGAGAATTGTTCTTACTTGTTTTATCAGTGGTGTGTACCATATTTCCTGCATAGGCTTGATGAAATACTACAGCTGGCAAGAGATACTGCCAAGGGAGCGAGGAAACAATTGAATGGGCATTAATGATTTACAGGTACATATCTGCTATAATACCAACACAGGCGGAGGTAACTGAGAGTAGGATCTAATGACATCATTGATGTTGCCTCAGATAACACCTTGATCATCAACTATGTATGGATCTGGCAAAAGATATGAGATAATGTCCGAGTGAGAGTAGACTATTTACTAGTCTAATGTAGGCCTAGACCAATGTTCAGAGACTGAGTCAGCACCCAAAGGTGTGTCGCAGGAAGTTTAAAATTAAAATTTATTGTGGAGAAACAGGTGATGGATTAGGATTTGTTTGATTAGTCTGCAAACAATGTGCAAAAATAGACTAAGGTTCCAATGGGTCATGAAAAAAACTATTCTGAAATGTGATCTCCCAGAGAAAAAACATTTGATAACAACTGAAGAGGCTAAATAGAATTCACATACTATGCTAGTATATGCTATTATGATCTTGGGACAGTTCAGAGCTTGGCACTTCTAACTTTTTTTTTTTTACTGAAGTCTGGATGAAACCAACAGTACTTAGCAACAATACATTTGTTTTTAGATGTGGTTTAGTTCTAATTCTGATTCAGTGTTTATGGAGCAGCTGCAGAATGTTAAACACTAAGAAACACTGGTCCATTCATTCCTTCATCTTTGGGAGACCGGTGTTCATCTGGTTCGTCTGGTGACTCACATCACCAGAACATTGCCCTGGGGCACAGTTTCCAAACACACATCCTCCCAAATAGAAACTTGAGGTTTTTTTGCCTGATAATATCACACACACTGCAATAATAAGCTCAACAAATTCTAGCTTTTTTTCATTTTTATATGTGGACTGGAGGGGGCTATCCAGTATGTTAGGATAATGTGGATTCTATTTTGAGTGGATGTTCCCTTTAACGAAAAATATATAATGTAACATTACATGTTGTGTGAACATTAGCTAAACTATATAATGAGATCAAGTAGATTGTGTCATTAACCATACAATAGCTAGCTTTGTGCTGAAAACTGCGATTCACAGGGGCTGGATACCAGGCTATACAATAGCTGAATTTGACCAAGAATTTCATCAAACTTACAGGTATCAGATGATCAGTGCAGATGTTTGTTTACATTCAGAGGAAATGACGTGCCAATGTTTTGAGCCGTGCGGGCTAACAAGCGAGGTGAAGAAAGCCTATATCCAGCCTTACCCCTAATAAATTTGGGGAAAACACTTACCTTCATGTCCCCATAATTTCCGTTACAGTAAGTCTGCTTATTTAAGGGCGGCTACGATATAAACTAAGGTTAGTTAACTTGTAAATAGCTAGCACTCGTTGTTAGCCAACATTGACCAACTTAGCTAACGCTAGTCAGCTAACAAGCTAACGTTATTTCTCTTGGATGATTAGTATACCGATAAATGTTGACCTTGTCGCTGAATGAATGGCCGATGTTGGTGAGAAAATCAATCAAAATATGTAATTGAGGTAGGCGACTGTATTAGATGGATGACCGCACACGACTCTCCTGCTACCCAGCAGCAACGCTAGCCTAGCTGTGGCGTTGGTAATTAACATGGGCTAATTTTCGATTAGCTTACCTGCTAACGTTAGGCAGTAACGACAACGCTAGCATGTTTCGTTTGTTTCTCTCACACTTGTTTGAAGCTGATAACATTCTTTGATGGTATTATTATGCGAGGTTGCTGTAACGTCACCTTAGCTAACGCTAATGCAAGTTAATGCGGGTACACAAGTAGTCAGTATTAGCCGTAAACGACCGTGACAGTATGATATACTGGTGCAGTGCCAGCAAGCTCACATAACCAAGCTCTCATAAGAAAGGCTTTTGTAACGTTTTCATAAGAGTCAACCCACTGCCCAGCAGCGTTGCCGTATTTGGTACATGGCTGACAACTGTTATGCTTGGTATTTTGAGGTTTGAACTCACTCCTACTCCTACCATCCGCTGTACCACAACTACAGCAATTTATTTTTTCTCATCTGCAGTTAGGAGAACGCTATGGACCTCCAGAAAATTATCCATGGTGCGCTGCACGAGTTCATTCAGGCATTCATTCCTGATGCAGATCTCAGGTAAAACTTATTGCATGGATTATACATTGTCCCATGGTTGTGGAATTACAACAAAACTGAAGGACTGTTGATGCAACTTTTATGCCATGTAGGTTTGCCATCCCAAAGAATCTTGCCAAGTATCTACAATCCTGTTTCCTATATCTGTAATCCTATTTCTATATCCTATTTAAAATAAGATTGTGAATGCACTGTGTCATTACATAGTCACCTCACGTGCATTCAACTAATCTCTCACCATTTTATGCAGCACATTGGATGATGTTCTCCTTTCCTATATCACTGGAGTCTTGGAGGATCTTGGCTCTCAGGAGAGTGTGGAGGAGAACTTTGATGTGGAGGTCTTTGCTGAAATGTTAGAGGCTTACATACCTGGCTTTGCTGAAATCGACAGGTAAAGAGATGACAGCACGTTTTCTATATTCTGATTTTGCTGTGTCTCAGATAAATGAGACCAGACCACCGCATTGCAGTGGCATTTGTCTGTTATTCTTATTTTAGTGTTTTTCATTTTGCAGTGTCAAAGTCTGTGAAATGATGTTCAGCTTGGCTTCAAAACTAGCCAAAGCTCGGAGCTCAGGTAACATTTGTGCATATTATAGCAATATCACCCTGGTATTAGGGCTAAATCCAAGTGAGGATTCTTATAATTTTGTTATAGGGGCAGTTACAAAAGGGGCATCAAATTAAAGTTGGGGAGGGGGGTCATCTTAGGACCCTTGTTTGGACAATGACACTCATTCATATTAGCTGGAGAACATAGTCTAATATCACTGCTACAGTTTATTGATCTTAATTTGTATGTTTGCTGTTTAGTTGACACAGAAAACAGTGTGCCTACGGCAAGGGCAGATGAGATTTCAGTAAAACTCACAGCCTTGTCTACTGGACCTCCACCTGGGGCAGAGACGCACTGCCTTAAGGCACAGACAGAGGGCGCCACTGCCAAGGTATTAACTTCAGCACATATCAGCAAATTCTTTTTTTCTTATGGGTTAGAATCTTTGAAAAAACATAATTTCACATATGTCTTATGAGGAATTGCATTTGTCTGTTATTCTTGATATTGTTCATATTGATATGAACAAAAAGCAATATAAATGTGATATTTGTCCAGGTAGCAGTGTCTGAATGGGAGACCCAGGAACAGCACCTGCTGGAGATGTTTCCCAAGTGTAGTCTGTCAGAGGCCCGCAGCGCCCTGTCTATCGCCAAGGGAGACATGGAGGAAGCCGTGCGCCTTATCATAGAAGGGGATGTCCAGCTCAGCCCCACTCCTCTTAATGTGAGTCTCTGCGACACCCTGGGAAAGTGCCATCTCCTGGTGTCAGCCACTGCCCACTCTGTGCATGTTAGCAGTCTGATCTGATGGTGTGTATGTCAAACTTGCAACAATCAGTCTATTCTTTTGCCTCAGGTAAACCATGGGAAGGGTATGTCCACAGTGGCGGACCAGAAACTGAAGGAGAGCATCCTTGAGAAGTAAGTCCAAGATTGTCCATATCCCTTGGTGAGAGGAAGTTGCTTCACTACTTTGTTGCAATTTGTTTTTATGGCTACGTTTTATTTCCCCAGGTACATGCTAGTAGACAGGGAAGATGATAAGAAAACACACCGGCCTGTCGCCCCCAAAGATGTAAGTCTATACTGTTCATACTTCATCTTCGAAATTTAGCTTATCATACAATACAATGTGTGCATTCTGTTATGAATTCTACAGGCTCCAAAGAAGCTAGTTCGGTACCACAGCAACCAGGTGGTAACCACAAAAGGGGAGCGATATCAGCTTGTGAAGAAAGAGGAGGCTGATGACATGAAAAAGACATACGTCAGCCTCAAGCCCGCACGGAAATACAGATTCCATTGATGACTAGCACAATACTGTAAGAGCAGCTATTGACATTATTGTTTACATTATTTGTAATGTATTTATTTGGTTTGGCCTGAATTTGTGAGATATTTCCCAAGCACAGGAAGATAGCCTATTTGTTAGTATGTCAGTGGCTTATTTGACAATTTTGTTACCGTTATCTGCCTTGGTTAAAAACATCTCATTTCAGTGTTCTATTCGTTCATTTTTACCCTGGTTGTAGTTTTGTGTGGTATTTTGGTGGGGATGTCGTAGTTTGTGTTTTTGTTTGTGGAACAACCATGTTGTATACTCTTAGCCTATCTACTTTTTGCCATCTCAGCAGGTCTGACATTGCACTGACATACTTTTCTTTGCTCGAGGTTTCCATTTGTTTGTATTTTCTAAAATTGATGATATGGTATAATAATTATAACATTAAGTCACAGAGATGAATACAAGTATTTTCATTGCTGTAAATAGCTACAATTTATTTCTAGTGGTGCTGTTGATTTTCATCTGGACATTACAATTCTTAACTCCTTATAATGAAGGTAATTCACTCATTGAAGCCGTTTTTCATTAAAAATTCTATTTTTTCATCATACAGAAATAAACTATTGGCATGATAATTTGAATGGAGGACTAAGGTTGTCCCCTTTAAAAAAAATATCAACTCAAAAGTGCTGCTTGAGGACTTTAAAGTTATTTAAAGTCAGATAAGTTCAGTCAAATAGCATTGTCTTTATTTTTGATATAGATGTTTAGATTTGCAATGTTTCAAATTGTTCAAGGATTTTTTTGTGAAGAGTGCTTTTAGATACTTACAGGGTCTGTTTACATAACGTTACTAAAATGGACCTCTCTGTTACTTTCATCTCATCTATGTTCTCAGTGAGTTTGCTTTGCTTGTGATTGTGAATATTTTAATTATGACAGAATTCTGGGTTTAACTGTAAATTAGGATAAATTGGTTGTTAATTAGTATATTTTTTACTAAGTTATACTGCTGTTTTTTGTGTTGTCCTCTGCATTCAGTTGGAGCAAACTATAGGCAGTTGTTTTTATTTGGTGGTATAAAGTAGAGAATTAGTTTGTTTTTTATTTGAGTGTAGGTGTAACAATCAAGTTTTGAAAAGACATGTTGTTACTGATACTCCTGTCATTATCGGTATCAATGTTGTCTTTAATTACTGTAAGTAATATGATGGTGTTACTGTAAAGCATACTGGTATGAATCATTTACTCAAGCTGTGTTCAAGTCACAACTAATGAGTTTTGACACCCTAGACCTCGCTTTGAGAGAAATTGTTGCCACACAATTTATAGTAAATAAATACTAATTTTTGTAGACTATTTGTATCTTATTCTTTGATTTATTCACCCATGTTGCCTAAGCAAGATACTAATTCAAAAGCGTCATTAAGTTATAACATTTTATTTAAAAGCTACGTGCATAAGAAATGATCACATCTTTCAGCAGTCATTCAGAACTCAGCAGTGCAGAACTCTGCAAACAAATTCAAACTTTAATCAGAGGAACTAAGAGCACATTTTGTTCAAAACAAAAAACAGGCATCCATCAGTGAGACTAAGCTCAGGCTTTTTATGAACTTCTGTCACTTTCACCTTTAAAGCTGTTTAATGCCAGAGTAAAAAAAAAAAATCTGATCTTGACATAAAAATCAATGTTCTTGCAACATTTAGTGCCATGCCATTTTAGAGCAAGGCACATACAGTACAGTAAACAGGGTAACCTAGGAATAGAAGAGGAAGATCAAACCTCTGACTTACATCAGGTAAATTAAGTCTTTACAGAAGAAATAGCATGTTCCATCTAGTTGTACATTAGAACAGATAGATATGCACATTAGATACATGACAATTCTAAGACCTCAAACGAAGATTGAATCCTAAAAATTAGACTGAATATAGGTCTTGAAGAACTTGCCCTGAAGATGTACATATTACTGGTATATGAAGCATGGGAATATTCCTTTCTTTACAGTTGACCACATATCCACTGATTCATCCAGTGTTGTCACAGAGCAACCAAACAGCTTTCTACATACTGAAATACTCATTTAAAGGTTGGTACACCGTCAGTTTGGCACATACAGCACAATAAATGCAATTCTTATATCCCCTCTGTTGTTTAATGTGCTATTGTACATTTTTTTATTAAGTGTTTGAGAGCACTCAAAAATTGCACAATAACAACTATCTTTCAAGTTGCTCTCACATTTGGATCTCCTTCAAAATATGGCTGCATGAAAGTATACATAAGTGCGTTTCTGAGGCTTGTTAACCTGTAATCGTAAGCGCAAATACAAATTTTCACCCAGAATTGGATTTTTGTACACATTGCAGCACAATTTCTAGCTCAGATCTGCTGCATTTAGTATAACACAGTGAATGTTTGTATTTTAGCGGTGTAGTCCATGGACCAGATGACGATAAAGCTTGACATGCAACTGCGAACTGGACCACTATAGAGGGCACATCATGTTACACTGTAGTGGCAGATACACAAGCTGCATTCCAGCAGGTGGTCCTACTAGATCAGTAAGAGCTATCAACAATTCAGCATAATCTATCACTTATTCTATTCTCTTTAATCACTTTAATCCCTTTTTTTTTACTTTTTCACTAGCTGGCATGTGGCACAGATACCAAACAAAACATCACCAGTAATTATTCCCCAAATCATAACAGCAGGTTGTTGTTTTTTTATCTTCAAATTAGCTATATTTGCAACTTAAATTGCAATGTGTAATTAATTTCAGTGCACTCTCAATTCTTACTGATATGTAGAAAAGCACATCCAGTAAGGTTCTTGGAGTATGACTCAAACAAGCAACAGCATAAACAAAACATGAAGACTACTCACTCAACTACAATCAAGCTGCAAGCAATCACATATTCCTTGAAGTGAATGTATGAGCCCCTTGGGGTTTTTTTTATATCTCACCCACACAGATTGATTGCATCTTTTCTTTCCATTTTTGATAATCATGTTTCATACTGTTTTAATCACTCTGCTTCTATGCTTTTATTACTGTGCAAATAAATTTCCTCAGCATTCTTCTTTGCAACAGAGAATTCTTGATGATCACTCCCAAAAACCACATCATTAGCAGGCCCACAGAGAACTTAGCTTATACACAGGCAGATAAATGAATATCCAAAGAAAATAAAAAAGAAGTGTCATCTTTACAGCTATGAACCAAATCAATTTTAAATTTGTTTTCAGGGTAAACGTGGAGTGTAGTTGAAGACACAGAAACACAACTGTGTTACTACATTGTGATAAGAAATGTTTTCAAATTCTCTGATTTGTACATATACCAACCCTGGACTCATCCATTACTGGTCAAAATTTTGGGGTAAAAGTTACCCCAAAAGGTACTCGTCTAGGACCATTTGTACTGATTGGGTTGGCAGATTCGCCAGACCAATGCATCAGCGGTCATGAAAGCTCAACAGTCCTGTTGACATGCTTGGAACTGTTTGAGAGCAAATCTTTGATTACAATGATGTTGAGAGAATACTGATTCACATCGATGTATCTAGACTTTAGTGAAGAGAAGCTAAATTAAGCCTTCTCTGCAAAAAAAAAAACAAAAAAAAAACACTTGTTGAAGTAGGGCCAATTTCCATGACTTCCTAGTGAAATGTTTCTCCTGTAATTGTTGGATTTGCTCAGAGAGACGATCGAAGCAGAGTGGTTTCAATGTCTTTCAATGTGGCCGCTTATTGCCATGCAATGATAGCTCCAAAGTCAGAGTGCGTACTGCACGCGCACCAGTTTCACATTCACGCACACACATGTTCAGCAGCAGTCTGGTTAACGTTTTTTATGATGGGGTCCTAACTGAAATCCTGCTCATATCGCCCCTTGATCATCATGTTCAGTAAAGGTCCAACCTACAGAGAAACAGAGGGATTCTTAGTTAGGATAAGCAATTTTATATCATCTCAAGAGAATTTCTCAAGAGAAAATACATCCAAAAGCAATAAAATAGAACTACATTTTGCATTCTTTCACTCAGTGTCCTTTAATATTGGCTTCACATATCCCTTTCCTTTGTACTAAATCAGGTAAGCCATAAATATTCCCAGTAATTGGGTTGCTGGAAGGGTCAGCATGCCACTGGGATTTCATGCATGCGCCATTCCCAACAGATGACCTAAATGTGGAGCAGCTTTGAAATTTGATTTGATGTTCTAGAAACTGAAGCGGCAGCGTGACGTTCAAGTTCCACTTCTGCAATCAGCACAATGATGAATGGAAAGATTAGTTAGCCAAGTAATAAATATATAAAAGCAAAGGATTTTACTTCATGTGGGTCTCCCAGTGCTTCTCCCAGCATCTTCTCAATATTCCTCATGATGGCCACCTTCTGATGAGCGCGCAGAGGATACTCTATCCTCTTGGGCGTGGGGGCACCCTGACCAAAAGATTCAGTGTACTGAATTTTACAAGAAAAACTCATTGAAGGATCATGAAGCAAACAGAAACACATGTAAACTCAATGGCAAAGACGAGACAAATATTCAACTGAAAGAAGTTGTAGTGAATTTAAGGTGCATACTTTGTACCAGAAGTTTACAGTGATCGTCACTCCACCATTCAACAGTGACTCAATGTGATGCCACCTGATGAAAAGAAATAAAAATAGAATAAATTAAATTTGACACATCCTGGCTGACTTTCAAATAGTATTTTTCTACAGGTTCTGTCTTGCCACCAGACAAACTGCCTAACACTTTATGTCAACATCATAAATGGCAATAAGTAATGTAAAGCAAGTAAAACATTATTGTATAACACCTCTGAAGACAAGTGTCACAAAGTGCTTCACAAGTTAAAACATGAAAGACATACACAGTGAAAATACAACACAAATATTGACATATTAAAAACATAAAAGATACAGTGACAGTACAGTCAACAAAACACATTAGTAAAGGCCTGTCTGTTAGTAAAGGCTGCTTAAAACTCTCCACAGTATTGGCAGATCTAATGTCAAGAGGAACTGTAACTCTCACAGGACTGTAAAACAATCGACAATAGTAAGTGAAAGTAAAAGGTGGCAGAACAGAAGAGAGTGATGAGGAGAGCATAGGTAAGCTCAGACAGCCTTTGTGGGGGAGAGAGAGGCACATGGTAGGTAGCATTAAACAGCGGTTTGGTATAATTTTTCTATGGTGGCATTTCCATGACAAAGGTTGCATTTCCATGACAAAACTCAGGAGAATAAATGAGAATGCGAGCACAAGGACTGCCCACAAAAGGAAATGGCACCATCGCACACGTGAGAGAGACTGTCCAGTGACAGTGAAATCTTTTTTTGTGAGCAATATTGCAGCTTGCAAGCAGAAATCGACACTTGAGCCTGCATACAGCCTGAAGGAGCAAGCAAAGTTAATTCCCCACACTGCTCTGTTCTGCTCTCAACTTCCATTTAGTTTTGACAGTCGGGGCCCAGCTCAGTGTTGGGCTACTGTGTCCATAAATTTAATTGGTTACTGTAAAATCCCCACCCTTGTACGACTTTGTTTTGCAATATTGCTATTTGCAATATTGCTCACAAAGACAAAGTTCCCTGACACAAGAGCCGTCACTGCTTTTGCTGGAAGTGCCTGCGCACATGGTGATGCCATTTCCTTGTGTGGGCAGTCCGCCTCATTCTCACTTATTCCTTTGAGTTTTGTTATGGACCTGCCACCGTATTTCTCCCTCCACTGCCTGCAGCAAGAGGGCTTCTGTGACATGGGAGAGAAAACCATCACACACAGCAGCCCAACAAACAAGCTGTGCAGTGAAGCATTGTGGGCTACAGCTGACAGTGGATTGGCTGTGGCTAGTGGGCAGCATTTTGGAGCATGCTCATCAGGACCATAAACTACAGGCCTGGTTTAAAGGTTTTACACCTTTGTCATCGCACCAATACCAAGCAGTCACTGCCAATTCATGCTGAAATAGAAAAGCTTTATTCCTAATAATTAGAACTGAAGTTCAGTTAATTTTAACAGGGCAGATGTCTACTAATTCTGGGCCAATCAATCAGGCACAGTAAACGCTCAATAATAGAAAATGGATGAATAATTTTCTAACACAAGAATGTTTATCAGTTAAATCAAATAATCACATATTCAAATGCAGAGAGCATGAAAATGCTTCACTTGACAAGGCATCCAAGACACTCAATGCCTGAGGGATAATCAACTGATTTAGTGGTGGAACTGGTTTGTATGAAAAGTTCTATATCAATAGCTAATGGTTGTATGTAATATAACATTTTCATGTTTCCATAGACACTGGATCTAGACAAATCATACAAAATCACTTCTTACCAATACATGGGGATGTAGAGCACATCTCCTGGGCCCACAACTGCCTCATAGCCGACTACATTTTTGAAATTGGGAAACCTCTCATAGTCAGGGTTATCAAAATCAACCTGTAAATGAAAAATATATATCCGTTAGAAAATATCAACACAACTCAGTCCATTATCTTGGTTAAAACATACAATTAATTTCATGCCTTCCTAATTTGTTTTGTTTCTTCCATCTGCTTTAAATCTGCTTTTATGCTCCTTGCAAATGGACTAAACTCAAGAAACTGAAAAAAAAAAATAACATTCCACTTTCATAATTTAGGTCCTTCTTTCAAGCAATTTTACCACATGAATATTTGGTTGATATATTTTTTTGCTGTCTACACTCTGCTATGTTCTTGTTTTCCTGTAATGTTTTTGATTGGAGCCTTGCTACAAGTGTGTCTCTCCTGTTATAAATAAGACTCACTGAAGTGAACTTAATTACAACAGTTAAGCTATTACACAAATAAAGCCTATGTAAGAAAGCCGAAGTGGATTTCTGCGTGTCTATGGCTTACTTGGCTCTGTCTGTCACATGGGTGATGCACTGGGTACGGATAGAGACACTCAAACTGGTCTGGAGGGAAGAGGATGCATCTCTTGTGGCCTTTGATCTGCGCAAAGAAGTTTTGCTGCTCGTCGTAATGTGCCGGCGTCACATTGCCTACGATGAGAGAGGATTCATAGAAAATGTGGATGTGAAAAAGCTTTGAGTGGAATGGCAACAGAAGAAGTAGCATAGCGTCGCTCTCGGGTGACTGATGAAACTGATGAAAGCAGCCTGGTTTTAAGATTGACCACCATGTGTTTTTCAGTTTATGCAATGGGGTTTGAAAAGGTTTCATCAGAGCAAGGGTGGTAAAGCATGTAATCCTTCTCCTGAAGTTAGGGTTAAAAAAACGACAATCGCCAAGCTCTGAGTTACGAAGTTTTCATCTGACAACAGCGACAGGCACTTAAAATTAGTGACAAGATAAATCACTTAGACTACACCTAAAGTCATATCATCCATCATACAGCAGAAACTATGAAGATGTTGCTTATTCAGTGGATAACAGCTGCTCACAGATCTCTTACCCTCCATGCCTATGAGCAGCAGGTTGGATGTCAGCTGTCCCCAGTTTCTCTTGGCTTGCTGCTTGTTGATCCAGTTCCAGTTGAAGCCTAGGAAGTCAACAACAATCTTCCTCCCTACTGTGTCATTCAGGGTCTGCTGCAGGTAAACCCTATAGCATGGAACAGAGACATACATATGAGCCGCTTTGTTTTATACACTGAGACCCGAGACACGTCGCAATGACTTTCAAAAGCGCTGTAAAAGTGTCTGCAGGATATGCGAGGGTGTTCACAGTATAGTTCTTTATTAGCTCAGCAAACCACATCTTTTTTTTTTTTAACCACATCTTTTTAAACCACAAAGAACAATACGGCACAGTGTAAATCCATATAGATAAAAGCCACTATAAGTTTCGATGAGTCAAAGGGAGGGTTCGCTTCAGTAACTGATCCGGGGGTGTGTGTATGTGTGTGTGTGTGGCCGGGCCCAGTCAGGTCACAGTGCTAGGCTGCTCCCCAGATGCTGCTGTGTAAATGCTTAGTCATTCCCTCCAGTTCCCGGTGCTGCATTGGATTTCATGAGAGAAAACACCCTCCGCTGTCAAGCACACCTGCAGCACAAACACTTAGGCCTACATCCATCTTGTACCTGATATTCGGGTTGCATGTCTGTTCATGGTTCAGAGAGAGACTTTGTTTTGATTGAGCATCGGACCAAGTTACGTTAATAAAGTCTAACCTGCATCAAATTTCTTTTAAATATAGCAGTGCACTGAGCTCAAACACACAGACATTCCCATGAAACTTATGCCATACCTCTCTTCTCCTCCCATTTCCTCTGTTTTATGCATTTTGTCCACAAATTCAGAGAATTTCATTTCCAGCCTTTGTGATTTGGGCACAAAGTTCTCAAAGTTGGCCATCTTTTTCTCATCGTAGTAGAGGAATTTGTGGTTTTCTGCGATGTAAACAGAGAAGTCTCCGCTCCCAATGTTCTCTTGAAGGTACCCAATGTCCCATTTGAGAGCCGGATACACAAGATTTGTGTCTGTTAAAACCACTGGTTCCTGGAAAAAAGATAAAGGGCATTTAAATAAATTAATATAATACAAATGGATACTGTTTATACTGTCAATTAACCCACACACTTATAAATACAAGTATGACCTATTTAGTCAAATGATTCCCTGCACTAAGGAAAAATCACTATAATAGTGTGTGACTTTGTGTGTCTGTGGTACTCATTAGCGTGTTTATAATGACCTTGTCATACATTATGGTATTTATTATCTCCTTTGGTATTACAATAGAATTTGTTTTTTTACTACATAGTTGCATAATATTTGATAGTTTTGCTGTAAACATTCATGTTGTGTATCTCTAAAATGTATTCTTTTTCAAATGAGTGAGATGTAATTAAAACAGTGATATGCGATATTTCCTATTAATTTCATTTAATTCCACCGTTTCTAAGAAAATAAATCTTAACAGCATTAACGGGAGCTTCAACAATATTCACGTGCTTTTGTGTCTGTGTTTTTCCACACTAAATACAACCTTTTTTATGTTCTATCAAAAGAACAACCTTTTTTAACAAAGAGAAACACAACACATAAACACACACTCACAACACACACCGCACATCACATCAACAGTGTGTGTTCCTCTGCTGTCAGGCTGCAGTACTGACGGTCCCATTGGACACATTAGCGAGTGCTACGTGACTAACTGAACGTAGACCGGTGGGCGCGCTCCCGTTTTCTTTCTCTGCACCGGGTCCACGGTTTCACTTTCACTGGCGAACGCAGGTTGTTTGCAAATAGGTGTTGTATTTCATTTTGACTAACATTAATGATCTTAAAAGTGTTAAATGTATAGCTTGATGAAACGTGCACACACCCTGGAACGAGTACCGGGGGGCAGCGCAGCAGCCAGCTCTCATGTAAAGGACTGTATCGTTTTTCTACGTATAATGGCGACTATGGACGAGCCATATTTGGACATCTGAACAGCTTTCTGAACCTGCTCGAGCTCATACATTCATGAGCTCAGAGCTGGAACGCTTCCGCACGCGCGCATGTGCGATTGGCAATCGAGTCCTAGAATTCTGCAATTCTACCTTTCTGATAATTCGCTTGAAACGAACCATGATAAACTGTTCAGTCAGTCTATGAGTCACAAATATTTATATATAGAGAGGTCACTCCTAATGTGACATATATATCGCTGTTGTCCTGGGAAAACCTCATAACTCAGATTTTGGTGATTTTTGTGTTTTAACTTAAATCGAAGGATTCCCTGATCGTCTATTGTCTGAGAAAATCCTTTGACACTTCAGCTTTTGCAACCCTGTTCAAATCCCATTGTAAAAACTGGAAAATGCATGGTGCTCAAGCTGAAAACAGGCCGTTTTTCATAGATCCTGTAAGGTTGACATTTTGGAGATACAAGGTTTTCACTCCACAGTGGCGATATATATATATTAATATAGGCCTATATTAAATATCATGCAGCTACTATAGGTCAAAAAAGTATACCACAGAAAATCGCAAAGTGATACCAATAAAATAAAACAAAAGGTACAATGAAGGACTATAAACTCAGCTTGAGCACCACATATTCACTATAAGTAGAGACAGACATTGCTATAAGTCCTTTTAGGGAATAATGTTTTTTTTTTCCTTTAGGGTAAGATAATAAATGTGATTTATTAGTTAATTCATATACTACAGTGAACGTTTTAAACCAGTACCACATGATGAATTTGCTCCACACTCAATACCCACCTCTATTCCAAGTTCAATGGAAGTTCATCCATACAACAGCTCAAGCAAGTGAGGTGTGTTTAATGCTGGATACACTGAAGAATCCATAGGTTTAAACATCATAAAACCCTTATGACGCATTGTTATCATAAGATGACCTCTCCCACTTTTGCCTGCGTGGCAAGCTGCATGCTTAATTTAAGTCATAATGACACATGCAAGCTATTATAGGGAACACTATGTACTGTGGTGAAACAATAAAAGGATGTGTCAGGCCAAAGCTGGCAAACACAAACAAACGTACAGATGTTTATCATTCACTTCTATGTTCCTGAATAACATTAACCTGCCTTTCTGAATCAGATAGACTCAAAGTTCCAACATCTTTCTATTATTTAAACACTATGACCTAAATCTGCACACAGTTCTTTTTCCATTACCTGTGAGTGTGACTGATCCAGTTGTTCATCTTAACATTTAACCTATTTTCTCTGCACATTCTAGTTCTCATGCCTATTTACACACTACAACAGCCTCAAGCCTTCTTGAAAGCAGAGTTAAAGCTCCGCTCTAGGAGTTTGTATATCTTAGAGTCTTAGAGTAGGACTTGGAGATGAAGAATAATATCATGCACATGTTTCATCTCACAGGTGTAACAAAAACATGTTTTTGCCCAGTGTTTAGAAACAGTACACTGTAGCTTCAAAAACTGCTTAAAACTCACATTTAGTCATGTCAGAGCTGGTGCAAGGTCTGTTGAAAAATGTCTCCTAAGCCAGGTTTTGACGTCATGTGGCAGAATTACCCTTTAGTTTACATCTGGGATAAGGATTTGCCCTTTAAAAAGCGATGTTTTCCACTTCCAAGGTTCAAGTGAGGTGCATGGCTTTTCTGTTATGTTCCCCTCAGTTGTGATCTGATCCTTTCCTCCAACCAATTCTCAAAGTGCAGAAAATTGATATAGGTTAGTGTACTAAAGCACAATCATCATACACTGAGTGGGGCAAGTGACAAGGGTCTTCTGATGCCAGTCCAATTCCAAAAAGTGCTGGAAATCACACATCTCTATTTCTATACAGTAGCAATGCCTATATGGATTAAATGAAAGAATGCTAAATTCTGCTGATGTGTTGATTATCACTGATTTACTATCTTAACACAATCCACATGGCCTGTATCAGAGTGAGACCAATTGAAAATGAGCTTCTGTATGTTTCCTGGAATTAGGCCAAAAGCTGATAGCGATAAAGTGGCATTCAGCATGGAAGATAGGGGACTTTCCCCATGAAAACACAAACTATGCTTATGGCCTGTTTGTTGGTCACAGTGACACGGCCTGTGCAGCACTAGCAGGCAGTCCAACCTGCAAACAAGTAAACTTTTCTCCTAACTTGAAAATGCACCAAGACCCCTGTAAAGAATTCCTTGTCTATACTGATCATAAGTTAATCATCAAAACAGACATCATTGTCCCAACCAAGGTCCTCCCTTCACTCATACTCATACTTTGAACTTCTGAACTTCTTCATGCTATATCTAGGCTTCTTGTGACATCCAACAAACATCCCAAGAAAACCACATTTCTTAGACACCTAGTCCACACCTTAAGCTTTGCAGGAGGGTTATAGCATTACACAAGAAAAACCTGTAATTTATTCTACTTGTGTTGTCATGCTAACTTGTAACCTAAAACTATTACACTAACAATGAATGGGAGACACCATTGGTTGCCTCATGCACTGTCAATCCTCTTCCAATGGGGGGAAAGACACTTATCTCTTGTTGCCTGCTATGGGAGATCATTTATTTTCACCAATACTGATTTAATAGCCTTATAGCATTGGGGTATCATTTTAACACTATTCCGGAGACCTACATGTTGGGTCTATAGTCTAAAGGTGATAAGTGACCTGCCACTTCCAAACTGGAAATGTAGCATAAGACACTTGTATTTACAGTTTAAAGCAGCAGCAACGACCTGATCTCTGCTGAATTTAATGATATGTGCTCCTGACCCTGAGCCAAAAACACCTGATCCATTTGCCATTCATTTCAAGACCAGGGCCCTCTATGCCGGTGGCTCCCAAACTGGGATCCAGAGACCCCCAGGGACTCTGCAGCAAAATGATGAATAGTTTATTTTCACTATCTATGCATTCACTAGACTTTAGCACAATGAGATGATGTATGTCATATAGGTTTCTTTTTCCCCATTGTTGATATCACCCCGCCTACAAAATAAACAGCTGTTATCTGCAGCAGGTCGTATATAGCAACAAACATCTTCACAGATGAGGCTTCTTGGGCCAAAATGTTACCAAACTGGATTGAGTGGTATGATGTTATGTTTGGGGATCTTTGGTATGAAAAGGTTTGAAAACCCCAAAGCTATGTCTTGCAGCCCATCTGAACCAATCAGAGCAAACTGAGGAGAGGTAGAGGGAGAGCAAGGTGTGTGAAGTTTCGCCCAACGGGTTTACCTCGTTGTTTATGAGCATCTCCGCTCTGGGATCCGTGTGGGACAGTCTTGGTATGGGCTTGGTAGGGAAAGGATACTTTCGGAGCTGAGACTCATCCCAGCCCGTGTTGTGGACCTCGGAGAAGGCGGCGCCGCCTTCGGTCGTGGTCGGATCAGCCTCAACCACTGTTGCCGTTGCCATGACCGTCGACTAGTACAGATCACCTCCGTCTTGCTTTCAATAAAACAGTCCGAAATTGGCTCTTCTTCGGGGCCCAACCCAGCGTCGTTACAAACTCTGCAGCGGGAATATCATGCACGCTGTCCCGTCCACAACGAAAACCAGAATAACGGAAAGCCACACCACTCTCCCGACGGTAGGCTACTGTCTATCTAGCTGTGTTCCGTGTAGGTGTAAACACAGCGTTGACAGGCAGAAAGCAAACGAGTCAAACTGAAAGACTCAGGGAAATACTTGGGAGAATTTCATGCGCAGAATATGCGACAGTGCCACCTAGTGTACTGGGTGACCAACTGCTCCTGTTGTAAGACACTTCAGCTCCCACCAGAGGGAGCTATTGCACATCAATTCTTGTAGTTACTGTTGAAGATTAAAAACTGACTGGCACAGGAAGTGAAAGTGGACTATTCTTCAAATAAAGTGAAATGTAACCTTGTAAATTTAGCTTACAGATAAAACATACTTAACATTGCAGTTATTGCTCTATATAGATGTCAGAACAATTGGGAAATCATCATCATACTATAAAGCAAGGAATCTCTGTCTGTATGTGTGTCTTTCGCATATCTCGAGAACCGTTCGTCCGATCTACTTCACACTTAGCGAGTGTATGGCTGGGGACCCAAGGACGTGCAGTGTCGGATTGGACACGTTCAATATTAATAAACTTTGAATAAACAAGCGAACAGCGCTCTGTGCAGCAGCGGGGCTCAAAGCGAACGGGCACTGCACTAGTATATCTAATGCTCATGTCAGAATCAGAGTCAGTTTTACTGGCCACGTTAAGTTTGCACTTACAAGGAGGAATATGACTTGGTGGGTTGCTCCGCCAGGTGTCGCCAGGTCACATTATAAAACAACACAAAATTATTTTTAACCAGAAATTTAGGGATGTCTCTTTTTGGTGTTATATCTATAAAGTAGTGGGTCCTATATATATGTCATGAGTATATACAAAATAGGAATATTATATTATATTATATATTATAATAAATAAGAAAAAGGTCTCTGTCCTGCACAATATGCACATGGTTATCTAATGGAACTGGGCTGATTGCACTGATTTGAAGCTATGGAAGCAATAGGAAAATAAATAAATACATAAATAAATAAGAATAAATCAAAATATAAACATAATCTAGAGAATACTGCAGAGTGATTGAACACTGTGAGAAAAAAATGAAAATAAAGAAAAGCTGCACACATGAGTTGGAATGGTATAAACAGAGTATAAACAGGTATAATCACACAACTCTACAGAGGTTCAATCCTAGGTTTTGCTCTCTCCACATATGGATAATCAAGGCTGTTTTAGAGAGATCCTTGCATGACAAACCAAACTGGTCTGAACAACATGCTGTAAAGTAGTGGAAACATTCAGTTCCATGCAGAGCAGTATCACCTATATAATACAACAGAACACATTTTTCATCAGACAGGTGGAGACGTTGCCCTCTCTCTCTCTCTCTCTCTCTCTCTCTCTCTCTCTCTCTCTCTCTCTCTCTCTCTCTCTCTCTCTCTCTATCTATCTATCTATCTATCTATCTGAGAGAACGGATGGCAGTGGAGGGCTGAGCAAACACTTTTGAAATCCTGGGCCAATATTTAACCATAGTCATCATAGCCTCAGCATTTATTTATTGATCACTGGATGATCACTCTTCAGAGATAGCAGTGCACACTGTACCTTGCTCAGTGGACTGATCAACTGATGAAGCCTCGCCCCGCTTCGTAACTGTCCATCTGGAAAGGTTAAGTGAGAGCACATCTTATCAATCACTTTGATCATTGTCTTGTCTCAAATAAAACTGCTACTTTAACAGTGTAATGTGATATGTTTTTCTACATCAACACTTTTTAATTAAAGCCATCAAGATTTGTATCATCATTTTGGTCCAAAAGTACAAAAGTATTTTCTGACATTTTGGTCAAACTTGATTACATGTCATGTCCTTTTCTCTCCCTTGCCACTGAGTTGGGCTTTATCAGCAGATTTCCACCCCGGAGACTACTTGCGGCCCCCTGCTGGGTTCCCATGCTCGGGTGTTTCCTCTGCAGACCAGTGAGCTGAGCTGAGCTGATCCCTCTGATGCTCCTCTCTTCCCTTTCTCTGCAGATATCCATGGCCGGGGGATTGACCACCCTGCTGAGCCCCAAAAGCTCGTATCTCAATCCTGCTGATAGCGAACCACACACAGCACCGCTCTCTTCTCCCCAAACAAACAAAGAATCTCTTGAAGAGCTACTGTTGCAATGCAAGGCACGCGTTTCCCCATGACTGGAAGCTTCTGATAGTTTCTGTAAATATCTAGCTGATGTTTTTAGAATTAAAGTTTTCCTGAGTATAAAGCCATTGGCAGTGCATTATGTGGTGTAACAGTGATTGATAGCTAAAATGTCAGCATGCATGACGACATCAGTAGGCTAACTGCAGATATCCTTGATTTTTGTTAACTAATTTAGGAGTCACCCATAGATCGTCCACTCGATCATCTGTTCTCTCACATTCATACTGACCCTCGCCCCTCTAGGTGTTGTGTGTCCAGAACCCCTAAGCCATAAATCCTATTAGTCAAGGATTCTCTGGAGCATTAAAAGTAGTTTTCCCTATTTTTCATCGATTGCGTCATCAATTGCAACACTTTGAGTGAATCTTGCCCTGTCTTTGTCTTTTAACCGATTATGTATGGAACCGAATGCCGAGTAGTGGTACAAAAGTATTAATTTAAACAAAAGAAGATGAGAGGCTGAACATCAATGGGTGGTATATTAATAGGTTTCACCTTAACACAAAATAAAAATTTGACTGTAATTGTATTGCTGCTGTCACGTAATAAAAGCAAGCACACAATTTCAATAGTACTTCTCTGTCACAGCTGTCCATCTATCAATATCCCATCAAGTGAGAATCGACTGTCCAAGCTGTGAGACAAAGCATCCCCTTAAGTTTCCCATTTCCATGGTGTCACCTCTCTCTTTCCGGCACCTTGGGCTCATGCCTCATTACAAACTGGACCTGGCAGGGCCGGCACCCCCACCCCGACACCCAGAGGTTTAGGTGAAGGAGGGCCGGAAGTTCAGTCCCCTTGGTCGGAGGTCGTGTCACCCTCTGGGTGGGGGAAGTGGGGCCCCAGACCTCTGGCCCTGCTGCTTGAGAGTCTGAGCCATGCTTCATGTTTTATGTTGCTTCACACGTGCTCATAAAGGGGAAGGTATGGGATTGTGGGCATGCAATGTGTACATCTTTCAGTTCCTCTTCCTCCCTTCTTGTGTGTTTGCATGCATTTGAGGGCATGTGACTGAGAGAGACAGAGACAGCGACAGAGACAGAGACAGAGACAGAGACAGAGAAATACTTTGCATGTTTTTGTCTGTGTTTCAGGTTTTTGTCTAAAACTATAAGTCTGTCTGGTTGTTCATATGAAGCTCTGTCCATATAAAGATAAGCACACTCTCATGATTCAAGGTAAATCTTTTAGGAGAAGTACAGCAGGGTTTAGGTTAAGGATTATAGGGTCAGTGCTTCTTTAATGTTCTGATGTTCTGTCAGTCAGGCAGCCTTGTGCGATGTAAGTCTGAGCGTTATTCTCTATCCTGTGGAGCTCGGCTCTCTTTGCAGAGTGAACCTGCGGATCAGGACCTGAAGACAGCCAGGTCCCCAGGTTAAGCATGGTATTATCTTCATATCCCACCCACTAGAAGAGGATTAGTCAAATGCCCCGCTTTCATCTCTGCTGCTGATGCAGAATTGATCCTGACTGAACAAGTGGACAGTGTCACAGGTGTGTCAAACAGTTGGGCTTTTAAACGGCCGAACGTGCTTGTCTGTGAGGCTTTCCCACACACCCACCGAGTGCTGTGTCAGCAGGTACGGTCCTGGGACACCAAGGCCGATGTTCTCCTATATGTCATTATTTTACATATGGGAATATATAATACATAATAATAATAACCTGTATTTGTATAGTACCTTTCATACACAACATGCAGCTTACAGTGCTTTACATCAATAGAAGGCAAACAGATGCATTTACTGTATATATGTAAAATAGCAAGCAAAATACATTGCATTAAAAGAATCAAGTAAAAATAGAAAGATAAGAATATGCATTAAAAGAATACAATCAAATTAAAAGTTAAAATTAACGCTAATTAAAAGCTAAACTGAAAAGATACGTTTTTAGCAGTCGCTTGAAAATGCTTACAGAGCATCTGTACCTCTAATATTCTTTGGTAGGGTGTGGGCAATTTGGGAAATTTCTAGCACGTCAGTATATCTATGACTCAGATTATTAACAAAGAACAAAATCAGAAAGAAGAATAAATTGTTCCATTCTGCACACCATGTTGAAATTTGCTTTATTTATTTATATTTAGGTCCTAATTACTCCTTTTGCGATATCTTTGAAATGCTGTGAACCACGTTTTGTGGTTCCTCGGTACACAAGAGAGGCTACTCACGAGTTCCCCCCTATCACAGTGGATTGCAGAACCTCCACAGAGCCGCAGGGCAAAGGTATGGTATGCTGGTTCTTTTGTTGGTGAGAGGGTTTTGCTGCATGCCAGGCAGAGCAATCCGGCCGGCCCACAGGGGTCATCAGAGGAGGGAGGAGTTTTGATTATGATCATTATTTGGTAAATAAGATGTCAACAAGGTGTTTCCTTGACACTTTATTGAGTAAAAAGAGGAAGGTGCAGAAATGAACGCCCCCTTCTCAATGGGACCTCTAATCTCTCCTTTCATGTCCCATCTCATCTGAAGGGCCTCGGCTCCGGCTGCCATGTGCTAGTGTGCTTGGGCCTGGCACTTTTTACTCGCAGGTGGGGTGAGTATCCTGGCAAGCATTTGTTTATAAAACCCACTTGTTTGGGCACAATACTTGAACTAACTTCTTTTGAGGGAACAGTGTGAATCTGTGCAAAGCCTTTTCCCAAAGCCCTTTAGAAGGCGACGGCCCATTGAGAGTAGAGAAGAAGGGATTACCTTCCTCGACAGTGGTGCATTTCCGAGAGAGCTGATTAGCTCTGCATTCATTGTTAAATCGAGCAAAGGAAGGCCCTAGAGGAGTGAAAGGATCCAAATAGGTGGGCCCAGAAATAAAACAGCCGCAGGAAGCCCAGCACAGGCAACCCCAAGTTTTCCCAACATTTCTTTCCCCCACTCCTAAGGAGGGGTGGCGTGAAAAAGGAGATTAGCATACAAAATTAGAGGCGGGATGATTTTTAAGGGAAACTTGCCTCATGCCCTCCACCCCCACACCCCTACTCTGTCTGGACAAAGTTAATTAAACTAGTATTAAACAGTAAAGAAACTTCCAAGCGCTGGGGAGTTAGGGGGCTCTTTGAGGATTACCATGATGAGGGAGAGAACGGGAGGTATTTGTAGAGGCGAAATTGAGAAAGGCGTGATGGAAGGAAAAGTTTTCTATTCTTGTTGCTTTGCCCCGGGGTATCCTATCCCCAGTGTGAACAATGTGGAGAAGTAAGGTTGTTCTGTGTACTGCGGACCATCCATAATTACTGTCACAAAGAATACGTTAAAGAAGGACGAGTATGATTTGAATAAGCGGAACTTTGTTCAAGTTGAAAGATATATCAGATTGAAAGATTTATTATTCTTTAATTACATATTTAATAGAAAAACAAACCACAAAGGCAACTAAGAATAAAGCAAAACTAGGAAATGCTGTGCAATAAATTAACAATGTACAGTACAAAGTGCTTCATTGTATATACAATTAAATACATCAATAGGGCAGCAAAGGTCAGGGCAAGTCAGAGGGTGGGAGAGTGGACTATTCCCCAAAACGTCAAAAAAGTTTGTTTGTAAAACCCGAATCTAAAGGTTGGCAGTGATAGTTGAGATATAGATGAGTGCTGGGCTGAACTTCATGGGGAGTTACAAGAATCGAACCTGGTTGGCTCTTGAGAATCATTTTAGAAGCTTATCATGCCAATGCTTAGTAGTCAGATCCTTCACCACTCAAAAAACTGTTAAATTATTTCCCAAAGCATTTGTTTATGAACAAAAATAAATAAAATGTGGTGTGGAGAAATTTTGAGTCGGATAAATATCCTTTAAATGCCCAGTGACTTTTCAAAATATTATTGTAAAAAGTACAAAAATATATTTTAAATAAATTTATACCAAAAAAAATCTAAAAAAAAAGTTCTAAAAGTTCCCCTTCTCATCTTGTCTATCATGTAGTGTTGTGCACATCTCCCCGCCATTAACCTTTCATACAAAACTGACAATTAAGACGGTCTGAATTTGCACTTTGGATCACTTTTCCCAAAACACATTTTCTGTGATGAAAGTGAAAATAATGATGAAGGTAGGGGGGAAAGTGATGATGATGATGATGATGATGATGACATTACAACAGCTCAGTGCTTCTTCCTCAGTCTGAGGCTCTTCCTGCGGCTGCCGGCGCTCTCGTTCCTCCCCCTCTGACCTCCTTTCTTCACGCAAAAGTACTTGGTCACTGTCTTTCGGCACTGCTCGCACTTCACGGCGCAGCACCAGTGGAACTTACAGTTACAGCTGGACACCATCTCGGCCTTGCGCTCCTCCACGGCCAGACCGCACTCTCCGCACAGCCTCTTGCAGCTCCGCTTCTCCCACTTGCTCAGGTTCTTGCCCTTCTTGAGGCATTCGCGGCCCTCTGTGCCCGGCAGGCCCAGAGTGCGGTTTTCCAGGCAGTAGTCGGGGGAGTCTTCCAGGTGGACCAGCTCCTTGCGGGAGATGGAGCTGAAGGTCTCGGCGATGGCCCCCCGGCTGGCGGCGCTGTTGCCCGCTCCCCGAAGCAGATCCACCTTCAGAGCCCGGTGGTACTTCTCCTTCAGGTAGTTCCCCACCTCCCTGAACTCCGGGAGCTGCAGCCAGCAGGTCTGAGTGGTGCAGCTCCCAGAGACCCCGTGGCATTTACAGGTCCGCTGCATGGTCCCCTTCACAGCCTGAAGGTGAGACAAACAGAGAAGATTCACTTTGTTAAAATCCATCTCTAATTCAGTCAGAGTCTGCCACATATTCAGTTTGATGTGGAAAGAAACGTAAAAAAAAATGTATTCTGTGTGTGAGGATGCACATACACACATATGTGTATCTATGTAGGTACATACGCACACATGCATCTGTCTCTGTGTGTGTGTGTGTGTGTGTGTGTGTGTGTGTGTGTGAAA
Organism: Centroberyx affinis; assembly: GCF_046629955.1. Classification (NCBI taxonomy): domain Eukaryota; kingdom Metazoa; phylum Chordata; class Actinopteri; order Beryciformes; family Berycidae; genus Centroberyx; species Centroberyx affinis. Next base: position 245,773 of record NW_027280623.1, on the reverse strand, counting down.
GGCAGGATGTGCATTGTCTTTTGATTGATGTGTTGTCAAATTAACTGATTGTATTCTTGAGGTTTTCCAGTTAACGGAAAAGGATGAATGCATTGAAAGGAAGAAATGATAGCTTCAAGGTCCATTGCTGAGTTTTTTTGTCGTCCTCAGTGTCTCCTGACTTTACCCGACACAAAACAGCTGTCGGTTGAAAAGGAGCGCTTTTTTTTCTTCTGGGAGGGGATGAACTTTCTGTTGAGGTGAGGCTGAATCAAAGTTTCACATTGAGTCCCATTGTCCCTCCAGAAGAAATAGGAGTATTTATTTAGCATGTTCATTATCAACATGTTTTCTAGTGTGAGAAGACCCAATGGAGAGTCCCATTGAGTGGAGAAATGAAAAAGGAGTTTTTCTCTCTTTCTCTCCCCATTTTTTTCTGTTACAATGATGCTCCAGGTGCCATGGGGATCCTCGGGCCTGACGGGGGGGAGCGCAGGCACGGTAAACAAAGAGCACTTCAGCTGCATGCCTGTGGTCCCCTCAGACTCCCCCAGGGCCCAACAAAGACCAACATAAATGTGGGATCCTTATTGCAAGAATAAAACTAAACACTTATTTTAAAAAGCAGCATAATACAGAATGCTGTGCAATGTCTGGCTCCCCAGGAACTCTAATTAAGCTTGCACCAGTGATCCTGAGATTCTTGAGTTGAGGTATTGTCATAAGGGGCATTCAGCACTGGTAAATAGGCCCTTCTGGTACACCGAACACACTGTTATTATTGGGGACGAGTGGCACCTCACTTATAGGGATGTGAAAGGGATGCTTGGGTGGCACACTCAGTGTAATTCGGAGCACGGATTCAAAAGGTGCTTTACATTGTGCATTCAGCTGAAGGGCCAGGAGAGATTCCCAAAATTTCAACCAGGCCGCCACCCACTTCTCCCTTGTGGCTGCCTTACTGATACAACACTATAGATATAACTACTGTATGGTTTAGGTTGGAGGATGACAAGAGATGAGCTCTAAAATTAGTCAAAAACCAAAGCATTAACATCACATACTTGTACCACATCTTACACTATGACTCATCCTTGACCTTTATACCCGTTTTTGCTTTTGTGTTTCATTCTGCACCTCTAATTAAGGACAAGTACTGTACCTTGCGCCCAGCCTCGTTATTATGGAGGTTCATGGCTGCCCGTGCATCCTGCCCAGTCTCCAAGGCATCAACAAACTGTTTGGAGATGGCCTCGCCAAAGCCGACGTTGTCACTGCAGCCCCCCCAAAGCCACCCATGACCACCTGGGAGAGAGAAGAACGAAAATTAGATTACCTGTGCTACTTGGCTGTGAATGCGTTTCATGTAGTCAATAGTTATTTCAGAATCCACCGGCATTATGAACATATTTGCGTGTTTCTCTTACCCCGTTGTCCGTTCCTGGTGTCGTCACAGCCACAGTTGTCGAAGTCCCCGAGGCTGCAGTTCCTGGTCAGAGTGTACATCACTCCAGCCGAACTGATGGCATGAACAAATGCCGTCTCCCGATTTGCTGGTGACAGAGAGGCTCATTTACAGTCGTATCTCATCACTCACAAGCTAGAAACAGATCACTCATTGTGGGTTATAAATTTGGGGGTAACATGCCATAATGTGCCACCATGAAGTATAATGGTTAGGAGATTATATTATTTACCCCTGGATATCAGAAAGTGTGAATAACTGCAAATTAAATGCTCATATTACAAATTTAGTCCTACTTTTCATATAAAAAACAAAAAAACATGGCCAAAAACATGCCTTGATCTCGGTTTTCTTTTCATTGCATGTATTCTGTCCGGGGGTATTGACGATACCTCCACTCATAAAATTCTGAATGAAGCTGATCTTGTAATGCAAAACACATTTGTCTCTTTGTCTTGTGAATATCATGTTTTCACAAGCCCTGAATGGGAGCGGTGGCTCTGTAGGATGTTGTGAATTGGATTAGTGTGTTTGTTTTGGCCGGGGCGACCGTGGTCACTGTAACGATCCTTAAGGGTGATGAATCTTCTGACTAAGCAAACATCTCAATTTCCAAAAAAGAGAAAAAGAAAGAAAAAACCCTCCCCCCTCTGAGAACACAGAGATCTGGAACAAACACAGGTTCTCAGTTACAGTCACAAATCTCACCAGAAATAGAGATAGGATAGCAAAAACATTCTAAACTGCACTGTAAATTCATTAAGGGGCTTTTTCCCATTATAATTAAAATTAAGGGCTGGAATTTCTGAGCCTAGCTCTTGCACAGAGACGTTTGGGAGCGGCAGTGTCGTCGCCGGCCTGTCCCGGGGGGGCTGAGGACTTACCGCTGCGCAGGCTGCTGTGTGTGGACAGCTGCAGAGCTCTCTCCGGACAGTTCCAGCGGTCCCATGCAAACTGGTATTTGCACTCCTCTATGCCACTCTGAGCCCCGGCTGCCACACTGCTGGAGTAGATCAGGTATGCCTGGGGCAGCAGAGAGGGGGAAAGGGTGAAAACCAGAGACTAACACACAGACATACAACAGTCTGCAGCAGTGGGGAGATGATTCAGAAGCATTTGACATTATATATTACATTAAACTGACACACATCTGATTATTGTCTGAAACTCAGCTATCATCTTTAGAGACGGTTTCCCTGATGACCAAAATATGAGTAATTGCATCCTTTCTAAGCAATCACAGAGACTTGAGGCCGAACACATGGTGCAGGCTGACACCAAATATCACTTAAACTGAGTGAGCAGCCACGGTCTCCCTCAGTGGGAGATTCAGCAGACTTAGCAGCTGATTCAACATGTAGAAGTTCATCAGCAGTCAGTGAGTCCTGAGCAGAGCCAATCAATCATCAGAGCAATTTTGACATTTCTCAACAGACTGAGGGCCAGCAAAGTCCAATCTGCTCTATAGGGATGGTGCTGCGAGCCAATTTTGGCTTCTGTTACCTTTATATCTTCCTTCTGGTGTCAATTTTTTCTCATCAACTCAGAACAAATCTTATACATGTGTTGATGATCTTGATGAAAAGATGAAAAGACCGTGCCAGATGGAGATTAAGACTCTAATTTTCCCATCATGTAGGATTGGCATACCCATTTTTTCTTTATTGATTTGCAAGTGTGGTGTTTTACTTTGACATCCCCCTTGAGAAAGTGGAGATGACAGAACTGAATTGCCATGGAAATTTTAAAAGGGCGGGTGTGCTGAGCGTTTAATTCTCTGGCTCCAGTCACACTATTTGGAGGCCTTCTCAGCCAATCTGAATACTATACTGAATATACATGCATTACATACATCAACAAGATCTTCATTTTTTTGGAAGATTAGGGTTACAGATTACAATATATTGTCAATGTAATGACAAAAACTGAACTGACTCAAACTGAGTTTGAGTATTATTTTATTTCTTTAACTATATTTGTCACTGTGAAGACCCGAGCGCTCTGAAACCAGAACACTCTCCCCTTGGCTTTCGTCTGCCGCTCTGCTGCTTGTTCAGACTGTGTGAACGATACATACTAATATGTCTCAAGTGGCCTTTGGGGAGATGGAGCACCACCTCTTTCACAGGGGTCTGGCTCGCTAATGATGACCACCCACTACAGCCATGCCTGCCCTCGCCTCTCCTGCCTCTTTACACACTCAACCCAGGGATACAGAGCCTCTGAATAAGGTCAAGTGTATGGAGGTAGAAAAAAGAATCACAAAGGGCCAAGAATATCATTGATATATCATTAGCGCCATTGTTGCATACAGACAGGGACCTGAGCCTGTCATACACTTGAGTTGAGATATCACAGGGGCAGCAGGCCTACTGAGCGCTCTGAAAAGAGACAGAAATCATGTCTTCTTAAGTTCTGGTACAATACGTCTTCAAGGGAAGCTACTCTCCCTCTCTTTTTTCAGGAAAGGGATAGAGAGAAAAGATCAAAAGGAAGTTGGCTTACCTTGGGTCCAGTCATCAAGAAATTATTCACTGACCTGGAAGAGGAGACAGCTTATTAACTCAGGGAAACTAAGTGTCCTTCACAAGACGGAGGAATTCCTCTGTCCTCTGCTAACATCTCTCATTAGTGCGCTTCATAACATGTTAAATCGTGACATCAATAGGCATCCAATCCACAGTAAACACAACTGACACTCCTGCTTCGGTCAAGAATGTCCTACAAATGTAAGAACTGGTGTGGACTAAGTGCAGAGCCATGCTAATAACAAATTGATGAAGATTTGAAAAATGTGGGGAAAAATATAATATATTATAATATAATATATAATGGAGAGATTTCACTATTCTAAGCAACTTCAAACAATTTAGGTACAGATGTTGTTCATCAAGGGTTTAGGCTATATATACTGGTAAAATCTTTTTGTATTTTGCAACATGAATCTTGAGCAACCTTTAATATAGTGAATTGTTAAAATGTTGGTGCTGTTCCAATTACTATTTATGTGATAAAAACAAGTTCCCATGATTACTGAATTGATCAATGAAGTTATCTTATAGGTCATGTTAGGCCTTTACAATGTCATTTAAAGTGCTGAATAATGAACAAGAGAAAAAGTGAATTAAGAGAACATTTAGGCATGTTTGTATTGCATTGATTGGCACTTTCCACTGCTATGGCAAAGTGCTTAGAGATAAACATCATCAAAAAACAAAATTTTACTGTAAAACCAAAATTAAACGTAACTCACCAGCAACAGTAAGACCTCATGTGAGCCAGCAGAATAAAAATGTAATAGAAAACCTCCAAATGCATGAACATCCTGGCAGGTGAGAGGGGTGGCAGCGGCTCTCGAGCCCTTCCAAAGCCTGCAGACAGTCTAGCGGTGGAGAGGATACTGAGCTCCCAACATATAAAACCTCACCAGGCCTACCGAGGGTCCCGAGCGACGTTCAAGGAGGGGGCTCTGAAATGGAGCCGCTCTCGTCCCAACAAGAGATTATCTGCTTAATTAAAGATTTTCCCCCTTCTTACTCTCTCGGCCAATCAGAAGTATTGCACCAAGGAGAGATTGAAATGATCAAAAGGGCACCCTGGGCCCACAGGCCGGCCAATGGTAGGCTCTCTGCCTCCATCCAAGAGCGAAGGAAGATCTGTTTAATCCTATACGAAAACTGTAACACTGATCCCTTGAATTTCAGGCTCTGAAAACGTTTATTTAGGCTATCTAACACATGCATGTTGAAAGAGCCGTTAACTGATTGTCACGGATTAGTAGAAGATAGGTCTCCTGGATGACGAATTGTTATTTTGATAGGGCTCCAAAAATTAGGCCTATAGTGTTTGTTCTTGAGGAAATAATTCATGCGGTTTAACAAAGGTGTGATTAAATCAGTGTTTATCACTGTGAAACACAGGGCCGAACTCACAGGCAACGGGCTAATTACATTTCTCATTTGACCATCTAAATTTCACAAAGCCTCACGAATAGCCCGAGCAGCGTCGGCTTCGGAGAACAATTTACATTCACAAAGAGATCAGTGGCAGCAGTCAGTAGCCTACATAACTTCTCCAATCACCAGCTATTCTTAGTTTAATCATGTATGCTACCATTTTTCCCAGATCTAGGAACTAGGCCTACTTACGCTGCCTATCGAAAATAGTCGTAGGAGTGAATGGGATTTGGTAATCACTTCAACAAAGAGCACACTCCTCGAAAATTAGGTAAACTGGTGATAATTCATAGTTTACAGGGCTTTTTCGGGCACCGGTAGAGAAAATGCATTCACATTATTTAGCTATTTCAAAATAGTAATAAAGGCTTTTGCGGTGATGTAGCTACCAGTGATCTCGAATGATAAATTGCAACCTAACCAAAATGTGTCATACAGGTAGGCCATATATTTCAACATTAATGCGGTGTGGAGCAGATACTGGTAACCTCCTTCTTTCTAAATTAAGTTAATCTATAAGAAGAGCAGCCAATAAGCAGTATTATTTATATATTTATTTTATTAGTCCATGGGCTTCTGTATTAAAGCCAAATAAAGCCAAATAGCCCTATAACGAAAAATCGCTATTTTAATAGTAGGCTATTCGTGCTGGGGCCAGTGTGTTGTGGTACGCAATAATGAGTTTATAGGGGCCTTAACATACGTTAGGGTCGTTTTTTATTTTGTATCGTATCATTATAATAGGCCTATTCCGATACTGTTGTTTTCTTGTGATATTTGTATAATATCCTTCTAAAATCTAGTATGGATAATTATTGTAAGGGTTGCTTGTGCTTTTCGAAATTGTTGTTTAAAAGATTCCTCACCCAGCGCGCACATCCAATACAGACTATCCCCCCAACAGAAAATAAAAGGCAGGGATTGGAGCAGACTAAAGGCCGAGCCATTGATCAGATCGGGTATTTGCATCACTAATCCAGACGGTCCCTACCTAACTTTGGGTAAAGGGTTATTCCCTAATAACCCCGTCTGACCCTTAGGTCCCTTTCCTTTGGCAATCTTCTTGTGTGCAAATTAGGATTAGAGAGAAGTGATTTGGGGGCTTCTGAGGGAAGTTTTTGGATTAAGATTTCAAGAGGAATGACGGGTAAACTAAAACAAAAAGAAAATAGGCTACATATCGTGTTGTGTTAGCTTTTTCAATAAACGAAAGTAGTTTAGTAAGATTCCGTCACAGAAATGTATAAATCACCCCTACGCGCGCGCGCGCACACACACATACACACACACACTCCTTTATTGCTGCATACAAGGAGTTCTGCAAGTCAGTTTTCTGAGTGAAGAGCAGCACAGACTCGAGAAACTAAACCAAAAACCTCAGCAAACAAAGTTCCACAGAAATGTGTGCAAAAATAGCGGGGCTTCTATATAGCCCATATTTCTAGTGACATAGGCCTATACCATTGCTTCGCCGACCTACCCGCCTCCCGCACGCACACACACACACACACACATTGCACCTCCACCGTTACCGAGAGCATATGTAGGACATTCAAAACTTATGGAAATGTTTATGTGCGCATTACAAACGTGGGTGTGGTCGAGCATGATCCATATGCCAATGTGATAAATTGAAATCACATTTTCCTGAATAACACCAGACTACTGGACAGCATCACACCACCCTACATATTTAACAAATCATTTTATGTTGCGCAAGTACTCTGCAGTTTGACAGTGCCTGGTTAAAAGTGGTGGTGTGACCACACTGAAGTGTCTGGGCTAAAACTGGCAGTGTGACCACACTGATGTGTTACATGCCGTGGAGAGGATGGTCTGACAGTCAGCAGCCAATGGAGAGAGGGCTGATGTCACTGCTGGGGCAGCAGAGATCAGCAGCTCCCAGACAGCAGTGGGACCACTGCATCTGGACTGGACTCAGACTGGCTACTGCACTCTGTCCTGTAGCGCAACAGCTTGGCAAGGACTACATCTGACAAAACTGACCATTGCAACATCCAAATCACTTTTTTTGTACTTTTACCAATTTTACCAAAACAACAAGAACAAGGGATATATCACATACAGTAGTGCTTTTTCTCTAACTTGCCATGAAGATACTCTCCAGCAGATGGAGCAAGTGCACAGATCCTTAAACACGTTGCCTGTAAGGCTGAGAGTATTGATGACTGGATATCAATACTAACATGCTACTTCATTGATCCCAGTAAGGAAATTCTATTTTTGCCTGCCCCTCCTCCAAGCAGGTCAGAGGTCAGGATCAGATACACAGCAGCGCCTCTGGAGCTGGTAGGGATTCAGTGATTTGCTCAAGGACACTTCAGCAGGACAGAGGCTTGCTGACAGGGGAGGGGGGGGTTTAAACTCATCCAGGTGAAGGATGGTGTGTCTAACCACTAGGCCAGCCTGCTGCCCCCATCATGGAAACAGACTTAAATGCTTGATCATGATGATATTATCGAACATAAAGAGTTACGAAAGACCATTTTCTGACCAGTTAAGTACTACAGGAGTGGACACATAAAGCTGCAGCATTTTATCTACAGAGAGCCATCCTCACTCAGTTGAGTCCCAATCCTGGAGAGCAGACGGCTCACGTGTTAAAACAATGCCTGGAAGTATTTTAAATATGCATGGTGGTAGCACATGTATAAGTTGTCTTACAACATTGTGCAATGTGTGTGATAAGCGAGCCGAGCATGACCAGCAGAAGATGATCCCCATCAGCGTGGCATGCAGACGCAAGAAAGCATCATTAACAAGTACAAGACGTCCAAAAACAGGATTCCTTGAAAGGAGAGGGAGACGTTAGAGATGCTATCCACTCCATATGTAAATGACTCCAGGAGCAAGATAAAAACATGAGGAGGATCATACTTCCAAAAATCAGAAACTTGTTGACTGTTGTTAATGTCGTTTTGGGATGATTTTGGAATATATTTGTCGCTGTATATGGTTTGTCAACATAGGTTTCTGTGCTTATGTGTTCAGTTTTTGTTTTTTTTTGTTGCTGTAAAATAATACCAACTATTCATGAATAACACAAGCTATGCCACTGTCACCAAGCCACTGACGAACACAGACTGTTACAGAAATAGTACGACAGTCCATTTTTTTTTAATTCAGTTTAGGAATAGGGAGTATTACAGAATTCCAACAAAAATGACAGCAAAACATACTTTCCCACAAGTAGAAAATTTGGTTTATTTACGGTACATACAGTGGGCAAAAAACATTCCTTGAAAAAATGTGCCAGTTTTTAAGGCATTCAAACTTCAAGAAGTTAACACTGTAAAAAATAATTGCACTGAAAAAGAGCAAGTGTGACAAATATTACAACAATGTCATTAATGAGATAATAACAAGTTTGGATCTTGTTTTAGAACAAAATATCTGTTTACTTATGCAAAAGTCGATTCATCATTACCCATCAGATTTTTTTTTAGGATTCATTGAGTGGTCCCTTTCATTCATTATAAATTATATAAGGGATTTCAGTTTTTTTTGTGTTTCTTACAAATAGTAGAGACAGTCACAACACAATCGTGATTGGACAGCAATTTTAAGCCCTAATTAATTTCCAGAAGTTGCACTTGTCTGCTTTTAGACAGGTGTGCCTTGATGTGCAACTGGAAAGTACATTACCCTCATAAGGCATTTGGGCAAGAGTCCTGATGAATGTTTCAATAATATGAGACGACACATACGGTAAAATACACCTGCTATACATGCCTCATTGGCCTTGTCTGAGGGAGAAAGAGACCAGAGACAGTCGTGCCTGCCTCATTTTCAACTGCAATAAGAATACAAAATAAAAGCAAACGACTCTCTCTCTTTCGCAATCAAGAGTGAGAAGTCTGTTTCTATGTTTCAGTGCAGAGGTGTCTCAGTGAAGGGGGTGAACAGCCACAGCTTCAGGTGTTAAACTGAAGTCACAGGCGCCTTCACCACTCAACCAGAGGTATACACTGTGTTATACACAAATCCTAAGATCCAGAGAACTTCATTCTCTAAGAAGACTTTCTTTAAGAGCACCTTGGACAGGAGACGACTGGTATGTAATTATCACAAAGTATAACGCAGCTGAACTGCACTCACCCAGTTTTGCTCTGGTATGATAAAGGGGGCAGTTCCACAGTACGTTGACTGTCTGGGTGTTGGCCTTAAACACAGCAGCTTATGATTTAGTAAGACTACTGGCTTACTATAAAATAAAGAAAACTTGAACCAAAAAAAACTGAACAAATATCAAGATTCAACTCCACCCCTATGGAATGAAGCAAAGCACTACTGATCCTGACAAGTTAGAGCAAAAAGCCCTAATTGAACAGACACATGATTAAATCTTGCCTGTAAAGAAACCTCACCTTTAAAAAAGGTTTTCACAAAAGATTTCAAAGTGCCACAGAGTATTAATAAATAGCACATGAATAAATAAGAGGTTAATATTCTCTAATCACTGCTTTGACACACAGCTCACAGACTTGTTTGGTTGGCATACTGTTGGCTAATAGGCCATTTAAATCCCAATCTGCCTTTCTCATTCTCCTAGTGCCTGTCTGATATTATAATGAAAAAGCTGTGCTTGCATGCCTAGCCAAGTCACTGGCTGTGGCTAATAGTCTGAGAAGACTTTTCAAAACACAAAAAAACAAAAACCACACAATTTATGGAAAGGTCTAGGACCGTTTAAAGCCAATATTAGTCTCAAGAATAGGTTTAACTCATGAACAGAAGCAGAGATAAGACCCATGGCAACCACCACTCCACCACTACTGCCCCATCGAAATGCTGCTGTAACTGTTGCTACGGTCTTTCTTGGTTTGACAAGCTGGTATCTATTACAGAGTCTGTCACTTGTGCAACTCAGCCACTTTTGTTGCTGCTGTCACCTGTTCGCTGCACCCGAGCGTTGATCGTTTCCTTTGATACGCTCTTGCAGTCCTTGGCCAAACCCAGGAAGCACATGAGGTCTATGAAGGCAGTGGTGAGGTTCAGCTTGCAGCCAAACTCACTGGTGGCATAGTCAAAGGGGAAGGTGTGGTGGTAGTTGTGGAAGCCCTCTCCTGGAAATCAAGAAGAGAGACAGGTATTTGTTATGCTAAATGTTGACAAGATCACAGACATAATGTGAAATAGGAGGAGAATATGCACCGATTAGCAAGTAAGTTCATAAGCATCAATTCAAAATAATAGTCGTGGGCACAGATGCAATACACCAATATCTGTTGAGGCTAACAATCATATGGTAATTAAATGTATCATTTGCAACTGCTTCACGCTCATTTTGCATGTTGGATATCCTGACAGCATGTAACTGATCATTTTGTACTGAGGCTGTGTTCAGACAGCAGGCAAATCCAGTTTGTTCAAATCTGATCTTTAAGGCCAACTGTCCACACTGTAATTTACAAATAACCAGATCAAATTTGTGCATTTAGACTGTCTAATCATTAGCTGTCATTATGGCACTGTTTGTCATAGTAACAACACAAATGTGAACATGGAAGAATTGCCGTGACCTTGCCAATTAAAATAGAACTTGAAATAGGTGGGACTTGAGAAGGTGGAAAATTGTTTCCAATACAATTTCTTGCTGTTCTCCCTCAGGGAAGTGAATATTTTGGTCCAACAAAAGAGCTATCTTTTTTTTTGTGAGATTTATCAGCTGTTGAAGAGAGGGAGTTTTGGACAAAGGAGAGTGTTATGTGAAAAAGCCTGGTGAAATTATTTTACTGTGAGAACAAAGGAACAAAGTTATACTTATACTGGAGTTGAAGAAAGATTTAATCTTTTTATCAGTTAGTCTTTAGAAAGAATCAGCAGACTGATGACTATTTTGCCTAATACTTATTATACAACCATGTGCAGATGGTTCAATCAAGCACTGGCCTATCTGCAAATGAAGCTGTATATCTATATATGCAAACCACTATATATGATATTAGAGAGATACAACTAATATATAGAAAAACCATCTCAGTGCCCGGCTCTACAAAATGAGTAAATAAACTGCTACAAAGCTGACCACCTCTCTGTTTCCATACTAAAACAGGGATATCCTGGACAAAATAAACATTAGCCACTGGATTAGCAAGTTCCGCCCACCATGAATGCCAGACTGCATCAGCTTTAAGAGAGCCCCCATTGTGGTAAACTGGGCATGACAAGCATTCAGCAAGTAATGAAAATGTCATTCAAATTTGCCAAAAGCACAAAAAGACACCAAATTACATGCTGCAGTAATCATAACATGAGCAGATTAGGTAAAATTAATGGGACAGATTTTTATTATTGCAAAAACAACTTAGAAAAAAGGATTCCCATAGCCAGTGGATCCGTTCCTTACTTACCTACAGCGCTGAATGCAACGAATGGGTTTTCCCTAGGGTTGATGGTCTTGTCATAAGGCCTGTTGCCCCACATGTGTGCAGCGCTGTTGACCAGCCAGGTGGCATTGAGCACCAGAGTGTATCTCAGCAGTCCAGGGAGGAAGTAACCCACAGACAGGGATTCGCCCCACAGGTACCAGGGCACCAACATGGGCACCAGGAAGCACAGGATCATCACGGACATCTTGTAGTGCCTGAGATGAGAGACGACAATTAGAATTTATCAAACTATGGTCAGGTGAGAACGTCTGGATCTGTCAGGGGCTGGATCTGCAAATTCAGACTTTTAACTACATATGATATAAATATTGTTCATCGTGGCCGTTTAAGAAGAGGAATCAGGAATCTGATTTTCTCCAAAAATGAAGAAGTTGTATCTGTGTCACAAAAGAAATCAGTGCCTGTATAAATCCCATAAGCAAGAGAGTCAACACCATTTACTCCCTGGGCATGAAAAAGCAGGTTTGTATCAAATGTGTTTGATTTACAGAACTGGCACTTGACTGATTGGACAAAAAACAAATCCCAAAGGCCACAAATTTAATCCCACACCATTAACTGAGTGAGTGGGCAATTATAAACATGTTAATATATCTCCAAACACTTTGCACTTCAATACATTGACAGGACCTTCTGATGGGGTCGCTCTAGTGGATGTTAATCCTCTTTCCCTGAGAGCAGCAATGCAAATCTGGGCCTGCTTCCAGAGTAGACCAGTTGACAAATGGCCAGTCGCTGCACGCTGTGAAGGCATGGTGTGACTTGGTCCCTGGCACAAATGGCATCCCTATCAGTGGATCTGCCCCTAAGTGTTTGCATGGCCCCCTGACCCAGACTACAACTTCCTGTACAGCTTGGGCCAGAGGGGAAGTGACTTTCAACCACAAGACATGTGCACACACACAGCTGTGGAACAATAAGTGAGGCAGTAGAATATATACGAAGAGGAGGAGTCGTCATTCCTTCACTCACGCACTTGTTCATGGATACACGCACAAAGTGTTGGTAATTCAGTTGTGCATTTTTTCTAGCCTGCAGTAAATGTATCTATCTTTTGCAGAATACAGCAGTTGATAACACAGTGGACTTCAGTCACGACTCTGACCACAGCACCACTGCCTCCCTAGGGGTGAAAACACGAGGCTGCATTTGCATCACAAAAATCAGTCACACGAAGTCTATCTGTTGATCTACATTCTTTTCATTTTTTCTAGTTCAAGAATGCTGGAATTTATTGATCAGATTTCCGAGCTGTTGTGCGGCCTAATTCAATAACACATCTGTCATGGGAGGAGCCCTGATAGTTCTGATACCAATACCCTACTATTTCCCTTAAGCATCTGGGTAGGCTTATCTGAGGCTGCATAGGGAACCTTAAAAGTTCACTAAGTTCATTATGTAGGGCCAATGGAAGCTCAGTATTTGTTCAGTCCAAATCTTCAAAATCTGAGCACCTTTCACAGACACACATTAAGAACAACAGCAATAAAACAGTGAATCACACTATAGGTTCTCTGGTTTACTTACCGTCTCTGGAACATGACCACTTTGTCTGCCTTCAGGTCCGTCAGCTCCAGTTTGCGACCCTTTTCGATGACGTCAGGATGCTTGCGAACCAGCAGCCAACCAATGTGGGCAAAGAAAAACCCCCGCAAGGCATTGTGGGGGTCTGCATCCGTCTCAGAGTACTTGTGGTGCACGCGGTGGTCCCTAGCCCACTCATAGATGTCGTTCTGCGCAAAGAGAGATAGAAAGTAAGAGACAGAGAGAGAGAAGCGGTTACATGTGGCGATCATCGACATGCATGCCTTAGACATGCAACACAAGTTTCAGATCACCAGATTAAGGGAAGGGATCATCCGCAAACAAAAGAATAAATGCACATCACCCAGATTAAATAATTTTACTGAAATAATACGCAATCATATGCATGCCACGTGTTACTAGCACTGTTGCAATATTTGAGATCAGTCATAAACATAATTCCCACTTTATTTCTGAAATGCCAAGTAAATACTAGTATATGTGGTAAGTATTAAGGACAAGAACAGAATAAATGCTTTGGCAGTATAAAATGGGAATACGTGATTTCCCATTTCCCACTGATAGCTCCATTTGTTTTTTCTTATTTTTACCTGAAAGGCCATAGAGTTGGCGAGAGCGAGGAAGACTCGCAGGGGAAAGGAAGCCTTGTAGGATCTGTGGCTCCATAGTCTGTGTGCACCAGCAGTCACACCAAGAGCGCTGATGAGGAAGCACACTGCAGCTAGAAGAGAGAGATGGAGGGGGGGGGGATACAGATACCTTCAGGGAAACTGTTACCACCACACTATGATACATTTTACAGCCATGACAGAAGAGTCACAGGGACATCATGTTCTTTCCATTCTCCAAGCCTCTCTACCCCTGGGGGAGTTGTTTATGTTGAGATGGGACAGTGGGTGCGTGCGGGTCGGCCCTCTCACATTTGTTGTTCTAAAACTGCTGAATGTGTTTCTATGTGAAGCCAGACAAGGCTACCAAGGATTTGAGAACCGGGGGCCTGTAACTAGCAAAGAACATTCTGTTGCGGTGCCATGCAGCTCACAATGGGACGCCTATTGCAATGGTGATTGTGCTTTGTCTTCCCCAGTGAAATAATATGCAGTTCAGCATTGCAAAGAGAGGGGAAAATTATGCAAGTGCCAGAGTGGAAACAAAGTTGAGACTGTTCAGTAATTCAAGTCATGCCTCTACACAGTCTACCTATAGGGTACACATTTTAATTATTCTGTTACCAGTTTGGACACTGCCACAAAAATGCAGATGTTTCTAATTTAGGATAAAACAGGAATGTGAATGGCAACACATTCCAAACAGTTTACAGCCAACTACAGGTTTGAGCTCTGGAAGGTGGGCTAAAATAGATGCTTATAGGCAGATGTTTACGGTGAACAACAGTTTTAGGCCGACCCCAAATTAATGACTCATAGGCCTATTCAACACTAGTCTGAGCTATTCACGAAGACAGTGTAACGCCAGGCTGTACCCACTTTGCAATGAACACACTGGATCAGCACATTCTGTTCTCTAGCTGGGCTCCAGGCTTGCAGGGAGTGACAGAGAGGGGAAAAACCGACAAAATGCTGCAAAGACTAACTGTGTGCTGTAAATACTTACTCCAGGCAAGGGTTAAAACCGACGCGGAAGGAATGAGTATCAGTCCATAAAGCGATCCGATATGTAAAAACGACATCAGTATGATGTTTCTCCACACCAGCCTCCTCGGCGGCTTTGGACCCTCTTTTTCTCTATAAGTGTCATCAAAAACATCTTCAACCGTCGATGTTTCTGACATGGCATCTCCGTTCTGTTGCTTGCTAGAGTGATGATTCCTGGTCTCGGTTTCAGTCATTTTTTTTTTTTTTGTGCGAGGGGATTCTGTAATGCGTAGCCAGAGAGAAAGAGAGAGAGATGTTGCTCAGTTAAAATGTGCGTGCACAGCTCAGTCCCACTAGGTTAAAAAAAACTACACAATATGCAATGCAAGCTCTTTCACACATACACACAGCAGGATGCAGAAATATAGGGGAGGGTGCAAGCGGCAGCTGTTCAAAATGTACACTGAAGTCCCATCTGATATAAATGGCTGCTCACCCAGGCTGTGCCTACCTACTCACCGTGTATGATGTGCTCTTCAACCACTTTTCCTGATGAGGAAGTTGCCAACGCTGTAGCGGCCCCGGACACCGTGCGATAACAATGATGCGTAATGCAACGCTGGTGATGTTGATCCCGGTTACCAAAGCCTCTTATTCCCTATTCCGACGTCGTTTTAAAGCAATTGGTCGAGGGGAAATTGATGCCACTAGCCCCACATGTCTCATTGGCTGCCTGCTTATCTGATGTTCACGTTTTACCACCCTGCGTGAGAGTCGTTCACTTGTTTTTTTTGTCGTTGCTCAGTGTTTGATCATGATAAAAAAAATTAAGAATTACACAATTTGTTTCAGCGGGCATCGTTTATGTCAAGGGCGCTGGCTTCCATGTTTTTTTTTTCCTTTTGCGTGACTCAGAGTCATTGCTCAGCTGCAATCCAGACTATAAGTAGGGTATTGTTACAGGAAGACAATTTCTTATGTGATACAAGGCTGCAGCATGTATAGAGTGGATGGGTGGTATAGGGCAGTGGTTCCCCAAAGTGGGGACCAGGGGTCTTTGGGGGTCCCTATACTTTAATTTCACTATTATTTCACTCCATACAAGTTAGCACTAGAAGAGAGTGTATACACAAAACTATTCTGATCAGAGGATTCACGTTCCCCACTGTTACCTATCCATCTACAATATATAGTTCTAGGCCATAGTCATATGTAACAACAAAACTCCTCTCAGCTGGGGAGTATCTCAGACAAAATCTGACCAAGTGAGGCTCTGTCTGCCACATCTGGCTGATGTGAAAAGGTTTGTGAATCCCCGGTGTAGGCAGTTCAGCGAGGCAATCACTCCAAGTGATCCTCAGATTATGAAAACATTTCCGAAGGGAACACACAATCATCTTTAATGAAAGCCAAGAAGGCAGAGAAACAATAAAAAAAACTCTGAAGGGCCCTCTGCTATTTCATTATGGTTCATTATGGTTCATTATGTCCTGAGAGAAAAGGCAGTGTCACCACTTGGTCTTTATGTAGAGATGGAAGTCATGTTACCTTGATGAACACAGTTTCGGTTAGCTGGCATCAACAGCCAAACACAGCCAAATAATTAGTGCATTCCCCCTGAATAAGTATTGAATCAAACATAGTGGTGTTATGATGATGATGATAGTAAGATACAAGCTGAAGTCTGGCAGAGAAACAAGCCAGTTAATGTAATTTGAACCCAAGCAAAGAAACAAAAATCACATAAAGCCTTGAAAAACATTCCCTTGGTTAAGGTGCACTGTTTCTTAAAAAAAAAAAAAACAACCTTAAAACTTACATTAATAAGCAGGGTGTCCATTTGTTTCAGCAAAATTAACCTTGCAACATTCATTGGGGATATTTACCAATTTTTCATTCCACCATTACTAAAAAAAAATGATTTGTGAAATGATTTTTGAAATAGTGCCCAAGAAAGGACGTCCCAGCGTTCTCAGTGCCTACAGGCCAGTCGCTCTGACCTCACATGTCATGAAGACCTTTGAGAGGCTGGTTCTGCAGCACCTCAGGTCCCTGGTGGGCGGCTCCTTGGACCCCCTGCAGTTCGCATACCACGCCCACATCGGAGTGGAGGATGCCATCATCTACCTCCTCCACAGGGCTTATTCACACCTGCAGAGGCCAGGGGTCGCTGTGAGGATCATGTTCTTTGACTCAGACCCAGACCTCGTGGACTGGATTACGGACGGAGTGCAGAGAGCTGGTAGTGAGCTTTGTAGGTTGGTGCGACAACAACCACCTCCAGCTCAACATCAGGAAGACCAAGGAGCTGGTGGTGGACTTTCGTAGGAGCAGGAAGCCCCCAAACCCTGTCGCCATCCAGGGGGAAGAGGTGGAGATGGTGAACTCCTATCGGTTCCTAAGAGTGCAGCTCAAGAACAAACTGGACTGGTCGGTCTGAGGCCCTGTACAGGAAAGGACAGAGCAGGCTGTACTTTCTGAGGAGACTCATGTCCTTCAGTGTGTGCAACAGGCTGCTGCAGATGTTATACCAGTCTGTAGTAGCCAGTGCATTCTGCTTTGCGGTGGTGTGCTGGGGAGGCAGCATCAAGGCTGGGGAAACCCACAAACTGAATAAGCTGGTGAAGAAGGCTGGCTCTGTGGTGGGACTCGAGCTGGACAGTCTGGAGGCAGTGGCAGAGAGGAGGATGAGGGGAAAGATCAAAAGATCAGCGCCATCCTGGAGAACTCCTCTCACCCTCTCTACCATGAGCTGAGGCTGACCCCCCCACCCCCACCCCCAACTCCTGACTGTGCGGCACGAGGATATTAAATTCCTAGACCTATCTGTTTTTCAGAATCCTGCATTTATTATTTGCATTTTTATTTGCATTTATTATTTGCATTTACCTGCATTTATTTGCACTCTATTGTTTTATATTATGTACACTACCTTTATCTTATTTTAGTACCTATTTCTTCAATTACCTTGCTGTAATGGAATCATATCATACTTGACATTTCTTTGGCATTGTCCGCCAATTGTTACTGTGGCACCTGAATTTCCCCAAGGGGATTAGCCTGTGCGTGCCACTGGAAGATTATTCCCAACTTTTTGTACATCGAGCCCTGTAGGCCTGCTGTTTGTTTTATTGTTAGAGGTAGGTGGATGCCATGATCCCAGGCGTTGGCAAGAAAAGGCAGTTCACATTTAACACACCCAGTCTAACAAACACAATATCCTATATGACCAATTGGAACTACGTGTCAGTCCTTAAAGTCAAAGTCAAATGTTTTATGTGGGTCCACAAAGCAATTACATTGTAATCCATTTGGTTGGATGCATAACTCCATTGTGCAACCAGGACATACTGTATCTACTAAACAAAACAACACTGAATCAATTTCACACCTGGTACTTTTGTTCTTCAAATTGAAATTTAATGCTTGGGATGGATGTATTGTTGAAAAATATCTAATATGGAGTTTATCCTATCACATAGCTAACCCACAGCAAATACCCTGTTCTTTAAGTCAAATTCTCAATCTGAAGAAGACTGTTTTCCATTGATGCATATGTTTATAGGTTAGTGGCTCGAGTCATGAGCAAATGGCGTGTTTAAAAGACTCTGCAATCTGATATGGCTGATTACAAATTGTAATCAGTTGCAAACACAGGTCAGCTCATCTGATATCATGTCATGCAGCAATGACAGGACTCACCAACAGCCTCTGTCTGACATGGGGCCAGGAAGACATCAGTATTCACATGACTGTCCCCTTGGCTCTTATCTCACTCATTTCCAAACAAGTACAGCCTCTGGTCAGTCCAGTGGGGAGATTTGTGGTTTTGTAAGCTACATTGATTTCAAAACACATTTGAAAAGTGCAAATACAAACCACAAACCATATAAAACATGGGTGTGAATTGCGCCCAAAATGCCGTCTTTTGGTAGATATGCATTTCCAGTAGAATACATACATAGATAAACAACCTCAGTAAAATAAACAAGATTTTTCTTCAGATGTTGACGAGTAGTCAAAGATAGAGTGGACAGAGGAGTTCTTTGTCAATAAGAGAGGAAAGTGGGAGTTGTGTGAAAGTCTGCAGCTAAGGTGTGAAGATTCGAAGTCAAGGTTACATTTTCACAACAGAACTTTCACTTCCTTTAATTAAGTAGATACTGCTCAGTAAACAACAGAAATTACTTGTCGAAAATGATGAAAGAATTCAACCTTGGTGAAGCTTGAGAGCATAAAAGCATAGAGGAATGAAATGTATTAGTTCTGACTTGCATTTACCTCTTGATGCTCACAGTATCATGGCAACAGTCCTGTGAAGAGGGGAAATAAGTTCATTTACCATTCTTTCTGCTAAACCTGCCATGGCCTTGATGGTTTGGTGCCTCAGTACATGAGCATCCCATTACCTCACTCAAGAGAAAAAAAGAACACGCTATCTTCAACCCAAGGCCACCTTGTCGCAATGTATGACGACACATAGACAGGGGTAACCTCTCAGGAGCAAAATTTGGCCCACTGTACACATTATGAATGAACTTTAGTGAACTGCGCTAAAATTGTGACCATGTTCAATTGTGCAACAGTGATTTTTAGCCAACTCTGCCCAAAAGGCTGTGGATGGCTCTGGAAAAGTAAAAATGGCACCATCTACTGTATAAATACAGCTGCTGCAGGG
Organism: Centroberyx affinis; assembly: GCF_046629955.1. Classification (NCBI taxonomy): domain Eukaryota; kingdom Metazoa; phylum Chordata; class Actinopteri; order Beryciformes; family Berycidae; genus Centroberyx; species Centroberyx affinis. The sequence continues at coordinate 226,142 of NW_027280623.1, read as the reverse complement.
TAGACAAAGGGTAAAAATACTAATCAAGCATTTGTCTCTCAGAACAGATAAATGACATCCAATTGCTGAGTTTTAAAGAAGTGTGGTAACTGGTTACACACAAACATTACCATCTAGCACATTTGTTTATAAGTAGCTTACAATTAGCTTTCTAAAGCAACCAGAGTCGATGTATTACAATTAAAGCCTACCCCATACAGTAAAGAAGTATTTGCTATCTCTCAAAACGTAGCACCAGTTCACAGTGAGGAGTGTGTGGGAACATGTCCACAGGCACAGCCAGAGTTGGGGAAAATGCCTGTCCTGTGAGTTTCTTCTGTGGGTCTGGAGCACAGCAAAGCTCCCTGAAGTTCCGCATGGCCTCTCCATCTGGTTTACAGGAAATGTAGACCAGTTTGTGAATAGCAGGTTGGTTCCGCAACGCTCGGATCACACGATAGTGCAGGCCAGCTCGGGCGGGGTTTACCACAGCCGTGAGGCCTCCATCTGATGGGCTCAGCTGGGGCATAAGCCCAGGGAGGACCGCCTCTGCTTTCCCAGGGAGAAACTCGCAGTTCAGCACACTGTTGAGCGCTGCGTTGTGTCTGGCATCTTCCACTGCCTGCTCGATGAGCTCTATGCCGATGATTCTGTCCACTCTGGGAGACATAGTAATGCCAATAGCACCTGTCCCACAGCAGACATCTAGGAGAGTACCTCCTGCCTTCGCCCTTCCTTCCTCTTCCTCTGGGTTTGGGAGGCACATGTCTCTCACTGTGCTGTAGAGCACCTCAGCAGCTGCCTGGTTCACCTGGAAAAAGGCATCGGCAGAGATGCGGAACTTGAAACCCAGCACCTGAGAATGATAACACAACATAGGAATGGGATTAGCAATAAGAAACCAAACACATTGTAGACCTACTTGGGTTTTGTTACTTTAGTTTTATGACAAGTTTCTACTTCAAATATGGCTGCTACAGTCAGAAACTATACTGAACAAAAATATAAACGCAACACTTTTGTTTTTGCTCCCATTTTTCATGAGTTGAAATAAAAGATCTAAGACTTTTTCTATGCACACAAAAGGCTTATTTCTCTCAAATTTTGTTTACAAATTTGTTTAAATCCGTGTTAGTGTGCACTTCTCCTTTGCCAAGATAATCCATCCACCTGACAGGTGTGGCATATCAAGATGCTGATTAAACAGCATGATTATTGCACAGGTGTGCCTTGGGCTGGTCACAATAAAAGGCCACTCTAAAATGTGCAGTTTCATCATACAACACAATGGCACCGATGTCGCAAGTTCTGACTGCAGGAATATCCACCAGAGCTCATGTTGCAGCATGATAACGCACGGCCCCATGTTGCAAGGATCTGTCCACAATGCCTGGAAGCTGAAAACATCCCAGTTCTTGCATGGCCTGCATACTCACCAGACATGTCACCCATTGAGCATGTTTGGGATGCTCTGGATCGGCGTGTACAACAGCGTGCTTCAATTCTTGCCAATATCCAGCAACTTCACACAGCCATTGAAGATGAGTGGACCAACATTCACAGGCCACAATCAACAGCCTGATCAACTCTATGTGAAGGAGATGTGTCGCACTGCATGAGGCAAATGGTGGTCACACCAGATGCTGACTGGCTTTCCAAAAATGCATATCTGTAGCCCTAGTCATGTGAGATCCATAGTTCAGTGCCTAATAAATGTCTTTTTTCAAGATAAAACTGAATTTTGAATTGAAATAAAAGATCTAAGACTTTTTCTATGCACACAAAAGGCTTATTTCTCTCAAATTTTGTTCACAAATTTGTTTAAATCCGTGTTAGTGAGCACTTCTCCTTTGCCAAGATAATCCATCCACCTGACAGGTGTGGCATATCAAGATGCTGATTAAACAGCATGATTATTGCACAGGTGTGCCTTGGGCTGGTCACAATAAAAGGCCACTCTAAAATGTGCAGTTTTATCTTGAAAAAAGACATTTATTAGGCACTGAACTATGGATCTCACATGACTAGGGCTACAGATATGCATTTTTGGAAAGCCAGTCAGCATCTGGTGTGACCACCATTTGCCTCATGCAGTGCGACACATCTCCTTCACATAGAGTTGATCAGGCTGTTGATTGTGGCCTGTGAATGTTGGTCCACTCATCTTCAATGGCTGTGTGAAGTTGCTGGATATTGGCAAGAATTGAAACACGCTGTTGTACACGCCGATCCAGAGCATCCCAAACATGCTCAATGGGTGACATGTCTGGTGAGTATGCAGGCCATGCAAGAACTGGGATGTTTTCAGCTTCCAGGCATTGTGGACAGATCCTTGCAACATGGGGCCGTGCGTTATCATGCTGCAACATGAGCTCTGGTGGATATTCCTGCAGTCAGAACTTGCGACATCGGTGCCATTGTGTTGTATGATGAAACTGCACATTTTAGAGTGGCCTTTTATTGTGACCAGCCCAAGGCACACCTGTGCAATAATCATGCTGTTTAATCAGCATCTTGATATGCCACACCTGTCAGGTGGATGGATTATCTTGGCAAAGGAGAAGTGCTCACTAACACGGATTTAAACAAATTTGTGAACAAAATTTGAGAGAAATAAGCCTTTTGTGTGCATAGAAAAAGTCTTAGATCTTTTATTTCAACTCATGAAAAATGGGAGCAAAAACAAAAGTGTTGCGTTTATATTTTTGTTCAGTGTAGATCAGATGAATGGGATGGTGGCACTGGCAACTATCCTGACAGTGCAAATTACCTCCTCGTATATGTGTGGCTGGCCGTGTAGCAGCTGGTAAGGGGATTCCTCGTGACTACAGCGAGTCATAGAGCTCTCCTGGAAGTACAGTGAATCCAGCTGACAGACCGCTCCTGGACCTCTGGTGAAGTAATCCATGAGGGAATCTTTATGGACTGCCATCTCTTCTGGGGTGAGCGCCTGAGGGTGAAAGTACACTATAGCCATGGTGCGGCCCTGCGCGTTGGTCCTCACTGTGACCTCCCTCCAGTGACCCCCGGTGTGGAACAGCAGGCAGGGCTCCAGCGGAGAAAGGCGAATGAAGTCCTGATAGCATCTGGCCACCAGCTTGTGTTTCTCTGGCATGTTGAGCAGGTGGTCTCCGTTGACACAGACAATGTTTCCTTGCCTGCCTGTCCCGACATAAAACCCAACTGTCTTTGGATTGCCGTCCACCCCTCTGTTGACGGAGAAAGTAGACTTGTTGCGGTAGCCATCCCTAACTGGTGATGGCAGAATAGGCAGGACAGGGAAGCTGAGTTTACCGCTGATGGGTGATGATAAATATAAGAGTTGAGACAGTATCCTCTCCTGATGCTTTTGTTTCAGCTTAAGTTGCTCATCATAACTCAGCCTCCACAGAGGAGTGACAGCATCAGCCAGTCTTTCTTCCCAGGGCAGGTGTTCATTCAAAGGAGGCTTCTTATGACTTATTTTCCACCGTTTCTTTGATGCTGACTTTCCTTGGTCAGCTGAAATAACAACCTTAGTTGAAAAACACAGACAGGCTTTCGTCAGAGAACCATGAATCTTGTGTTTGACAAATATGACTGGCGTCCTGCATGCAGCTTCTAAAGCCATAATGACATTTGACTTTTCACGGAAATGATTGCAGAGGGGGCTGAAGGCACCAAGACGTATCGCAGCCCAGCTTAAAACCTACTCAGAAGGCTACACGAATCATTCGAGTGTGAAATGAATTTCGATTTTTTTTTTTTATATGGAAACACAGCAGTTTCCTTTCCAGCGCTTTCAGGTGTTGTTAAATGGCTCGTTTGAGATGACCAGCGACTTGCTTGGTCCGTTGCATGATGGTTAGAAAAGTTGTCCGACTTGCTCGACAACTGCGCGAGCCACGGGAATCTCGCGGGACCGATCGAGCATGCTGCAGTTCAGTGAGGGTCATTGGTATGACGTATTATTTACGAGCGTTTCTCGACGTCATCTCCGTGCGCCCAGGGGCAAGTAAACAGTTCCGCTGTGTCGCGATGGACTCAAACAAGGACGAAGCTGAGCGGTGCATTAAAATTTCTCTAAATGCGATCAGCAATAATCAGCCGGACAAAGCCAGGAAGTTTCTGGAAAAGGCACAGCGCTTGTTTCCAACAGACCAAGCCAAAAGTACGTCGAATCTATTTCTGTTACAGCAATGATTTTATCTCAGTCATTGGGCCATCGCTGCAAACCAAATCAGCTAACGTTAGCATAATGATTCCTCACTAGCACCGCTAGTAGTAGCAGTTCGTCGCCGAGACTGGTATTTGTAGTTTTTTTTCCAGCTCCCCGCCCTCGTTTTCCTAATTTTCTTGGTAATTGATTTACTTAGATTGCTGCTTGTAGTTGGTTATCTGTTGTTGTATTCACGTTCGCAGTCTGGCTGTCACTTCCCTAGCATCTTTGCTAACAGCTGCAGTGCTAGCCGTTAGCTAACGTATTAGGCAGTTACTTGGAATATGTGGCAAACTCAACCTGTACACTTTACTCATATTACCCCACGTTTTTTTTAGACTTATTGGAGTCGTTAACACAGAACGGGAAGCCCCCAGATGAGAATGGCAGTCCTATGAACGGAGACGCTCCCAGAATGAGACATCGCAACCACGGAGAAGAGGCCCATGTGTCGGGAGAGGGGGCCACAGACACAGCCAAACCATATACTGCAGAGCAGCTGGACGCTGTTAAAAAGTTAGTCCACATGTGGCTTTGTTTTAAAATGTCAGGTAAAATTTAGATTTACCTATAATGTCAGAATTCTCATGTAGGTAGCTGGTAAATTGATCAGTGTATGTTTCTGTTCAGAGGTAGGCATCTTTCCTTGGGGCTTGATAACTTATTTGATTTTTACATCATTACTATGAAATGACTGTTACCTTTCTGATGCAATATGCTAATCATCTCTGGTGGTTTTTCACTTGTAGGATTAAGAGCTGTAAAGATTACTACCAAATTCTGGGAGTTGAAAAGACTGCCTCTGAGGAGGATCTTAAAAAGGCTTACAGAAAGCTGGCTCTGAAGTTCCACCCAGATAAAAACCATGCACCGGGAGCCACAGAGGCATTCAAAGGTAACTTGAATGTAATCCTCAATGCTGCTAAAGATGTTATAGAGTGAAGGTAAACTTTCTGACTGCAAATATTTGTCTTTCTGTGTTTCTCAGCTATTGGAAATGCATATGCTGTGCTGAGTAACACTGATAAACGAAGGCAGTACGACCAGTATGGAGAGGAAAGATCACACCCAACCAGACACAGGCACCATCGTCATGACTTTGAAGCAGATATCTCACCTGAGGACCTCTTCAACATGTTCTTTGGTGGTGGCTTCCCATCAAGTAAGTAGAAGACAGATGTATGCAGTGTCAATCAGGATGTTGTATTGTACTTTGGTGCACTGGTCTTCAACCATGTGCTGTCAAGGCCTAAGAGTATTTTTGGTTTCCATTCCACTCAAACACTATGCCAGCTGATATCTCTAGCTACATTTACATGCACAGAGCAACCCGGCTACTGGCCATATGATGGTTATGGTCTTATTCAGGTCAAGCTGTTTACATTAATTTTTGATACCTTGCGACTGAGTTTCCCTGTTGCCATAAATAAACCAATTAACAGAATATTCCTGTCTGCCTGTGGTGTCCTGCCCATACATAGAACAGTAAGCCAGCAAAAAAGTCTGAAAAAGACGTGGCCACCAGTTACCGCACTTGACTGAGCAGTAGGTTACTTCAAATACACAGGAATGCAATAATGATCTCAATAGTAATAGTAAGCACTGCTCGCCGCCATGTTTTTTGTTGATATCAAAATGTACCTATAATGCTTTGCAAGTCTGAGTTTGTGCAGTAAGATGTTTACATGCCACAGTAACCTCTAATATGGGAGTAAGACAGGCATCTCATATGGGTTTCTCATAATCTCAGCATAATCTTAATCAGATTATTCAAACCAAGTTATGATGTTTACATGCGTTGATCAAAAACTGAGTTACTTAATTAACTTGGTAAAGAACAGAATTCTCTGTGCATGTAAATATAGTCACTGATTAGTTCTTCCTCTCTGGTTGAAGATGAGAATATCAGTGAAATCATCTGGTGGACTGACTGGTTGGAATGAAAACCTGTGTATTTTGGGCTTCGATGGCACATGAGAACTACCGCTTAATTGTAATTGCAATATGATCTCATTTTTTTTCTTAAATTCTTTTTTAGGCAATGTACACGTTTACAGAAATGGCAGAATGCACTTTGGCCAACAGAATAGGCAAGAGAGGAGAGAACAACAGAGAGATGTAAGTCCTGTCTGAAATACTTATGTAACACTTGAATTTTGTACCAGCTGATATATATGTATGTCATGTATGTCCTGTAATGAAACTGTAGCACCTATATCAACATATCTTCTCTCTGCACAGGGAGGTCTGGCTTTGTTTGTCCAGCTGATGCCTATCTTCATCCTCATCGTCGTTTCTGCCCTCAGCCAGATGATGGTGTCCCAGCCCCCCTACAGCCTTAGCTACCGCCCGTAAGTGTCTCCACTTGCCTCAGCAGTTTCATTCTGCAAAGTACATTGCATCATTTGTCTCTTACTCTCGGCTGTTCTATCTTGTCTGCGGACCAGGTCAGCTGGCCATATTCACAAAAGGCATACATCAGCCCTGAAGGTGCCTTTCTATGTGGGAGACCGTTTCAACGAAGAATACTCCGGAAATAACCTGAGGAATGTTGAGAAAAGTGTGGAAGAAGACTACATCTCCAACCTCAGAAACAACTGTTGGAAGGAGAAGCAACAGAGTAAGTGTACAAGGCAGCAACTACAGTATATAACAACAGGATTTCTGTGTTTTTTCAGTGTATTCACGGTGCACCATTGTGATAAATTTGTAATACTTTGGTGCTCATTTGTTTATTACTTCCAACACTTTCTGGAGGAATAATGTAATTCTTGAGATGTATTATTAAAGAGTGTCAGGAGAGTTGATTGAGGCCTTCCCTACTGACATACTGTCCCTCTCCTATTCTCAGAGGAAGGCTTACTGTATCGTGCTCGTTACTTTGGGGATTCTGACTTGTACCAAAGGGCACAGAGGATGGGAACTCCTAGCTGTTCCAGACTATCTGAGATTCAGGTTATTCTACATGGCTAGAAACCACTGGCACACATATGGGTAAGTTATCACAATCTTCACTGTGACCTAGACACATAATTGCTGCTATAAACAGTAGATGGCCTTAATTATTGTACTTGTTCCACTGATTTTGAGCTGTGCATAAGAGTAATAAGAATGCATTGTTTGTGTCAAGAAGGTTGTGTGGGTGGTTTTCAGTTTGATTTGTGGTTTTCTTTGTGTGTGTGTGTGGGGGGGGGGGGGGAATCCAAACAACGGTTGACCCCATGTAGAATCACTGCATAACTGTGTTACTGATGGTTTTATGTTTTTCTTAGGTTCTTCGGTACTTGAATCTAATTAGAAGAAATCTGTTGGAGCCCTCTCAAATTGGAGCATATTACTGCAGCAAACCAAGAGAATCAGAAATGCCTTACTCACGGTGGGCAGCAGATCTCATCAGGGAACCTCTCTGCAACTTTCTGTAGATTGACTTCCTGTAGAACTGTGAGAACCTTGAGTTGACTGCTGACATTTTCTTAACACTTGTGTCTTCAGGTTGGTGAGAGTCCACTTGGCGTCACAGTTGAAAGTAAGAGCATAGTTGTCTTTTTGAATGGTAAACAAAGCTGCTAAGATTTAGCTTTCTCTGTCCCATTCCTTTTGTTTTCCTAAATGCTTTGAGGAACCTCATGGCCTTCTCGTAGACAGACATCTGAGCCACTTACAAAAAAGTGTGTGATTTTTATAGTTCATACCAATGTAAATAAACATTTACTTTTAACAGTGCAGGGTTTATTGGAGTTAAGCTAATATCATTTATTATATAATTTAATGTTATTCTGTGGATTTGCTTGTAGCCTGTTGGATTATAAGTATTGAAAATCATTGCACAAACAAAAGTAAACCCATATTTATTAAATTAATCCTGCTAAAATTGTATAAAAGTTTCTTTGAATTAAATTTGTCCAATGACTGACCATCTTTATTGCATATGTTCTCTTTTAAGAAACACACACACACACATACTTTGCCGTGGTTTTGATGTGTTTTTCTGATCAAAATAATTTATTACTAAAGCTTTAGAAGTAAAACAGCACAAAGACTTATCAGAAAATAATTTATTTGTTCATGCTTTAAGTCTCTAGACTGAAGTCATTGAACATACAAAAAGCAGTACCCTTTCAGGAGAATATTTGACTATCAAATACATAGATAAACTCAGGCATGAATTTACGTTCAAAACAAATTGAAACCTATGTTCAGACATGAGTATTCACTGCTGAGTCACGCAAACATTTCTTTACTCTCATATGTAATCTATGTGGAGTAGCTGCCATGACACATAAGTTAGTTCCACAGAAAACTTGGATACATACATTTTTGGTTTCATAATACAGTAATAAAGACAAACAATTAAAAAAGATTAAACCCACAACCACACAGGTACAAAAATGCACTGTTCATCATTGCAGCTTGCCACATAATGAGAAGCCCTTTTTAGTGCCATTTGACATGTAGGATGATTTTTGACATTTGTCTTAAGAGGACAATGCTTCACCTATCAGCCTTCTTAACAATCCACATGAATCAGGTTCAACTTATCAGGGACAGGAGCGCTTGGTCAGCAGCACTCCTCAATCAGCAGCTCCCCGGAGGAATACAGTTTCCTCTTGATGGCCCTGAAGCTAGAACTGAGTCTTAGAGTTTGTTGGTGCCTCGAAAATGCAGGAGACTTGTTACCCTTGAAGAGTTTCTGCACCTTGGGCCACAGTCCACCAGCCTCGGGCCTCAACACCAGGGTCACATGGAAAGTTGGGACTAGGCTTGCATCTGCTGCTATCTCATCCACGCTGCACACAGAGCCCTGCTCCCCCCGGTCCACACACAGGTCTATGAGCGCTCCTCTGAGGCCGCAGGGCTCACTGTCAGCCAGGTGGAGCAGCTCCTGACCGATGTTCTGCAGCAGGCAGTCAGGTAAGATGAGCTTGGAGCAGCCCAGGGCATGAGATGCGTCGCTTAGCCTTTGTGCGATGGTCGCCACGACCTCAGTAGCCAGAGTCTCCTCCAGGGGATCACAGAACACACTGCTCTCTGACTCTGACAGGGACATGTCTGCCACAGAGCCTGAAACAAGACCACACAGGTTAGATACACAGTGGATGACTCTTGGTTCACATGTCATCACATTCTAAAACCAAACTATTCATCTATAAATAATATATAAACTCAAAAGAAAACAACTGACTGAGGGAGTTGTTTCTTTGTTGAACTCTGCCAATAAGAGATAGATCTAAGCCCAATAAGAAATAGATCTGACTGCAAGGCAGTGTTACAGTCAGATTTAAAAATCCATTACTCGCTTTTTGGTGACTTTGTGAATCGCCCTAAACAAAAGCCAACGCAGATGCCTCTCCAGACAAAAGCCTGCAACACTCACCAGTTTCATTCCTGCTGTACTGATCTGCAGTGAGCCTGTGATTGAGCCCCTTCAGTTCGGCCAGTCTGTGCAGCAGATTGCCCCAGGACAGCCGCTTGGAGCCCCTGTCCTCCGCCGGGGATGGAGGAAAGCTGCCGTCCAGAGAGTGATCGCAAGAAAAAGACATTTTGATACAAAACGATACGGGTGTAAAAAAAAAAGTGCAGTGGTGTAGCAGTGGGTCCCTCTACCAGACCAGCTGGAAAACACATTCACAACAATGGAACAAAGCGTTAAATACCCAAGCCGAAATGCCCCTCCTACTGTATTTCCTAACCAATAGGGGTTCGCGACACGTCCCCAGCCCTCCAGCCTGCCTAGTAACATTTTGGTCCCCTTTGATGAAGTGGCCAGGCCCCCAACACCCCACCTAACTTGTCCGAACATCCCCCACACTTTTTCTAACAAAAGTCATTTGAATGACACGAAATCGGTTGATTCATCAGTAAAAGTCAGCAAATTGGCTTGAAACATAATAAAAAAAAACATATCCCCAGTTTTGCATCCTTGGACTAAAATGACATGAATGAATTCTGGAGAATCCTTTCTTTATTCATTCCTGTGAACGGCTCATCGTTACTCATCGCGAGTGACACGTTCCGCACGTAGGCTGCGGTTTGGGCCAAAAGATCCGGAACTTAAGGATCTTGAGCTTTGCTTTTTTACCCAATGTCTTTCGACCTAGCTGCATCCAAAGTATATATTTTGTCCAGTGTTTACCTAGCGAAAAAATACTATAGGGACTTAAAGTAGTAGCCTATGTCTGCGGTAGGCTTAAAGTGGGTTTATAATGAACTTTTTTTGGGGGGGGGCGGGGGGGGTACACTTCTCCTACTTCTGACTTCAAACACGTAGGCATTACCACCTCCACCCTACCCCAAGGCGTGCACACACGCACGCACGCACACACACACACACACACACACACACACACACACACACACACACACAGATAGGCTAGGCTACTTACAGGATAGTTGTGAATAGGCTACAATTTGTTTACCATCTTTGCTTTCTGGCCCTAACTCTATATATTTCTATCGCTTTTTAATCGTTTTGTTTTTTGTTTTTTTTAATTGTAACCAAATTGGAAAGACCTACGTAATTCGTGGTAATGCAAATAAGTCTATAACATGTCTACCATGATCTACTCGAGCAGCTGCCCCGCTTGCTTTCTTTGTAATAGTGTGTAACAGCTTGATAGCCCTGTTGATTCTGTCCTAAAAGGTGTAATACACTCTATAACCAGCTGATGGCATCAGCGCACCGCCTTTAAATTATATAGGACGAGCTGCAACTGACGAGTAAAATTCTAAAACATGGAAATTTGAAGTGTGCGCGCGCGCCTATATGTGTGTATTTGCATGTAGCCTATGTATGCCTGAGTGCACATATTAATTTGTCTGTGTGCACGCGTTAATATGCACGAGCCCATGAACATGCTTGCTTTCCTTATTTATTAGGCAAATGTCTCGGTCCATGTTGTAAAAAGAAAAGTGTACTTTATGGTCACAAGTGTGTTTTCTCTGTTTTTATTTCTCTGCATTCTGGATATACAGAATGAAGATCTGTCACTTTGGCTGGGCTTAGTGGGCATATTGTCTAGGGTGAAGCATTAATTCTGCCGTGTCATGGAAAAGAGGAAAGTGGTAAAGAGGAAATAAAACGTGACAGACCCTGTGTTTTACAATTCAAACAGGCCTTAGAGAGCTGTTAGGCCGGCCAGCCTCAGGCTATCTAATTTATGAATAATACATTTACTACCAAATGGATTGTTTAAGTATGGGTTATTTTTTTCTGCAACACTTTTGCATTAATCAGAGGTGGTTTGAAGTGAAATACTAAGAGGTATGCTACTTTTATTTTTCATTGAAAAATAATTATTTGTTTCAGCAATGTAGAGTGATAATGAGGGAGAGCAATTATGAAACACTTTCATGGAGAGTAAGAAGTATTTACACCTGAATTATTCCAGATACAATCCTCTCCTCCAGACTGGATATGGTGAATGCCCTCACGTTGTTAATTAATTCAGTAAGAGGTAAAAGGGTCCCAGGTTTGTGTTTGCCAGTGTGTAACTATAGCAACAGCATGCTGTAGTGAGCAAGGTCCATCTTAGTGAATGGAGTGATGAATAGAAAATTGGTTAAAGTGTTTTGAGTCTGGATAACAGCAATATTATAACAATCTAGTATTCCTTGTGTTTTTATCACCACTCAAACAGACCGTGTGGTGGTGTCAGCTTATTAAAAGCTTATTATTTGAACAAAGGCAGAGTAAAGTATCATTTCATCTCTACAGTAAATTTCTCAGCCCCCTTCTCAGTCCTCGGATATCTGAGCCCCATCTTTATCTGAAAGCCCTTTAGCACTGAGCGCACAACAGTGTCTGTCTTTGCCTGTGTGAGTCTGCGCCACCTGAAGTTGGAGCTGGGACAGTGTTCCATTTAGGTTTTGATTTATTGCTAGAGGAGGCAGAAACAGATCTGCACTCTCAAGGGGACAGGAGAAACCGTGATGTTTGGCAAATCTTGCTGAGACATGCTGTTCTTTATCAAAGCATTAACACTTTACACAGCAAGTTTAGATATAGATGTACATTTTAAGCTTAATGTAGAGTTAGTAGACCCTATACTTTCTGCTGGGCTTAGATATATCTATATGGGTTTCTTTAAAGTCAGTATTTGGCATATTCGGGTAGGTGCGCCATTAAGAAAAACTACATTTCTATGTCAACTGTTAAGCAATGACTTTTCATTAAATGTGATTTATGAGCCCAACCTGACTGAAATGACCTTTTTCTCACAATTTTCCATTCCATTGATGCAACAGAAATTTTCCATTCCATTGACTGTTCTTCAAATGAGCTAAGATGTCATGAAGAAAACTTAATACTTTCTATTTAGCATGGTAAACAGAGCATATCAAATCTTTAAAACTGCACTTCCAAACAAAAGCTTATGTTATTCAAGCCAATCACTGGGACAGATCCTTCTCATGTTCCAGGCTGTCATATCAGCAGCACACTGTGGGGGATCTGAAGTTTCTGAGAAAGAATCGCTGGCGACTTAGGAGACTCAGACCATTGTAGTCAACTGTAATATTGCATGAAATAGTAGAGTACAATGTTGAGGCTTAGTTTTGTTTTTTAAAAGTAAAAGACACAGTTAAAACCAGACCATAATTGTTCAATTTGATTGCTTTACCTCAAAAAAAGATAGTAGGAGTTCAGATAAAATCATCAAGGAGGCAAGAGCACACAAGTAAACAAGCTGTAACACACACAGATGTACAGTATAATGTAGGCTAATACATGTTTTTGCACTTTATCTGCCTGGTACGTTACCCTTGTATGCTAACCTCCTTCCACTTCACCTATAGCTTCTCTCTCTTACTCTTATGTAGTTGCTGCCCTACAAAGCTTAAGGGCAGCAACTGCATCAGAGCAAGAGAGTGAAACTGAGAAAAAAAATACCTAATTGTCTTCATTTTCATTATCTCCTGTCCTGAGTTTTCTTGGTAAAGAAGTGGATAATATATATGGTTTAGTAGCACCTATGGGTTTAATTTTTGTTAAAATGAAATCTAAACTTCAGTCATGACATTTGACCTTTGAAAAACACAACAAATAGTTACTATTATTTACCTTTTTAGGGCAGCATAGATATAAGCACTTTTCACCTGCTTATGTCTGACACCATGTTGTTTTGATTTCTAGGTGGTCCATACTTTTCATTTCAAACTTAGTTTTAAGTCTTCTCCATATATATTACATTTGACCCATGCTTTGGCATTTTCACTGATTTTGTCTTCAGTAGCGTGCATGAGCAACAAAAAGAGAGTTTCAGTCAGACCTTTGGGCACTGAATTCAAAATTCTTTCTCCTAGAAAAAGTATAACTGCTTCTCTATACTGCCTACTGACTTGACTTAAAATACCCAAAGGAACTGGATTATTTGTAATTCTAATTTTTCTTTGCTGTGCTTGAGACTGAGAGTTATGATTGATATTGATTGAATATCATTAGGAAGAGAGACGGCAATGCTAAGTGAAGAACAGGAAAGCCAGTGCATATGTGATAAACCGCAGGCTACCACATGACATCAGACAGAGAAAAGACTGTGATCATTATTTATAAGTGCTCTTACCTTGACTTCTCCCTGAGCTTCCCCATCATGCTATCTCTCATTTTAGTACCACATGCATTATTTAGCAATAGTGTCGATGTTGTGTTTTTGTTTTTTTCTTTTTGGAATTAAATCAAAATTAGACAGCTGTTGTGACTGCTCTTAGAAGCCTAAATCATTCTGGATATGAAGCAGACCATATTTACAGGATTTACCAATATAAATTGTGGCTTATAGCTTATATGTTCCTTTAACTTGTTTTATCTCTCGCTCTCAATTCAAACATAAAGCATATTTTAGGCCTACTAATACAATAACAAACTAATAATGAATTTAGCTCCACATTTTGTGTTGCTAAATACCAAACACAAAGCATTTTGTTTTGCTGATAATGACATTTTGAGGTTTGTGAGCCTTTATTAAATGTACAACATGATGAGGTACATAACATAATAGAGACGTAATGAAAATTAGAGTTAAATAATGCATAACAACTTTGTTTCTAATCTCAGCAGCCACTTTGCAAACGTTCCTCACAGCCATTGTCGACTTTGACTGCACCGGTTGCCCATGGCTACCAAGCATTAAAGGCATGCGTGGCCCCTGTTCTCCACGGCGGTACATGTTTTGTTAATGAGCATCATCTGATCTTTACATGTCTCCGCCCCGCAGACTACATTCCATCTTCACAATTGCTTTCCCTGACAAAGAATCGGACCTGGGGAAACTAGAATCACATGACTGCCACCGACACAGCGGACCATATTTATTCCCAGCTTTTATAAGCAGATTACCTGAAACCCCCTGTGGCTCTGTGATTCTAGGATTACTCAGCCGTTTTCCTTTGACCGGCTCCCACAAATGAGAGGAATATTTTTTGGCCTGCCATGTTTGCCTTCCTCTCACTCTCTGAATCCCCACTCTCTGACTGTCACGTCAGATCTGTCCGTAGGTCTATCACAGGGTCTGCGCCTCATTTCCAGTGCAGTGACTTTGGAGTTTTTCACCTCATATCTGCCTTAAGAACGCAGCATGTTAATCACGCTGGCGATTCGCTCCATTTGACTCAGTGCTCTTAGTTTGATTAACGTCGTCCGTGTGAATGAAATACAAAATCCAAGCAGGCTGATTGCGGCGGTTGCAGAGCACTGTGTCAACTTGCCTCAGTATGGACACACAAAGCCTTATCTCAGTCTGTAGCACTGAGTATTACTGGGAGCATTCAGGATTGGTTTGGTGCTGATTTACAACATACAATCCTAATCAACGCCATGCAAATCTGTTTGCAGCACATTTGCAGATCTGTCTGTACAGTTGCTGGTCTTTCTTGCTAACACACATTATTGTAAGAGTATGGCTGTGTTGTTAATAACAAATATAGCCTACTCACACATTGGGTCACATTCATAGGGACTGAAGTATCAAATATATGTTTTCCTGATAAAAACATGCTCTATTGTTGTCAAACACCGATTTTTATCACAACTCAATTGAGGTCTGTCCATTGGTGTGTGTGTGTGTGTGTGTGTGTGTGTGTGTGTGTGTGTGTGTGTGTGTGTGTGTGTGTGTGTGTGTGTGTGTTCAATCTGAACAACTTCCTCTCTCTTAATCTTTGCTGGTAAACTTGATTGCGTTCAGCGGAGAGATTAGATTGCAGCCTGTCCCGTGCCTGCATGCCTTTAGAAAGAGGGTCTTAAAAAACAGTCTTTTCAGGACAGAATGAAGATGGCATCAGTTAATCCAGCATTTCAATTAGAAGCTGTCATTCAGTGCATGCCTCCGGGGACCGGCCGAGACGGCAGCAGGGAGAGATACAGCAGGCAGGTAAGTGATAGCATGGCCACAATGTAAATGCTCCAGTTCCCAGTAATGCTTCAGAAAACACTGCCGTTATCTGCGGGCCATCTGAACACGGCCGAACAGAGATCTATAGAGAACAAAACCAGATCCAAGGATCCCCCTTATCACTGCTGTCTCTTAATGGCTCCAATCAATCCAGGTAACAACACTGAGGCAGAGCTGCTGGACCTGACCAGCGGACACACACTTTCACCTGCACACACTCACTTTCACTATTTTTGCAGCATTACAAGGTATTAGACTAGCCTACTACTCAATTTACTACACTCAGTTTCAGTCAATTAGTTTCTTTCACCGTTATGCTGGCAATAAAGACAGACCCCCCCCCCCCCCTCTCATTATTTTCAATAAATTTCACTTGATTCATGTCAATATGACTTCTTTCAAAACAAGAGACCTTTTAAAAAGACAATTCCCTTTGTTCTAAGCAACAAGTAGGCTAATGTTATCCTGAACAAAAGTTAGGCTACATTTAGCCTGTTGGAACCAGACAAATGATCAGCCAGTGCAGTCAGGTCATTTAATTTGACAATATCGTGAAATAAGCTTGATACGTCTGGATACAAAATAAAATCCATAGCCAAGCTTGTCATTTTTGCAGTGCGCTCTCTCTCTCTCTCTCTCGCTCTCTCTCTCTCTCTCTCTCTCGGCAGCAGCAGAAGGAGCATCCTATAGGCTAATCAGTTGGTAGTTTTATTCTAGCCTCAGCATCCTCCTCCTCCTCCTCCTCCTCCTCCCTGTTACCAGAAGAGGAAAGCCGACTGCCGGTGTGCGTGTTTTTGTCCGCTACCATGGTGGGAATTACGGATATTGGGTGCCTTCTCGTCCCGCTGGTGATGCTGGTGGGGTCCACCTTTCAGACCGACGTGAAGAGCGTAAAAGAGGGGGGAAAAACGGGGAATTTCATGGAAGACGAGCAGTGGCTGTCCACCATTTCACAGTACAGCCGCAAGATCAAGCACTGGAATCGCTTCAGAGACGTAAGTCCGCTGTGTTGATTGAGAGATGCGCGGTAATGCGGTAAGCTGTGCTGATGGGGAAACAGACACGAGACACGACCTTATAATTATAGTCGCCTAATATTAGTAATCACACACACACACTCAGTGCAATATGCACAAAACTTGATCCACTTCTGTTGCTGAACAGACCCCACACTGAAAAAAAATCACACACACTTCAGAATATGTTTAGACATGTTTCAAAATATACAAACACTAAACATAAATCACTCTACATGTATATGATCTATTTTTGGGTGGCAAAAAAACATTTCTATACTTACAAATATATGTTCGCTTATAGGAAGGGATTGTATTTACAGTGTCCAGAGCTATATTTCGATTCAATGTCATCTAGCCTGTATGTACAAATACATTTTTGGCCAGTTTTTGTATATTTTTAAGCATTACTCTCTAAATAGGATTCAGTATGTGAAATATCGGTTGGCAGTGTGGGACAGGTTACTTGTCTACATCTTACTTTTCCAGTTTCCTCCTTGAAATTCTGTGTGTAGCCTACAAATGGAGCTATTTTTATATGAACAATCCCGATAATACTTTAACCAACAATGCTAAAGTAAAATTCCAGTTGTGATTTCACTTAAGGTGTAAATAAGGATTGTATCTGATACAGTTCCCACTGTTGGAGTAAGGACCCTTTCTTGATAAAAAATAATTCAAATCCACGCACAGTACCAGTAATTACATACTCTATAATATTGCTCCTAATGTCGGTTTCCTCAGGATCTGTTTCCAGACGAGTCCTGGGAGATTTCACAAACAAGAGAATTAAGCAATTAGAACA
This sequence comes from Centroberyx affinis, assembly GCF_046629955.1. NCBI lineage: Eukaryota > Metazoa > Chordata > Actinopteri > Beryciformes > Berycidae > Centroberyx > Centroberyx affinis. Next base: position 208,760 of record NW_027280623.1, on the reverse strand, counting down.
GAGGGGCGATGATTGATTGATTTGCATTTTCACCTAGTGTCAGACTGAATTGGGTTGCAAGGATTGATTAAAGCCCATAGGGTATGCAAGGTGATATATTGCTCTGTCCATGAATGTATGGACAGAATTCTGCCTCCGGCTCAATGAAATGATTTCCAATGATCACAATAGGATTTGGACAATAGTGCAGTTGGGATTATATTCCACATGAATCCTGTTAATTGAGTTTTAATTGATCCAGGGTGGTTACTACAGCACAGGCAATAGCTATCATTATTGGATTTGCAAATGGCTTCAGTTTACATGTCCGTTTGAGAACGATGCCATATCATCTCAAGAAGAGAAAGTTGAACCCTCCTATATAGCACACATCCCATATCACTGTGGTGTCATTAATGATCAGCATACATAAGCCTCATTGAGTCATGGGTCATGGACATCCCTGGAGAAAAGGTGAATGCATGTGAAAATTGGCAGCTTTGTTCTCCTCCTGGGGGGGGGGGGGATTAAGTATGTGACTGCTTCTGTGATTATTTAAAGAGTATGTCCTCTGGAACTGTACTTAGGGAAGTAATGAAATTGCGGGCATGAAAAGATTAAGTAAGAATTATTGCAGGATTATGACAGACTGGATGCTGCTCTATATTTACACAACCCCAGCTTTGATTCAAGCCATTAGTTGGAGAGACAACTTTATTCTGAAATCAGTACGTATTAATTGGCTGTTCACAAACCCCACCTTCCAAGTGTGAATAAAATAAAAACTGTATTGTGAGTGACGTTGTGATCTGCAAACACACACACTCTCACACACATCCCACACACTGTTGGAATATGTGGAGCATAACAGCATCCCCCACCCCCTGCTATTTCACTAGAAACAAGATATAAACAGTTCAGAGAAAGCAGGATCAGCTTCTCAGCATTGCTTCGGGGTTTGCCATCCAGTATAAAGATGTCACTTATTTTCCTTTTTTCCTCAAATTTGAGATCAAAGCTACTGTGAAACACAAACAGTTCCTTACATTTCCATAATATATGTATCTCTTTCATGGTCATTATTCCCAGGGGTGATTTGCTTTATGAGTGCGCCAGCGCACGCACGCGCGTGCGTGCGTGCGTGCGTGTGTGTGTGTGTGCGCGTGCGTGCATGCGCGCGCAAGAGGCATCTGTGTGTGTACACCTCGGTGCTTGCACACTCAGGTACATGTGTGCTCATGTCTGTACTTGCACAAGTGTGATTGCGCTTCTACGTGTGTGTGCTTCACACGTGCATGTGTGTTTGTGAGTGTGTGAAAGGGCAGGAGTGGTGGCGTCTCTAGTGATGATGATGATGACAGGAGAAACATCAGAGAAGCGAACCACAGAACCTCCCTGGGGATTGCCAATAGAAACTGCTTTGATTTCAGCTTGCTGCCGTAGCAACAGCAGTCTCTCTGTTATAGTGCTGAAATGGAGCATGTTTCACAGGGAGTTTGATGACTCTATCCCCTTACCAGTCCTGTCTATGGAGAGAAGGGAGAGGTGGAAACATCGGTTGTTCCGCTTTTATCAGATCATTCAAACTGTGCAGCCTTCTTCAAGTGAAGCGCCATTTTCTGCAACCGACAGCAATTATCTTGATGATTCTCAGCAAGAACTACTGAATATTTGGTTGAGTGATCTTGATATTTGCACATTCATGAGGCGCACTCTCCTTTCTTTTTAAAGTAAATAACATTTGCGCTCAAGGCTGCTGGCTCAGTCTGTATACAATAAACCTTTAATCGGTGTTGCTTCATGCTTTGAACTGATAGAAAAAAAAGGCACTGAATTCAGAACTGGAAATTGAGTACAACGGTTCTGTTCCTGGGAATTATTTTGGTTGGTCTATAAAGGACTGCCCATGACACAGATAAAAGTATTCAAATTACACAAATTGATGTTGACTTACACAGTCCTTGGAGAGCAGAATGTTGAATATTAATTCAGCACTGGAAAGCAATAATCAAAGCTGCAGAACATGAAAGAGGAGATCTTTCATTCTCCCTTTTGCACATGCAGACACATTCACACAGACACACATCCACACACACACACACACACACACACACACACACACTCACAATACATAGGCTACAGACCATATAAATATTTAATCTTTATTCTCTTGCCATACCAAATATAAAATCTATGATGTGGCAGCGATGTGCTTGCATCAGGATAAGAGGCTCTTTCACTTCCTATAAAAATAGATTCCACACTTCAATTCAATCTATTTCACAGAAAGACAAGGCGATTAGATGTAACAGTTACAGTCAACAAATAATAGAATGGAATACCTTCAATCCTTTAATCTGACAGGTGCACTCAACATTTCATTCCAGTAATGCACCAAATCCAGAATAAAAAATTGAAAAACTGGGGAAAGCGCAGTAATGGTGATTGAATGGATTATTGCTATTTTAACCTAAAGGCTTATTAGCTTACTGAGATCCTTGGTGTTATTTGCTCCATGTGAGAAATCAGTTCACTAACAACATGGATGCACTGCATGTGTTACATTCTTTGTTGTTGTTGCTGTTGTTGTTTTGTTTTTGTTTTTCGGATGTTAAAGATTAGTGACAGAGGAATATTCATCAACATGGTTTTCAACCTAAAGAGGCTGGAAATGGAGTTAGATAGCTTAAAGATGGAGACATAAATAGAAAGGAGTGGAGATGAGCTCAAAAGTAGGCCAGAATATATTTTCTCCATAATTATATACTGTATGTGACAATAAAATACTGCCAATTTCACTCATGCTCACTCATGCTCATTTTCACTTTGAGTAGACACTGAATGTATCAGGTAATCCTGATACAACCCAAATATGACAAAATAATTCAGAGACTCAATTATAGGGACGATAAGATGTCAAGAGGGATCATCTCGCCAGTTGAGACACCGTCTATTTTCATTTCAGTAAGAAATTAAATGACTGGGGACTCCAGCATTTTATGCATAGTGGATCCAATTTGGTATGTCTACCAAAGCCAAATCAACAGTGAATTCAATTTTTTGCTCAACTTCCCTTGTAAAACTAATACTATCCATGAAATTGCCAAGCCATGAAATTGGCCTGATGTTTCATCTCTGTTGATTCAAGATTAAATGAGATGCGCCTATTAATAAATGTTTTGCTCATATACAACAATGCTAGGACGCTCACCTGATCTGAGGCTCACTTGGTTATTCTCAGCATTCATCATTCATGTCACCATGACCACGGCAAAAAGGACACAGTGTTTATTTTTGTTCATTAATGAGTTTCTCTCATTTGCTCTGCTCTCCCCCCTCTCCATCCTCTGTTTGCTGGGTAAATCTTCATCTTTATAACGCAGGCACAACAGACCTCCGCAGTCGAGCAACTCTGTACCAAATTCTGCTGCACCTGTTATTCCTTCACTTCATTTTTAATGAACAGAAAACGCTCTGTGCCAGCACACAAACATCACCTCAGATCCCCAGTCAACACCAGTGGATTAAATATGCAGAACGGTGGAGGCACTTGGGGCAGGTTCAGTCAATTCTTATTATAAGGTGACTGTATGTGGTTTTGGACCATCAAAGGACATTTGATGTAAAGGCATGGAGGTTTGCTGAGCCCACGACCCGCTCTACCCACTCACCTATCCTGAATCTGGCCTTATGTGCTCCTAGACTGGCAGGGATCCAACAGGATTTCAGCATTCTGTGTCGGTGTTCCCCTCAGTGCCCTTTTTTTTATCATCACTCACCATAGCATATGCAACATAATTGTGGATAATGGCATTTGTAACAGTGGAGCCAAACACTCCATTAAAGACTATCCTATCCAGGCGATGACTAAATTATTATCGCCAGACGCTGCCCTCGGTCTGGCTATCCTATCGCCCGGCAGCTTGTCTATCGCTTACATAACCCTCTCTCTGATGTTATAATAGACTGCTACTGATGCACTAATGTTATGAACGATGATAAATGCTTATCAGACGTCCATTAGTCTATCTAGTCATGCCTTATTTGGACATGGCTCTTTCCTTATCACACGGTTCATTGGGAAGGTCTCTGTATTGCGAGCTGAGGCTGCAGAGGTCCGGAGTCGCACTGGAGGTGCAGATGGAGCACATCTAGATCAACTCCGACAGTTTTGGGAGAGATGCTTGGTTGTTCCGGGTTTGGCTGGACTCTGTTGCGCTGTGTGGTGCCTTGGCTGGCTACCAGAGGCCTAGGTGGGCTGTAATTGAGTAGAAAAAAAAAACAGCCTTTCATCATAGCCTGCTGGCATGGCTACAGCTGCTTCCCACTGCAGTACAATAGCTAGCTGAAGGGCACAGGTGCCGCAGAGAGAGACAGGGTGTTTTGAACAGTAAACAGTAATACCGCAAGTATCAAATTTCTTGGTGGATACAACTGTTTAGAAAACTGTATAAATGCATCTCCATCCAGAACACGTTTGTGTGTAGCTACTAGTTACAGAAAGACACAGAAATCTCAAAGCGTTGTCTCGTCCCCACAGTATTCTCCCTTGCGGATGCCAGAATACCCCACATGCCCACAATCGCAGTTCAACATTTCACATGCATGACTTGTCGGAGTGACCTGCTTCTGTGTTGGCTGCACCTGGGAGTCGGTGTGCCAAATAGGTTGCTCACTACAGAGCGCAACTGACATCCAGGAATCCGCCTCTAATGAGCTCTTTGTGGGATACTGCCAGCATCCTCCTGTACTTCTCCAGCACAGCCTTTCTCCCACAGTATATACTTAGCCCACTTATCTGCGACAATAAAATTCCCAAAACGCTTTTTCTTAGAAGTGTATTGTACTAGCGTGAAGTTGGTTCTTATGAGATTAGATGCAAAAGTGGATAATTTGAAACTCAGTGCTACAGTTGTATTTGCTATTTCATAATTAACTCTCATTTGAAAATGCACCGTGCCTCTTAAATTATTATGAGTCTGTGTGTGGCTATTTGATTGAAGGCTGCTTTTGAAACTCAGTATGGTGTTACATTTAATAGCAGGTCCAATGAATCACAGCCAATTTTCCCTTTTAAACAATAACACTAAGTGGCAGTGGCCATACCTAAATGCCACACAAATGTTATTTCCTTTGGCCTTTAGCCAGAGTGAGTCACGGCTGATCTGAAATCAGCTCTCATATAAGGCAGGTCACACAAGGGAGCAGAGGTCTTCACAAGTCCAAAATGTGAGCTTTTTCCCAAATGAGATCTGCGACTGTGTGGCCTGAATTTGATCAGAACTGACAAAAACACACTTCAAAACAACACTTCCAAAATAAAGATCAGCCTGTGATGGACTTGCAGAACTTCCACACACCACACAAACGTGTCCGCCCACACACACACACACACACACATATTTTGGGGGGAGCAGGTATAGCTGCAAGGATCTCTCTCTCTCTACCAGGCTCAGACTCAACTCAAATGTTAAGGACACAAGGCATAACACACAACTAAAAGTGGTATTCATTTATTTGAAACTGTAGCCCGGCTGACGCAGCATTTCTTTGACAACAAGATACAAGAAAAAAACCCACAAGAATCAAATCACATAAAGAGTCATATCACATAAATCTATTTTTAAGGAATTTGAGCAGCATTGAAAATGAGTAAGCCCCATGACTGGACTTGTTAGGCCCAGAAGTGACAGCCAGTCTGCTGCATCCACCAGACAAGCCTGCTTTCTGTCCACTGCTGTTGCTGATCTGGTTGTGACTCTCTTATTAAATTACATTGTTTTAGTCTCCCCTGTCTCAAGTCATTGGCTGATTCGTGTCCTTCTTGTAGCCCATGCTAAAGCCACTTCATTGATTTTCCATTGTTGTACAAGTCGCTGTTTTTCAGTTGAGCTCGGTGTTTTCAGTGAAGTGTGAAGGTTCTTGCTGTTTGTACCAGATTCTCCTGTGAGTTACAGACTGTTTTCTTATTTCCCGCAGGGGCCTAAAAGGCACAAAGGCTGATTTTATTTATAGATAGTGAGTACAGGGCTGGCATGAGTGCACAGAGACTTTCTGGACTAAGTGTGATTTTTATAGCTGTATCTGTGCTTCTGTCTGTTTGTTTGTGTGTGTGTGTGTGTGTGTGTGTGTATGTATGTGTGTGTGTGCGCGCGAAACAAGAAAGTTTAAGAACTCAATACTCACACCCACAGTACACGCTGAATTTGATGCAAAACTACTCTGTAGTATACTCTGTCTTTCTTCCATTCCTACCTGTGAATATATAGCGGGGGAAATGGAAAAGGCAATGAAGTTGTTAAGTCCAAAGTGCTTCAATTTTCAGCCAGGCTTTGTATTTATCCTTTTGTCTCCCCTTTCCTGTCACAGTATGTCTGACGTAATTGATTGCAGACTGTGTGACACGCCGCTCAGCCCTTCACTCTATCACTGTTTCTGAGTGAACACGGAAATGAGTGGATTTCTGTGAGTGAGGGAATTACTATAATATAATGCATAATATCTACAGCAGTCAAGCCTGACACCATTCAATGTAGACATAAATTAATAACTTGTGTGCTACTACCTTGAATATGAAACAGATTGCTTGTGTTTGAGTCAACAAAGAGAGGGGTAATGCAGACAATATTTCCATTCTTCCCTCATGCAAAGTCAGTCTATTCAAAGGTGGAAATTGAAAGCGTGCTGCTCGTTGAAGCATACAAAAAATGCACATTAGATATAGGTCAGTCCCCTTACAATTATGTTGTGTTACTTGATGTCTCTCTTTTTTCCTGTCTTTCTCCTTGCTGTCACCTCCCTCCTTCTGTCCATCTATCTGAGTCAGACGCCACCCAGAGGTATCAACTGCCCCCGCTAACCTTTTCATTTTTGCTCTGCCAGTCCTCTTACATGAGATCTGCTCTTGACTCCCTCCCATAAGAGAGGCAGACTAGACTTGTGGTAATGCTGCAGCGTTTGATGTTCTGCCTCTTCTCAGACTCCTGCATGTTTGCACACTTGCAGGAATCAGCAGACTCGCTACACACACCTTCCAGCCCAGTGTGCATGGAGACAAGAGGCAGATAGGATGAGAATGCTGTTGAAAGCTTTTATGGTTCATCTTAAACATGTCTGATGTGATCTGTAATCCAAGGCTGAGACACTACGAACAGCAGCGGAGAGTCTTTATGTGGCTCTCCAGGTGGGAGAAAGTGGTGGGAGATGATGATAAGGCTGTTTGTAGTGCTTCTACTGCTGAAACAATCTTAAGGCCCTATAAAATCTGCTTTATTGTTTCCCTATTTTATTTCATTTGGTTATATTTTATCTGGATTCAGATTTTTTGGTTTTATTTTATCTAGTCATGGAGTTTTTCCTCATATTAACCATTTTTTTGTGAAACAAACACTCAACAAATAGTAAAACACAGTTCAGTAGCATGCATAACAGTGTTTCACGTTGTAGGAATGAATACATGAACATTTCTTATAGAGAAAAAAATACACATTTCATAAATTAAATAGTGCAAACGCCATATACTGTACGTCATATCTTTTTACTCAGCTGAAGGTGAAGATGCATCAAGTCTTACGTCTCAGAGTATCAAGGTCAAGTCTTAAGTGTCAGACTTTCAACTGAAAGTGTCTTTAGTGTCTATTTTGATCTTTTTTGTGTGTTGCTGCTTGGTGATCAGTTCATCTTTCACTTCAGACTCTCCATCTGTGTGAGACTCTCTATTACAAGATGGCCAGCCTCAGTCAGCGACTCTTGTCTGTGAGGAGGTTCTTGTATTTGCTGAAGGACCTTTCACTGTCGATAGAGTTGACTGGGCAGGGGATGAAGGGGACTTCAGAAACCTTTGGAAACCTCACACTGATGCCTTTAAATTAGTCAAGGAGCTCCATGGAGGTTGAGAGGGCTTCCTTTGACAGACAGTAGTGGCAGGCAGTCCGCTCCTCAATGAGGCCTGGAGGGGGATTAACCAGGAGTTTCTGCGCAGTGCAGCTCTCAGTCTCACTCTTCATGGCAGGTGCCTGTCGGATCAAACACCCAAACCAACCTGCTGTCACAGGAGGCACATTGGCATGCACTCACTCCTTTATTATGAGCAAGACCACCCATCTTTTCCTTGCTGGCTTCTTGACGAAGGCTGACTTGACTCATGTCACCAGAGATGCATCCTCACTGAAATACTTGAAATGCTGTCATATCTCCCCTACCAAATTGATCACATGGCACAGGTAGGTCACATGTTGGCCATCATACCTTCTTTGTAGACCTTCAGTAACTATGATGCAGTATCTATTACTGCTGCCTGCACATCACTGAGGTTCAAAACTGAGAACAACGCAGAAATTCTTGCCACAGACTTTGGTCAGGACCGCCTCCCTATGGATCTTGAAGACCTGGGGTAGATACAGCTGCCTTACAGTGTTTGACGAGGAAAGGACATATCTATCTGCATTTAGAACCAGTTTGAGGTTCTCTTGAATAATATAAAGCCTTAATATGGAGCCTGAAAGACAAACTGTCTTTCAAATATCAGGGTTGCAGTGGAGATGGCAGTAAGGTATAGGAATGTATCATCTGCATAATTAGAATCTGGAACAGAGAAGAGCAGCTAGAATGCAAAACTGGTTCCAAATGGTAAGGAATTCAGAATTAAAACCAGTTTTGTGCGTTATTATAAGGACAAAAACAATCTTTTCAGTGTATGATCTACAGAGTCAATTGCCTTGCTTAGATCAATCACAAACCAATGAGCCACTGGTTTGTTTTTCATCAAGGAACAGATAGGCTGAAATCACTACAGTTGCATATCAAATCATTGTTCCCTATGAAAGAGTCCTGTGTGTCTAATTTGAAATGTCTGGATGAAACTAACTTAACTTTACAGCAAGCGAGTTCCCTTCATGCCATGGAAAAACTGTCACACATGAAAATTGAAGGATGTTTTCTGTCTGGGCCGAAATTGGTTATTGCGTGAATGTTACAGTACGACTCCCCGGGTGTGCTCTTTCCTGATATGGTCTGTGGCACATACTTCATTGTGGCTCTGCGCTGTTCTGAGTGGGGTTGCGAGACCAATCCACCGAAGGCAGATATTAAAGGTAATTGTGAGAAAAAGGTCAAGTACAAACCTTTATCTGGCAGATGAGCCTGCACAGAGTTCCATTTGATACACAGGAGAGTTATTACTGTGTCCTGTGTTGCTATTGACACAGTGATGCGCTCCGCTGGCAAGATGAACAAACCCCTCAGGATAACCACATTGAACACAGAGTGTATCTGACAGCTGACATTTACCCAGAAATACCTGTCAGTCACAAACGCAACCTCCCCTCCCACACACACATATGCTCACACATTCATTGACCCTTGTTGTCTTTTTTCTTCTTCTTTTTTCAACACACACACACACACACACACACACCACCCCACCCACACACAAGCACAAGCCGACTTGTACATTTACACACACACTTCTGTTGCACAAGCCACACAGACAGATCTCTGTGACAAAGTGCCGGTTCCTCCCGAGTTGAACCCAATTTACAGGGGACAGGCTCAACGGACCCTGAGTCTCATCCCACAGATATGAGGGATTGTGATCTGTCAGTCAGTATTGTGCAGCGTGGCGGGAGGTTGAGCAGTCTGCCATGTTCGATGCGGAGGGGAGGTTTCCCCGGTCTGTTTAACAAAAGGAGGGATCTTTCTAATGTTATCAGGTGGATCACAGAGCGCCCGGATACAGCTGAGTGTTTTCAACCCTCAGCCTACTTTCTGTAATCACTTCAGTGTAAAACTGGTGGTCTTACAGTATACTTTCTTATCCAAGTTTTGGTTTGTGACATATATTCAAATGACGTAATTTTGTTGCTGTGTGCCAGATTTGTCAGTATGCTCTGCATTTCATGCCCACTTTCTATATACACTCAGGAGAATATATTTTCCCCGAATACATTTTCTGCAGCCTTTCTTTCACGAAATCATTGATTTCCAGTCCTGTCAGAGCAGCAGGACACTTTCCTCATCGGTCTTGGCAGAAATACAAATACAGATAGGCTGCTAAATAATGCAGAAGTTGAAACATCAATAAAGGAGACATGAGAGGCGTCAGATTAATGGCCAGGTCGTAAACTCTTGAGGTCTTGCCCTGCTAATGTGTGACTCCATCAGGCCCAACAAGGTTAAACTGCATTACAGACCATCATTCATAAAGCCCAACTGGAATGCTGGATTTGAATTCCGGGCCCTCCCTGTCGTAGACAGCCCAGTTTACTGTAAGTGACTTTGCTGTCATCGAGGAGGGGGAAGAGAGATTGGTTCAGGGAAATGAGCTCAGCGCCGCAGTGAGCAGAGATGAGCAGAGCAACAGTGGTGTGGTTTGAGAGATTTAAATGGTTGAGTGGAGACCTTGCCATTGATGAAAATATTTACCTCTGTGAAATAGAAGTGTGAGGGTCAAAGAGGAGGTCCCAGTCTGCCTTCATGAAGGGCTCCTTATTTCATGTGTCGTGTCAGGCTTTATCACCTTCCGGGGAGCTTTTTGGCACACCCTTCCACTACAGTAAATGTTTACGGTGATGTGTGTTTTACAGAGTATGTCATCACTAAGGGGGCACATTGTAAATATCTTGAAATGACTCATATTTATTATTTCAGACACAGCAGTACCTACACCAGTATGCTTTACTTCTGTACTGTCTGCTGTGGGATTCCCCCATATCGGGAAAATATAATCCTAAATGTATCTAAGTATGCGTTTATGAATTTCAGTTATTGTGGTTTCTCTCGTGTATGTTTTCAGTTTCAGTATTTCTAAGTCTAGTTACTAGCTTCCAGGTATCACAATGTCTCCCACTGCAGTAAAAGCAAAATTCTGTTGCCTGAGATGCATTTATGTAATTTATTGAATGCTGAAAGGTCTTTTGTGAGGTCTTACAATAAGTGATGTTAAAAGTTGCTGAGGATTTTGAATGTTAATGAATGCAGCTTAATAGCCTGTATCTAAAATGACTCTTTTCTTCTTCACTAACTTTGGCTCCCTTTCTCTCCTCTGCTGTCGCTTCACCAGGAGGTAGAGGTCAGTTTCAGTTTTGCTGTATGAGGCTCTCTTCCAACTGCTTTTGTATGACGCCTTTTTCATTCATGACTCATTTCCTTCTCTTTTTGTCCCCCATTATCTCTCTGCTTCTCTTTCTATCTTCTTTTTTCAGCATCTCTTTCAACTTGCCCATTTTAATTACAACGATTAATGTTCTAAATAAGTGTGGGAAAAAAAGGACAGAGCACTTGAAAGCCTGCTCACCCCGACACCATATGTCTCACATAGGCATTGTGTGCAGATTGTTTGACTCATTTCCATAGACGTATAGACACAGTACATGCCCATCTGTCTCCATTGTGACTCACTTAACTAATTATCATGCTGCAAGCCTAACGTACACATTATAATCATTGTGCAATCATATGTACACTAATTCAGTTCTCCTCTATGAAGATGACAAAGTACTCATATCTTATGCTATCAAACGGATCAAACACACTATGCACTTAAGCCTCCAGTATGACAATGGAGTTAAATGGCACCTGATTCACTGGACTACACTGAATAAATTGTCTCCCTCTCTCTATGTTTCTGCAGGATGACTATGTCCGTACCTGGGATGAAAATCAAGGTTCTAACGAAAGTAAGTCTCACATTCACCTGAACTCTATTCTGCTTTCTCTCTGACCAAAGTGTATCAGATCTACCATTTTATTCAAGTCATATCATCTCCCTCTCAGTGTGGTTGTTCCACTTAACTTATGTAGAATGTAATTCAGCTCATTTCATGTATGTCTTTTGTTGTTATGTAGGCTCGTATCGGCCTACTAAGAAATCATTTCTTTGTTGTAACTGCCCTGGGGGGGGGGGTAATGAAACATGATTTATTTGATACAGTGTCTCATTAGCCTACAGCATAGAAATAGAATCCATGACCTGTAGTTGCACTGTGCTGCTCACCAGACCTTCAGCGGTTCATTGTATTAGACAGCGCTGTGTATACTCTATGTTTGTATTCTCGGGTCAGCCGCTATCCACACTTGGTTGTGGTTTCTCAGTGAAAAGGTTGAAAGATGTTAGCGCTCTGTTGCATCTGCTTGAGTGCATCTGATCTGCCTCTCCCGGGAGACTCTTCACTTTGGCTGGACTTCAACCCGTCACCATTTCACTCTCCTTCCTCCCTTCCTTTCTGTTGCATCTGAGCAGGAGCTGTCTGTCTAAGACCTCCTCCTGCCATGACTCCAGCCTTAATTGAGCCTCTGGCAGATGAAGTCATGACACAGAGTCGTGTCCTCAACCATTGTCACTTGATTTGCGGCTTAAATGAAGTCGTCTGAATGACGGAGTCCATTAGCGCCATATCCAAGGGCTTAATGAAGGACTAATTACGGCTTTCAATGAAAGGCCATAGAGAGAGGTAAAAGCAAGAGGAAAAGAAAGAGACAGGGGTGGGGGCTAATATGGTTTGATTTAGTGTAAAGTGACTGACATCAACATTATTCCTGCCAACTCTAAAGCAATTTGGTGATGAGGAAATTGTGGGCTAGGGGGGAGAGCAACTTGACTGAGAAAGGACTGTGGTTAGTCTTTATACTCTGGCAGCTGCTTAATCTGATAAGAAGAAAGAATACAAAGAATAGCCTGCAAAAGTACATACACATATACAAAAAAATACAGACATTATTATACACTAGGACTGTAAGACAAGTTATAAAGAGTGTGCACACAGAACCGAATGGCTACATTTAATATTTAACACCAACCAAACATGAGTTGTGTATTTTTTTATTTCAAAATAAATCAATGATAAATCAGTGAGGAATGATAAAACCTGAAACTGGCTGATTTCATCAACAGAAACACTGAACTTACTGCTGTAGTTTACATGTAATGGCGGTTTTAACTCCTGGCAAAGGCAAAAAGGACAATCTGTGCTTGAGTTCATGATGACATTTCCAGCCCTTGGTGGCATTTGCATCTCAGAGCTGTCAGTATTATTGCTACTGCTAGCATCTGACTATTTGACATGTTTTATTTCATTAATAATAATAATAACACCTTTAAATAATAAACCAACTTTTCTCTGGGCTCTGAGTCAACCTAACCTGCAAAGATCAACCTCTCAATTGGCAAAGATCTGACAAAATCTGCATAATGCATGTTTCCAACTCTGGTGTGCACAGCTTTTATAAAACTTTAGCAAGGTTTTGTACATTTGCCCCAGGTTGTCAGATGAATAGTACTGTAGTACCTTTTTTCATTTCACACAGCATCAACCGCTTCTTCTATCTATCCCTCTTTCACTCTCTTTGACGTGAGAGCGCCATCTCCCTCCATTGATCTGCCTTCTTTTATGAGTGGCCTAATGAAGCAGAGGAGGGAAAAGTGGATATTTGTCCCTCTGAGACATCACTAAATCAGTGTGATGTCTTCACTCCTGAGCTGGGATGATCAGACACCTATAGCCTGCAGGCTTCATTTCAGGCAGCCCGGACCGCCGTGCTCACTCGATACCGTCGCATGGAGGAAGACAGAGCTTTTGAACTGTCAACACTCCAACACACACAGACAGACAGCGGGAACTGTAGACCGAGGTGGAAATTTGCATTCAAGCACTGCAGTGGTTGACTCTACTTCAGCCAGCCCTCTGCTAAGTGAGGGAGAGGTCAGGGTAATTTGCAGTCAATTTCTATGGTCAATTTGTCAATCCAACAACTCCCCCTGCTCTGTGATTTAATCAAGCGGCTCTATAGATAAACACTGATGGAGAACAGTTGTAAAGTGTGAATGCACTCCCACGTACACACACGCACAGACAAACACACACATACAAAAATACTCAAGTGAAGTGTTTGCATTCAGCACTCACAGAAGACTTGATCCTTTTATTCATACAGAGTCCAGCTTGCCTTGGTTATTCCCAAGTTTATCTCAACCAGAGAGGCCAGATGAATGGACACTCTGTGACAAATCAATGGCTTTAAATCAATGGCAAATTCTAAGGAGATAGGAAAAGATGCTGCCTCTGCAGTCCACAGGGTCTAGAGTTTAATACCTCTGGAGGGTATTGATAGGTAACGTTGGTCCATGGGTAACTCACAAATGGACACACACACACATGCACACATACACACACACTAAATTGCCATCAAACGCCTTACTGAAGCCTCCAGTTGGATGTCTGCCCACCACCTCAAACTCAATCTCACCAAGACTGAGCTGCTCTTTTTTCCTGGAAATTGCCTGCCTTCTGCAAGACCTCTCCATCATTATTGACATTATTGACTCTTAAAAAAAATCCTTCACCTTTTTTCTCTCTTTAGCTCCTATTTTAGTCATTTTCTTAGCATTTCTCTCTTACACGATCATTCTATGGTCACAGGAATGTTGTTTTGGTGATGTGGGAATTGAATCATGTAAATGTAAATTATTGCATTCATTGGATTTGCAATTATACACGGCAGACACACGCTTGGCTTCAGCGTTGCCTAGGCGATGAGATAGCTCTGATGATATTAGAGATTGTGAGTGTGTAAATAGTGGATAAGAGGGCTGATGATGAGGATGTGGCTTGAGCTCTCTGTCCGTTATCCTCAATCTGCAGGGATTAACTACATGCAAATCTGGATTGGATTAGACTGAAGCACCAGGAGGCTAATTAGGAGAGGTTCACTGCTGCAAGCCTTAGTATAATGCCATAGGAGATACTTAAAAAAAAAAAAAGTAAAGACAGAAAGCGGTGGAGAGAGAAGCATTTGAAAGGAGAAAGAGTGAATGTGATAAAAAAAAAAAAATAGAATAAACATGCAGCGGGAGCAAGTATGAGATGGAAGAATTGAAGAGAAAGAGAGAGAATACATATAGTGAAGCTGCTGGATGCGGGGAGGAGAGAAAGGAAGGCAAATAGAGGGAGGAAAGGGAGATTGATGGACATGACTGTACAAGGGGTTACAGAAACAGAGGGAGTGTGCGAGGGAGAGAGAGTTCTCAGAAACACCAGATTGAGCTGCAAATCACAGTCAGTCCAGAAATGATTCCTGGACCACTGAGAGCCTGTTGCTATGGAAACGTCATCATCGCAGGCACTGCTTTAATCCGTGGAAGCCTGTTAAGTTAACATGAGGCTCAGGCAGCCACCTTATGCTTCTGTACTCACAACACAACACTGTGCCAGCATTGTAGCTCCTTGCTACCAACAAGATTTATTTACAAATGTTTTGCTATTAGGAGGCAGGATTATCTGCTCTCTGTTTGCTTTTCTGTTTTTCATTTCTCTGGCTTAAGTATTGGTATTAGTATTAGTTAAATCTTCATTGGAAGCATTGTACAACAGAGAGGTTTTACCATCGACATAGCTTAACAATGGACAAATTCAGCTTCGGCATATTTTTGCCCTCCTACCCCCTTCGCTGTGTCCCTATTCATCTTCCACCCCCTGCCCTCCACTCCCTCTCTCTTACTATTACACTCTTTTCCCTTTATCTCCTTGTCCCGCTCTGTCTCAGAAGGCATCTGAAGGGTCGAGTTGGCCGCTGGCCTTGCTGCACCCTGATTCTGCTGATGCACTGGTGTGAATTAGACAGGGGGGTGAAACATCGAAGCTGCCAGCAAAAGAAAGCGGGAAGCAGTAAAAGAGGAGACGGGTGAGAAAGGGAGAGAAAGAGAAAGCGCAAGAGGGAGGTGAGAGACCAAGAAGGTGAGAAAGAGCAAGAGAGAGGGGAGGGTGGGGGTGGTGGCTGTGGGCTGACCAAAGCAAAAGGCTCCACTGATGACAGTCTAAATGGATGAAGCGTCTGGATCTGGGTGCTAATGCCTCCGAGCCTCGCTGCTTCTCCCCAGCGGAGCAGTCAGTCAGTCACAGTGCGTTATACAACCAGCTCAGCCATGACAGGGGGGTGAATTGTTTTGGATTTGCTTCTCAAATCAGATATCTGTCGGTTCGCTTTGATAATCCCGTGATGTAGCCGGAATTAATGTATTCTCCTTCAGCCAACGGAGATGA
Organism: Centroberyx affinis; assembly: GCF_046629955.1. Classification (NCBI taxonomy): domain Eukaryota; kingdom Metazoa; phylum Chordata; class Actinopteri; order Beryciformes; family Berycidae; genus Centroberyx; species Centroberyx affinis. The sequence goes on along the minus strand of NW_027280623.1, from coordinate 192,747 downwards.
CGAGAGAGGAGATCCTAAGCCTGCCTGCTAAATTATTATGGCATAAAATCATGTACAAATGGAGCAGGAGGGGGACTGACCACAGCTTTACATGGTTCACGAGGCAACTTTATCATATAGATAAAGCCTGCAGTGGCAGTCTGTGAAAGAGCAGTACTCCAGCGTACTGTACTGATGGATAGCGCAGGTGAATAAAGGTTGGGGGAGGGAAGAGACTGGAGTGTGACATCCGGGCCGGGCTCCAGGGGGCCCGCTAGGAACAGACAGCAGTGACATATGAGTGTGTGTGTGGTGCTGACACATGGTCTAGCATTAGCCGCTAGCAAAGAGTGTGATGGATGGGGCCGGGGTGAGCTAGCCATGGAGGCTTTAACCTACATTGCAAAAAAACCCATCTTAACAAGTCCTAGAGTGTAGTATTGAGTCTTAAAATCTGATTTTTCTTAAAATAAGTGGAAAAAATCAGTGGGATGAGATCATTTCACTTCAAATCACTGCAAATCAAGGTGTTTCGAGAATTTTCTTGGACTGATTGATATCTTGATAGTAGAATGTTCCACCTTTTTCCAAGATATTGTCACTTCTCAAAACAGGTGAAACTGCTTTGGAAACAAATGAATCAATCTCACCCTGAATGAAAAGAAGATTTAAATCCTCAACAGTACACTAAACAACTTATTAAGATGGATATTTGTTGCAGTGCAAGACCGCTGCACTGCTCCAAGCGACACTGAATTACTATTAGGTTGTGCTGAGTGAATAGAGGGGAGTGGTGGAGTAAGAGGAGGTTTGAGACTGGGAGAGAAAAGTAGAAGGGACAGAGATGAAAGAACGAGAAAGAAGTAAAAAAAAAAAAAGAGTATGGTAAAAATGGTAAAAAACGTGAAGAGAGATTTCTCATTTTGTGTTTCCTCCCAGATGTAGACACCACCAAGGACCCCTGCCAGAAGGTTAAGTGCAGCCGACACAAGGTGTGTATCGCCCAAGGCTATCAGAGAGCTGTGTGCGTCAACCGCAAGAAACTGGAACACAGGTGAGTGTGTGTAGTCCCTGGGCAAGTAGTGAGCGACTCCCCACACACATATGCAGAAAAGATTTTTCTGTTCACTCACAATTACACAAGGTCAACACGACCAAGGATACAGTCACTGGCTTGTGGCGATCTGGGATGTTTTCCCCTGTCGGTTACAATGGTAATTATAAAAGGTCAAACAAGCTTGTTTGTACACCATTGCAGCGCATTACTACCAGCTGCTGAATCATAAGCCAATGCACAGGGACAACATGGAGGAGGGTTGTTTGCTAGACTACCTTGTTCAGGCTCGTATTGCACTGCACCCTGATAGAATAAGTAAGGCAGCTGCAATCTCAAGTGGACTAAGTGTGTCTGAGGTGTTTATGTGTCCTCTGTCCTGCAGACTGAAGCAGCCTGTTCTCAGGTCTCCTGAGGGCAACTGTCAGCCCTGTCCCATCTCCTCCACCGGGCCTGTGTGCGGATCAGATGGACACAACTATGCCTCAAAGGTACACTGACACAAATACATCCCTACCTGCTGCCTCCTTGTATAACTCACACGTATACTAGAATAACATGCATACACATAACAATGAAACAAATCCGCTGTGCATCAGTTGAATGCTGGCACACGTAAACGGCTTTGACTCTCTCTATACATGCTAACGTGTGTACTAATTTGTCTGGTGGGGTATACGGTGACATATCGTGCCTCACGCTTGGAGGTGAGCATTGTAAAGAGAATCTCGAGGGACAAACGGAGACAAAGAGCCATGATATATGGCCTCAGAATTCCATGTGTTTATTGATTTATGCTTTGTCTTTTGGATCACCATTCCTGACCTTGTGTGCAGGTAGAGGTGGGAAGGCGTATTCAGCAGCAAGTCTCTGATTTGAATCAAAGTGTACAGTCGGTCACCTTTATGAATATTTGATCTGTATCACGGCAATAACTCATTTCGCCTCACCTTTTTGTCCCCTTGTCGACGTTGTTGGTGTGTGTGTGTGTGTGTGTGTGTGTGTGTGTGTGTGCGTGTGCATGCATGGGTGTTCGTGTGTTGCAGTGCAAGCTGGAGCAGCAGGCGTGTCTTACAGGGAAGGATCTTACTCTGAAGTGCTCAGGTCTATGTCCCTGTCCAACCGCTGCTCCCGTTCCCAAGGAGACTAAACATGGTGAGATCAAACACATGCATACACACACACACACACACACAACACTATGACAGCAATCAATCTGCACAAATAAATATTAATACACAGGTAAACAGCAATACAAGGCTCTATTTTACTCTCTTTCTCCCTCCACAGACACACACACTCACAAGCATATGCCCAAGCACCAACAGAAGCACATGAATAGGCAGAAGTAGTGACATTTTCTTCCTACCCTTCTATCCTCCACAGAGAGCTGTACTGGACAGGATCTGGCTGATCTGGGGGAGCGTCTGAGGGACTGGTTCCAGCTGCTGCAGGGCAACGCCAAACAAAACAACAACAGCAAGCCTGGGGCCAGCGCCACCGCGGCCAACACCGCATCAGGTTAGAGCCAGTGCCTAATGAATCCCCACTGCATCAAGAGGGAGTTACAGGGACAACACTGCAAAAAGATGCCGATCTTATCCAAGTCATTTGGTCTAGTATTGAGCCTTAAAATCTTGTTTTCCTTTAACCAAGTGAAAAAGTTTTCCAATGGGTAAAGATAATTTCACTTGTTTCCAATGCAGTTTCACCAGTTTTGAGAATTTTCTTGAACCAAGGAAACTCTTGAATCAAGCTGATTTGCATTGGAAACAAGTGAAATTATCTCACATGATTGGCACATTTTGATTTTCCACTGTTTCCATTTGTGTAGCTGTGCCCTGCTATTCAGTATGTTTGCATGCCTTTGTGCTTGCAGTGCTGGACAGGAGTCTGGTGGCCAGCTGTAAGGACTCCATAGGCTGGATGTTCTCCAAGCTGGACACCAACAGTGACCTGTATCTGGACCAGGCTGAACTGGCTGCCATCAACCTGGACAAGTACGAGGTCTGCATCCGGCCCTTCTTCAACTCCTGTGACTCCTACAGAGACGGCAAGGTCTCCACTGCCGAGTGGTGCCTCTGCTTCTGGAGAGAGAGTGAGTATTCTGGGGAGAATGTTATGCTGGCAGACAGTGTGTGTATGTGTGTATGTGTGTGTGTGTGTGTGTGTGTGTGTGTGTGTGTGTGTGTGTGCCCACCGCGCGCACCTGCTCGTGAATGTGCGCGAACATAATCCCACTGGCGCCTGTGTCCAAGGCACTCAGGTGCCCTCAGGTGTAGCCACCCCTGTGTTGTGTGCTGGTCTGTCACAATTTGTCTTCCCACTCATCCTGCAGTTCCCCTATGGAGGGGAAATGGTCACTGCAAGGCACTAAAAACATCGCTGCTGCTTGTTGACAGCCTGGTTCTCCCACTGCGCTCTGAGACTGGGCCTGTCAGCCGACCAGCCAAGCAGAAACTAGGTCTAGGTTTCCGGCTCATCCAGAAGCCACTGTTCTCTGTCTGAATGCACAATATGAAGGGAAGAGTTGTGAATTGGTTTTAAAATTTCAGAAGATTTTCGAAAACTATCTATTACATCCTCAGGAGAATTACATTTTTTTGGCTGTTGGACTTTCATTTTAGGCAGTCATTCATTTTTAATATATCTGTCCTGGGTCTACTTGTGCATAGGAATATGGTCTCTATTTCTTTGTCATTTTTTCTGGTTGTGACAATTATTTCCTTTTTCCCTCAGAGCCCCCCTGCCTGGCTGAACTTGAGAGGATCCAGGTACAAGAGGGAGGCAAGAGAAAGTTTGGTAAGTATCGGACTGCTTGTATGAACATTTTCTCCCCAAGTGGATATGTGTCCTTATTTGTAGAGGGGTTTCATCAAGCAGATGACAAGCAGGAGGCGGGGATTACTCCCTGATCAGCCTTGTGGATTAGAACTTGATACTGACAGACGGCAAAGGAAAGCAGCCGTCAGTGTGTGTTACGTGTGCGTGCGTATGCATGTGTAAGTGGGTGAGTGGGTGAGCGTGTGCATGTGTTTGCACATGTGTGTATGCATGTGCGCACTGCAGATTTTGGCTGGCTGGCTGGGCTCTGAGTCAGGACTCTCCAAGGACACAGAGCAGAGAGCAGGGGGAAGTCTGCCAGCCCGCTGCTCAGATGTTCCCTTGAAAGCTTGGACGGACAGCTCTGTTATGCCCAGTTTCATTTGTGTTACAGTCGCATGCCAGCTCCTTTCCTTATTTTACAATAACATAACAATAGCCTCTGAAATTTTAAATCTCATGAGTCACGACAAATCCATCCATCTCTGACAAGTATGACAATGCGCTCTCCTTAAGGAAAAACAACATGGTATCTTTTCTCTCTGAAGTCTACAAGATAAAGTATTGCCCACAGTGACAAATGCCGCAATGTTGTGCCTTTTTCCTGCCACCCTGGTTTTACTCTCAGCTGTGACCACAGGCTGTGTCATATTCATGTAAAGGTTAAGAAACAGAAGAGCCGCAAAGCCCATGTGTCCTCCCTTATCCCGTGATGATTAGCTCGACCCCCTGGTGCATGCTGACTCAATACTTATTCACCCCTATCTTGCTCAGCGAAGAGATTTGTATTCATGGAATATGGAATTGGCTGCCACATATGCTGCATGCATATATTTTCACTTGGGCTCGGTGCCATGCGTGATGAGACATGATGCAGTATGGGAGGAGGTGCTGTTGCCTTCATGCACTCACGAGTGTAAAATGATGTGGCATGTACGGTAATGTTGCCTTCGCATACATGATTATGTGCTATATATATTTGTGTGTGTGTGTGTGTGTGTGTGCCAGGTCTGTTCATCCCTAGCTGCGACGAGGACGGCTACTACAGGAAGCAGCAGTGTGACAGGGGAGAGTGCTGGTGTGTCAACCAACACGGAGGAGAAATAGCCGCGTCTAGGATTCGCGGCAAGCCCGACTGTGGTAAATCCCATAGGCTTCAACAGTCAATATATCAATCGATTTGAAGTTAAAAGCACGAGGCAGTGAGCACGAACCCCTATCCTGCCCTCGTCCCCTTCTACACACACTTTAAATGTACTCTCTGGTTAGATCCTACCGCACACCGCTTCTTCACACAGCCCCCCACCCACATTCTGCACAAGGCTTCCTTTATATTAAAAGGACTGAGGCCCACTGCAACATAACTCACTGCAGGGACCAGTGCCACATTCATGTGTCCAGGGTCATTTGCATTCTAAAGCACCGCTTGTCGCTGTGAGAAAAGTCTTTCAAGATAAATGAGGGCTGGTTGGACTGAACCTGTGCCTGATAAGAATGGGTCCCCTGGCAAGGTTTAGAAATAGCTATTAAAATCCAGACAAAGTCAAACACATGCCCTTTTTTGCCATTGCAGTCAATGTTTTTAAATTGATTTCAGCATTTCTCATTGGTATAGAAGGGACTCCATCAAAGTTGAGAGGCAGACATGCCGAGTAAAAATGAACAGAATTCATTGCGATGTATAAGATGGGCACAATGAGTAATTCAATCTCCCTGCGCTCTCTGCCCTGTTTTCTCTTCCCTCTCTTTCTTACAGATGATGAAATGGCATATTCAGGTGATTTTGGCAGCGGGGTTGGATGGGAAGATGAGGAAGAGAAGGAAGCCGAGGAGAATGCAGAAGAGGCTGAGGAGGAAGAGGGAGAGGTGGGAGAGGTAGATGACGGGGGATATATCTGGTAAAGGGCCAAGGCCCGGTCAAAACATCGCTACAGGAGCATGTCGATCGTTCCAAACACAAACACACACACAGACACAGACACACACACAGATCCTGCAAAAAATGGACATGTTTAAGCTACACTCAGAACAACACTGGCTCATGAAAACGTGAGGGAAAGGGTCGCGCGGGTTGGGGAAAGGGAAGACGCATACGTGATGGGAGGATTTAATGTTACGGGATATTCTTATAACGGGGGAGGGAAAGGGGAAATATTACCACTATTTAGAAATTAAGGGTCTGAAGAGTCAGGAATTTTGTCCCTCATACTTGTGAATCTTTGTTCTATTCTGTTGTATGTCCTTTGAACTATCTTTGAGCAGTTTTTAGCTGATGCATACCAGAGACTTTAAGCAGCTGCAGGTGCTTGTCATGTGCTTGCATAAGAACTGGAGATATAACGGGTGCATTTCAGTAGACTAAACTGGCCCTCTTCATCTTTTTCAATACGCTGATATAACCAAGCTTGGTTTTCGCCAAGGGAGAGGCGATAAAGAGAGGAAGCCACGTCAGAATATTGAGATGCACCCTTTGACTTTATCCTTTTCATGTCATATGCTTCGGCTCATGTGTGACAGTAGTGCTCTGTCTCATCCATGACTTATTAAAAAAAAGTTTCTCACACGTCACTCTTTAACTTGTATATAATGTGTGTATCAGAAGACAGATTGTCACCTATTAGTCCCCTATTACCAATGCCTTGAAAGACTAGCAGAACATACTGCTTGGTTGACAAGTGTCCATCGTATCATAATGTGGATCAATTATTGTGTTTAATAAAAAAAAGTAAATAAACTGGTCTATGTGGCCCAGTCCGGCCACCATACATCTGAGTCTGTCCTCTGTTGTCATTTCTTCATTCTTTGCCAACTTTGCAGCACTTTAATCCTCCAGCAAACATTTTCCCCAAGCAATCCCTGTAATTCAGTAAGTATGGTGCACTAATGGTAAGTAGATAAATGTTTTGGCATTTACACTTCAAAAAAGTCCCTCTTAGCAAGTAATTTCATTTAGTATTGAGTAATAAAATCTTAAAATTGTTCTGACAAGTGGAATAATCTTGCTATTCAACTTGCTTCCAATGCACATCAACTTGTTTCAAAAATATTTGGAACAGGTGACAGCATTTTGATAATCTTGGACTGATCCACCTCATTTCAAGAAATTCTTCAAACAAATTAAACTCAACAATATATTTTTTCTTGCTTCATGAAAATTAAGATTTTATGACTGAATACAGATATATATTACTTGTTAACATCAGCATTTTTACAATGTAAAAAGACCAATCTTTTCTGGTTTTCCCATTTTAATATAAGCTCTTCAATTCTTATAAGGTACCATGCAAAGGCAGAAACCTCCTCTCTGTAACTTATCTGCTGAGGAGCAGATCTTATTGTTGTCAGCTCACTTCTAGTTTTGCCTTATTTCATTCTGCAGTGGCTGTAGCCTACAGCTACGGGAGACCAGCAGAAACTAGATCCAGACTTAAGTTTGCACATCAGCACTTCTAACAACACAATGCCTTTAGAAAACTCTCTCCTCAGCCTCCTCGGGGCGTTGCTGAAGCCTCTCCACTGTAAACTATTCAATGTGGGAATAGTGGAATAGAGGAGCATTATGTTATCATGTATGCACATCCCTTAGCATCACAGGCCCCTAAAGCTCGTCTTAGCATTGTACACCCTCAAACTGACAGTAACCAATCCTCTGAAATGTCGTTTCTCAGTTTCACATTTCTGTGATAATGGGATTCAGTACCAGTAATATCCCATTGGGTGAAGCCTTAAATGTGTTAACAGTGAGTGGGTCTTCCTGCCAGGTTTAGAGCGAGCCACTCTGCCGAGCGGAGAGAGGGAATAACAGATGTCTGAAAACCTGATCCTGACAGCGTCTCCTCTAGCTACCCAAAGGGACCAATCATTCTCAGCAACCTGTCAGCTTATTATACTGAATATATTCTTGCTGCTTGGTAGAAACATCCATATGTAACATTACCAGGTGTAAATCCTATCACACGCTTCAAGGGAATTTAAGTGTATAGTCTTTGCCTGATACTGTAATATAAATATGGCTTAGAGGATTCTGACATGAAATCAGAGACGCTAGGTGTGATGCCTAATGCGTTTTTTTTTGTGTCGCAACCTCTACCTTAAGTTCATTTGATGCCTTATGAGTTTACACAGGAGAAATCTATGGGTCATTTATGCTTTTGTTTGTGTTCCTTGGGTCTTCTAGTTCTGAAACTGAGGATGCATTTGTGAGGATTGTGTAGAGAAATGTACCTGGCATACATGGAGTTTACAATTTTATCAGAAAACGCCAATCTATTTAATCACGTTAGATTACAGTACAATAAAAACAACCATGAGAACAAGTTTTCAAGTAGCTCATATTCATTTTAACCTAGCTGTTAAAATGAAGGGGTCTTGTCAAGAGTTCACACTGTTCACTGCATGATCCTGACTGAGCATTTCAGTAGTATTAATCCATAAAGACTACTGTATAATTGTAAGTTACTGTTTCACTGACATCTTATTATGGAATAATTTAGCAGTAAGATGAATTACAGTATTAACATTATGAATTAATGACCAAGGCACATTAAATATTTTAGTTGCATTAGTTAATCCCTCACACAGAAGCTATTACTAGTTGTTCATCCTCCTTTCTGCCAGATAAACAAAGTCCTTGTTGAGATATCCATCTTATTATAACACTGATGAGTAATCTAATATTAAGTCCAATTAGTACTACCTGTCTATGTAGGTGTTGGTACAGTACATGTGTAGCAGTGAGTCCAGAGGTGAGGATCTGAGTCTGTGCCTGTTAGCTCTATAACATATCTAGAGCTGCATATGTTCTCAGTTATAGTTTGCTTTGAGCACCTTGTAGCCTCCACACCCTTCTGACTCCTTCTTCTGTGGTGTCCAAAGCCCTGAACACCTCAACATCCTTTGTCTGGTTAAAGCGCCGCAACAATGGCTGGAATACAGTCACCGGGATGCTGAAGTTGAGGTGCGGGTACGTCACTTTGGTGGCAAAGTCCCTTGTGTTGCTGGATACAATACCTGGAACAAAGCAAATACTCTTACGCTCTGTTAACATTTCAACTACAGCAGTGCAGAAAGAGCCATCTGATGTGTGTAATGTCTTTTCCATACACATCCAGGCTCATCCATGTGGTGCATTGTTACATTAATCTTTTCCATGGTCAAAATGTGCCCCCCACTGCTCAAAAATGGTACATCATGCTCTAGTTGCACTGAGTGTACACTGTGACAAATTGCAGGCTACAGCCTTACCCAGCAGCTCTCCTGAGTGTGTGTGTACCACAGCACCCCCGCTGGCCCCCGCCTGTACTGCGCAGGTGGTCTGAAGCATGACAGGCTGGTAATTCAAGCTGATGGCTTTGGAGAGGACACCACAGGTCAGGGAAGGGCCGCAGCTCCGACCCAACCCACCATAACCCACCACCACTACATCCTCGCCTGAGGGCAGAGAGAAAAGGTTCAATATCAAACTTGTACTAGCTTTTGCGTTTGTGATGTGTAGAAATATGTGTACACATGAAACAAGTTGCTACCTGGCTGAAAAGACTTGGCAAGCCGTGGGACCACAACCTCGGGGGCGGAGTCTCTCAGCTGCACCAAAGCCAGATCATAGGGTGAAGATGCCTTCGTGGAAAACAGCACGTCGCCCACAGTCTCCTGGAACCTGTGAATCAGAATTCACTAGTTACAACTGACAGGCTCTGTATTGTTCGAGCCAAATCAATTCACAGTGGGATTGCTCTCTAACGATCTAAGGGAACATGATGAGTAATGTAGGTAACTTTGCTGTCTGACAAGCGTGAAGAGCAAATTTTATTCAAATCACTGACTGTGTAGAGCAGGATGTGGAATTACCCTGTTTAACTAAGCCTTTTTGGCTTGTCAGGTGACATTGGATGGGATGAAGACAATGTGTTCAAAAAAATCCCAAATTTAATCCATTCAAGCCTTAGACACTAAACTGACAGTTCTTCTAATCAATGCCGTGGGGAGGTGGGACAGTGCCAACAACAAGTTATATAACTCACTTGATTTGTTTGTTCAGTGCTTTGTTCTCTCTTGTCATGTTACCCACCTTGAGTTCACCAGTAAGTGATTTATGGAATGAAACATATTGGTTTGGATCCAAGAATTGTGACATTTGGTTTATATTGACACTTACCCAAGTCTTATGTGTTCAGGATCCTGCTGTAAGAGAAACACCTGCAGACCTGACCTATGTCTATTTAGATGCAAGTTTATGTAAGTTTAATTTAGTGGCAAATTTAGCTGTGGTATGCATGACAGTAGCAATTGTTTGTTAATTTACTATAATGTTGTGGCACCCCAGTATTTCTGTGTTTTTTCTTTGTTGTACAGAAAAAAAGATCCACACCATCCAAACCATCTCTGTTATCAGCCGTCTGTAATAAACTGGTTAAACGGCTTTTGAGTCCTGTGTGTATGTTCAATGATCCAGACTTTACAGTTAAATCAGATGTGTAACAGTTTACACAGTGAATGTGTCATTACCTATCTCTGTGACAGAACCTCAGAGTGACAGACGACTTTCCGTTGACAACATGCCGGCAGGTCAGAGCCAGCTGAGGAGCGACAACAACCCCCGAGCCCCAGAACTGTCCGCTGTCTACCAGACACACGGTGGGGTGCTTAACAGCTTCTGACACATGAGCCGTGTTGGATAGGTGGAGGAGGCCTGCTTCTTCTCCCTGGTGGAGGTGAATCTCTCTATGTGGGTCTTGGACGTTCACGCAGCAGATGATGTTCCTGAAGATCAGCTGGAGGGAGCAGACGAGGGTGAGGCCTATCCACTCGTTTGCCTTCCAGCAAAGCGGAGACACAATCAGGCCAACGAGGTACGCCCGGTTGCCTTTTGGCAGAAACAGCCCCCCACCCTCTGTGCCAGGCAGGCAGCGGGCATCTGTGAGAATGACAGCGTTGTCCTCTCCGGCTAGGTTACTGATGATTCCCTTGCTGAGGCTGCTGATGAATAGATCTGGGCAGAGAGAACCGAAGGGAGAGCCACACGCAACGACCGGGCATCCTTTCTGGAGAGGAGAGCTGTCCTGCCAGGGTACGGCTCCTGAATTTGGGACACTGTCTGCAGCACCTGCCTTGAGTAAAGCAAACCAGCTGAGGAACTGGGAGTCTCTGGTCACTTCTTCATCCTCTTCGTCGCCATGGAAACGCCATTTGTCAGCCTCTTGGAAAATTGCCCGGAACGCCTTCTTGAACTCCAGGCAATTGACCAGCATCAGCAGCTCGGCTGTGGCTTCATGTTGGCGGGCGGTGTTGGTTTTGGAGACTGTGCATGCTTCATATGCGCACTGGTTGGTGTCCAGACCTCGTTGTGCAGAAAAACTTATGCGAATGTTAAGTTTTTCGCTGAAACTGTGCGGTAACAGGAACCTGGGATCTGCGGAGAGAGATTCGTCATCCTCAATAAAACGGGAGAATGGGAGACCGTTGCAAATTACCGTTCCGGTTTGGGAATTGAGGATGACTCCGCTGCAGCTGACGGGTCTTTTGGCAGAAAAGGTCTCGGACACCGTGACAACACAGCAGGACTTCTCGACTGACTCCATTCCGTTACTAACGTCGATGAACTTTGCGCCGGTGAGCGTGTCGAGCAACTTGACGACACTTGAAGATTTGCAAAACCAGCAAATTAGAAACAGCTGGGACCCTGTGGTGAGACGAGAAAAACAAAACACCATACATATAATGTCCTTTAATAATAATATCGTGTATTAGCGTTGTTGTTGATTGTAGTCCTTACATTTCGTTAATATTTTAACATGTTGATCTTAACTTCCTGGTTGTGTTTCATTGGCCCAAGGGAAAAGACGAAACACCAACGATTAAGGTGATTGGCCAGGTGTACTGTCGATCAGTTCTCAGCCAATGGCAAGTAAGTAGGTGGGACCATAATGCTTGTTCGTTTTGTTACCTGGGGTATCCCCGATGGGCGTTGAGGTATGGTTGAGGTACCATAGTTTATTAACCAGCTTAAATGTGTAAGAAATTAAATACAAAATGCACCGAAGTTAAAAAAATAAATAAATAAATGCATTTTCATTTGATGAACATTTGATTGAACTGAAAACAAACGATTCAGACCAGATTTAGAGGATTGTCAAAAATATTTATTATGCTCAAACTTCACACATTTTTTCCAATATCAATATGACCTACCCCGTGTAATAGACACATCACTTCAGAGTCGATTAGCTAGCTGTAACATGAGACAAGCCAAGTTTGTATTACATAATATAAATAACATATCTTATTTACAAAATAATGGATAACATTGCACAAATAGGTCATTTCATGCACACCTTTGCCCTATTTTTAAGTACCACCCAAGTACTCTCATATCATTACTGCATGCTGTGGGCAGCTAATAGTCACAAAGTACTCAAGTCATTTCACAGTGATTCACCATGGATAAAAACAGGTAGTTGGGCAGTCCCATTGTAGACAAATGTGATTGTCTTACATCACCTGCCTGTGCTGATGCAGTTGTCATATCCTGCAATTATTTAACACTGTTCTAAAGCATTATGCACAAACAATTAAAGCTCACATCAAAACATCAGTTAATGCACTTGTGGTCACATTCATATAATTGGCTTGTAGTGGTAAACTCTTCATTGATTAAAAAAAATCAACAAAACTGTTAGTACTCTGGGAGGTAGGCTACTCTATTGATAATATGTCTGTGATCAACAATTAATCATATGGCACCCAATCAGTGGAACACTTTCTAGAGAAACAACTCCATCCTTCAAAATAATCGATGGCACTTCAGGATTACCACCGCTGAGAAGGAAATAGAATAAATCTCAGGAAATTATGTTTCACCTGTTCTAACAAAGTTGTGTTTTGTTTTGTTTTGTCTTTTTCTTAGTCAAGCAAGAGCAACTCTGAGCACAAAATGTTAACCAAATCGTCCTTCACTGTAAGCCAACACCATCAGCTAAAAATAAACCTGGGTCAGAAACCGGTTCACAGCGATGACATGTTCTATATGCAGGCTGCTGCTCTGTTATAACTGGAGACAAATTCCCTACAAGTTTCAAGTAAAGGTGGATAACCATAGCATGAACTCTTATTCACTACACTCAGTTGAATAGTACAGACTGATGATTCATAACTAGCCTACTGTGGCAAGACTGATATGACTTACAGATTTCTTTGAAAGAATGAGGGAAAAAAACAGGGTATATTCATACAAAAACATTATTTGAAATATATTTCTCATTGGCACAATGTCACAATCTTGAATAAATATAGTATAATTATTAAAATATCTCTCCTGCAGGTAGTTTTGTGTGGGACCTGTCCTTGTGTGCATAGACAAAGCAGTAAATCAGGTAAATAGGACCAAAAAAATAAACTGGATCAATCAATATATTGGGAGAGCCAGCGGAAACCGTCACCATATCCTTGTCTCTTCAGCACACTGCACATGAAAACCTCCATTGGCCTCAAATTCAGCTCCTTAAGTGACACCTTGCCCTGAAGAGAAAAACACACAATTAAAAAGAATGGATTTCAACTGACAACATCTATGGTGTACAATCACTATGCTGCATCTTACTACTGTAACATTATTCAATCCCAGAAAATTTCTATCTGTGCGGAGCCCTAGATCTTGTTAACCTACATGTGTTCATTACCTTTCCAGTTGTGTGGCCGAAAAGACCAAACATCCCTCGGAGTGCGTCCTCACTGATGGCTTCTGGACGATCTATCTTGTTCCCCAGGATGAGAACCGGGACGTTGGAGATGGTTTCATCTGTTAACAGGGCCTAGATGGGAAATTACATAACATGTAGACCAAATAGACTTGTCCTTCCAATGATAGCTGCTGTGTGTTGATATAGAACATTAGCGGCATCAATATAACTTACATCCAATTCAACTTTAGCCTCGGCTAGTCGCTCATGATCAGCACAATCCACCAGGTAGACTATACCGTTTATGGCTGGGAGGTAGTTCTTCCAGATCCTTCGTGCTGCGAGAGTCAGACAACATCAGTATTTATCTACGACCCACAACTGGTAGCTGCCACTTGAAAGCCTTAACCGCCCTTTAAATGTCTAAGATGCACAAAAAAGGCTCAATAACGCTTTCATAATCCCTACCTTGTGCATGACCGCCCAGATCAAACGTTGTAAAGGTCATTCCAGCGATAGTCAACTCCTCGGATGCTGAGGACAGAGGGGAAGCATTTAATGGACTCCAGATAAGTACTGAAGCAAAGAAACATGTACAGTCCTGCTAACAAGGGCTGATTGCTGAGCTGAAAACGTATCAAATCATTTGCTGTACTTGGATGTAGCGTGGGCACATGCTGTCCTAGCCGGTCATCTCTGAGCATGTGCAACAATGTTGTTTTTCCAGCATTGTCTAGTCCAAGAAACACCAGCTTGCCAGTCTTCTTGTACAACCCTGAGGGCAGGAACAAAAACACACCAATTTGCATTTAATATCAAACAGAACAATGTTATTCCATCAGCAGAGAGCAGCACATTTCATGGATTTGAAAGGTTTAGAGGGTTTGGGAATGAATTTTCTGTATGATGAATGACAATTTATTTTGGATCACTATAATATTACATGTCATACAACATTTTGGTGATATTACTTGGACAATATTGTTGATATTTTAGTACAATACTCTACCTAATAGGTGCAAGACATTGCTGAACCCCCGGTAGATCCAGTCAAATATAAAAGACATGTCTCTTGACTGCCTGCAATACAGATGTTATACCTGTGATCATTTGTTATGCATCACTAGAAAAGCATAAAGAGAAGCAGTTTAGTTTATTCGACAATAAAAAGCAAGATAGATACAATAAACAAAATGCGTCTCAGCTTAATTCGACAAGGATAACACAATAAAGTCAACAGAGTTATTTAGTAAGCTATTACTCAGCGATTAGTTAATATTCCAGCTGCTGTCATAGAGAATGCAGTTATCTTCATTCATGCAAAAACCTTCACCAACTCTCCTCTCCCTCACACACCTTAGCATGCAAATAAAACATAACGCAGGGGCTACTGTTAAAATATTCAGTATAAGTATAAAGCATTTAACATACTGTATAAATCCTATTGCAAACACTATTGCATTATAAAATCTAGCACTGAAGCTCATTGTTCATTTTTTTCCCTGACCCTGGATTACTTTGCTGGTATGTGTAAGCTCTGTGTAATCACACAAGCCACCGAGTGTGAGGACTGGAGCAGAGCTGGAAGGAGAGAAGCTGAGCTACAGACCGGCTTTAGATGTAGTGTGGTGTGTTCAGAGAGCCGCCTCACTCCTCTACAGTCTGCAGGCACAGTGATCTTCCTCAGACTATTTTTATGACAAGTTGTGGCAATGACACTTGATCTTACCAGTCACCCCCTCATACACCCCTCTCTCTCTCTCTCTCTCTCTCTCTCACACACACACACACACACACCTGTCACTCTCAGTGGAACTTGATGTGCTTATTACAGTGAATAGCGAGGACTTCAATGACTACTGCCTCTAGAAATTACCCAATTGTCGGTTCTTTTCTAATGATACAAATGTTTCAGTTTGGTCAATTGTAAACAGCAAAACCCAAAACTACAACAATGTGGCGTTCAATTAATATTTAGCCTGTAACATAGCTGACAGAGCTCCCTCACCAAAAATAACCCTGGTAATCCTACAGTAAATTATATAGAATAAGGATTATATAGAAACACCACAGCAAAACTATACGTCCCAATAGAAATATAGGATAAAAAAATAAAAAACGTAAAATACGATAAGGTCATTGTTGACTCAACATTGAGCCACAGACACGCGTATTACAGTAATATTAGTTAGGGTTGCCACAATACCAATTGATACATAGCAGAAATCCTGTCAGAGGTCTTATACTAAACAAACAACAGATTTGGTAAACAGCCTTGAGTGCGCGCGACTGGTCCAGAATAACAAACTACACCGTCAACTTTACTTACTCACGCAAGGACAGTTTTCCAGCCAGCAGCCGCCAAGAGTTGGGTGATGATGTGGAAAAACTATCGAACAAGGTAACCTATTACGATTATAGTTTTTTTTTTAGTTTTTTTTACCTTGGTCTGCTTACTTTCTGACCTCCCGGTCCGCTGCTTTTTGGTCCAAGCTTTCCCCGTCGATTGACAGGTACAAAATTTGACAGTTCACCGGAACTACGTCACTGAATTGCGATTGTGGGGCTTTGGGGGGGACGGGTCACTTTACTAAATGTTACACCTTCGAGACATAAATCCATAATACAACATTTTAGCCAAGGAAACCAGTTGCTATGACACAACACACAGTCACAAATAACATCTCATCTGAAAGAAACAGTATAGAGCTGAAGATATAACACTGCAGCTGTGGGAGGATATTTAATATGTAACAGTGGATGGACAGTTGAGTGAACACCAGGTGGCAGTAGTATCACATAATAGGGGAGGTACAGCTCAGTGAACACCAGAGGGCAGTAATGCATCATGAAATCAAATCACAAACCCAACTCACACACCATTAACTCTACTCATTAAACCCCCAAACAAAGTAAAGAAAGTAAATGAATGTTATGCTCTGCTCCTAAGAACAAATTCTGTGAGAGAAGAATGCCATGCAATCATTTTATTTTCCAATACTTAAAAAACAAAATCCACACCTTGATAATAATTTAAACGGAAAAGCTTTATTAAAGCAGTTCAGAGTTTCATACAGGGCACAAGTACCTACTCTGTTTGACAGCACATCTCCAAAGAGATCTTTGTTAAATATGTGAAAATTCATTGGCCAAGACATCAGTACTTTTCTACTTTTTCTCCCTCTACAATATCTACTCAGTATCCCCCCCCCCTTGCAGGAAAATAGCCGAGCCCAATCCCATCCATGCTGATTTCAAGTGTATGATCTTCAGGTTTGCCTTCCAAAGACGAGGCACTCACTCTGGTCCGTTCCAACCAGCTCTTGGGTTACTTTCTCTCGTAGTAGAACCATTTATCTACTGCAAATAGAAAAGCATAAGTGTCACTCTCACACAAGATTAATAACATTAAGCAAAAATGAAATCAACAGGCCCTCACCGGGATCCTGAATATATTATACAGTAACAAATCCGACAAAACAAATTATCTGTGCATTATTGACAGGGAATTGCTACCTGATGAGGGAATGGGTTCTTCTGTTCCACAAGGACATGTCTAAAAATGGAGTCAAAGATATCCATCAGTTTTGAATTAATGCATAAGGAGGGATGATGTCTAATGTATGAATTTTAAACAAGAGATGAACAAAATGGTACTGACTTCACCGACAACAGCTTTAGCCTCATCCGCTGAGCAGCAATAAGGACTGTCTCCAACCGAAACGCACGTGTTTTTGCTGGATTGTGCAAGTAAAAAAAAAAGAAAAGGTTATTTTAACAAACCATAACTACAGTGGTGTCAATGTACTGTGAGAGCAAGCTGCAGTCAAAGCAGTGAGAAAAATATAGTCCTAAATGCTCTGCTCACCAGTTCAGCTCCCCAGCTTTGCTCTTTTGGGAAATGAGGGCTTCCCAGAACTTGTGAGTGCTCTTGATTGTTTCAATGGCAAAGTCCTGAAACAGAGGGAACAGAAATTGTTTAATTGAAATGAATGTGAGTTTTTCCACAATGCACTATTATGTTAAGGCCAAAATCTGAACAGGATTCTTTTCTTTAACTCAAGTTCAGTTGATCTTCAGAAAGTTTTGAGAAATTTCCAGGAAACTGTAAATGTTGCTACCATAATGTTGCTAATTTGTCTATTAAGCAACAGTGTCTTGCACAAGAAAGGCAACTGCATGAGCTGCAATTCATCTGGTCAAACTAAGAAAGCTGACTTTTAAACAGCAGCAAATGCCAGCTTTGTGAACGAAGGCAAGGCAACTTTGGTAAAGCAGAAGACAGCTAAAGGTCAAACCAATCTAAACCAATGTGCCACTGTAAAAACAATGACTAGGTAAGGCTGAGGTGTGCTAGGTACAGACCTTGTCTTTGAACTCTTCATTGAAGGCAAAGCGGTTCTCTGGTTTCCCATCTGGCACTTTGTACCTCTTGAACCAGTCAACTGTGGCCTCCAGATAGCCGGGCTTCAGGCGCCGCACATCACTAATGTCTAAACACAAAGGGACAGCAGAGCCAGTTCAGAGTATGATTGATGCAAGACAGTTTAGAAATTCAGATTCAGAAAAAGTATCAGTAGTAAATTGGTGTCCTAAGTAAATGAGGCTCATGCTTACTGTTGAAGTCACTGGCTTCAGGGTCCTCTACATTGATTGCAATCACTTTCCAATCAGTCTCCCCCTCATCGATCATGGCCAAAACCCCAAGTACCTTCACTTTGATTACCTCCCCACGGGAGCACACCTACAGAGACAAAGTCATAACATTGTACATCTGTGGTCCGTAGGAACACTGTTTGTTGGGCATGCGTCAGTATCATTATATTTTCCTTGGTATTATGCTTGGTAACAAACAAAAAGACTGATAATCACTGTAACTCTACACTCAATATAATATGCCAAACACAAGGCTGTAAGAGACATGAAATCATGAGCTGGTGTTGTACCTTGCTGCCAATTTCACAAACATCAATGGGGTCGTTGTCACCACAGCAGTCAGTGTCAGCATCTTTGTGCGCTGGATCTTCCCAGGTCTAGCACGACCCAAAAAACACAGACATATCAGCAGAGTTAAGTGACACAGGTAAAGGTGTGGCCTTGTACATTTCCAAGGCTTAACATATCATGTGACTAATGACAACCATAACAATTTTCCACCAGGAAGATGTAACAGCATCTTAAGAAAAACAAACAACAAAGAAACTAACCTGAGGTATTGCTCCATAGTTCCATATGTAGCCCTTGTGTGGGAAAACATTGGCAACGTAACGCAACTTGCCCTTCTTCACATCTTGCTTTATTGGGTTCAAGGAGGCTGTTGTAGCTATCTGAAAATAAATTGCACTGTAGTTACTCCTTTGACCACTTTTGATTAGTGCTAAATAACACTATAAGTGACCTGAATGAATTTAAGTGCTGGTAGGCATTCATGAAGCCTTATTAACAATGAAGGAGCCTCATGTTAGGCTACATTGCAATAAAATAATTGTGGATGACAGTGTCAAATTTTAGAATGATTCAAATAATGAAAAGGCAACCCAAACATCAAATCAGAACAAAAGGTGATGGTGGAAGATCATTTCAGACTCTTACCTCCATCTTGGCATTTGTCCATCTTGGTACTTCAACTACCATGTGGAAGATGTTCTGTAAGAGAGGAGAATCTGTCTTGATACTCGTCAAATCAACAATTAGAAATGTAAAATTTCTACTCCATAATATTACACAACTGCCTGCCACTCCAATCCAGCTGACCCAAATCTGACATGAAACATGAGAAACTTGATACTTATCATGTTAAGTCAATGTTCTACATGTTGCCTTTTATCCATTTATTACTTTGAAGATATTAGCCAAATAATTGTTGCAGAAAGATAAGATAATAGATAATCCAGTGCAATCACATTGGATATTGGCATGGCACTGAGAAAGTAATGAGTAAAGGCCATTGCCTTGGCAAACAGACTATGACCTTGCTATTCCTGACAGGAACAAACATTACATAAAATAGTTTCATTATCTGTAATGGACATTTGGCTATGAAACATCTACTGAGATCAGTGGTTTTACCCCCAAAACCGAATATTCATGGCAGCATTAAGGGTGTTAAGGCCAAGGTACATATTGACATGTGTAATGGGTGTACTATGTAGGCATAAAGATGACAGAGGAGACTTTACCTGACCCTCATCTGCATACATTGGTATGTCATGGAATGGTGAAATGTACTTCCCATCAGCATTTTCTGCAAGACAGTCAGATCAAACACAGTGAATATGGTGGAAACACACAAGCTGCTTTTTCTGTCTTTTGGGGGAAGTGTACTAATAACCAACAGTCTTCTTGTGTGTTGAATCTCAATGTTGGTATCAGTTGCGTCTTTTAAAGTCTTCATAACGCGACATCAATGAGGGCGTTGTCCCACCAACACCAAGGGTTAATGAGTCTGTGCTGGATAACGTGAAGGGATTCGGGGAAACATATCACTTCCTTCTACAATAAACACGTAAGTTCAGGAGACTAAGGATAACTAGAGTTAATGGCATACCGTAAGAATTCAGCCACATCAGGCCGTTCAACCGGCACAGCCGGTTGGGACAATTTCCAATGGCCCAAACCTGTTAGCTGTGTGGCTTCATGTCATTCAAACAATTTGGTTTGGTTAAAAAGGTTTATGTGTAATTTTTCGTCTGTGAGACGGTGTCAACGCCTGTAGTTATTAGTTAATGATAAGATGAAACCAGCAACAATGAATAAGAAGTGACACGTGGGAGATTGCGGGTGGCCCGCGGAGCTTTCTGCCGATTCCCCAGACAAGCAAACAAAGACAAAACTTTTTCCATTTATTACTTACTGAAAAACAAGCGATAGCTCAAAGTGTTGGGGTTCCCCCTCTCTTCGACTGTGAAGCTCATGTTTAATTCCAGGTTTGTGTTCCTGTCCGGTACTGTGATGGTGGATGGCGGTGAAAGCGTCTACTGATGTGACGTCTGGCGTAGAAAGTACAACACGCCTGCGCACTTGGCGGATGATGCCTTCAAGGGCTGTCGGAGATTGTGGAATGTATTGGAACGTACATGTACGACCCGCCCAGCAAACATTTGCTCAGCCTGTGTCAACTTCAAGGCCAGTCTATGGTCAAGGCCAACAAGGCTAGTAGACGTCGAGCCATATTATTTCTACCTTTGCCGATATGACAACCTTACGGGAATGATGATTTTGTGGAGACGTTGTTTTATAATGGTATAACCGAATTAACAATGTAGAGAGTTCTTCTAAACTTATTCTAAACGTCATATGCTATCATGTAAATGGGTAATATGGGGGCTAAAATGGGTTAATCTTTTATTCCACGCGTTCCTCAAGTTGCGTTTATTAGGAATTATAATAGGAACTATTTTTCCTTACCTTACCTTCGGTCTCCAATGGTGAGATTGGGCACTTCAGGACTGGGATGCCAGTGTAAACTTGGTCGGCCAGGTGAGTTAACAAAAGGCATTTCGATTTAAAACAAAAATGTAGAGGCGATCTGGAACTGGAGGACAACAGACGTGGCACTGGGGACGACGAGGATGCTCTGGTAAAAATGTTTTCAACATCCTGGAGTGAAAGGTGAGCTGGAGGATGCAGAGGTAAGGCTTACCCACAGTGCAGCCGAGCAGAGAGACAACCTGGAAACCCCGGTGGAGATGCTGACTGTGGTTGTGGCTCAGCTACGAGGTGAGAAGAGGGTGGAGGAGATGGAGCTGCCAGAGACATGAGATGGAGATGGAGGCCCTCTGCCAGCAGACCCAGGCTGCAGAGAAAATCACTCAAGAGCTCAATCCCCAGCTGCAGAGGGCCCAGGTGAAGGTAAAGCAGCAGGTCATCAGGCTCAATACCTGTGGAGAAGAGAAAGAGGCCCGCTGCCAGCAGACCCAAGATGCAGAGAGCCTAGAATGATCTAGAGCAGCAGGCCGTCAAGATCAAGGCCTGTGAAGTGGAGAGAAGGACCTTCATCATGAAACTGAGGAGCTGAAGGGGATGCTCCTTAGAGCACCCAGGCTGCAGACAAGTCAGGCAACCATTGTGGGCCTGCAGGTTTTAGAGAAAGAAAATACTGAGAAGGAGGCTCTCTTCAAAGCAGAGGAGTTTTAAACGACTTGCTGGGATCAAGAGGAGGCCAACCGAGAGGCTCTCCTCCTAGCAAAGGAGTTGGAGGAAAGAGGAGTCCCAGAAGGTGCCAGAGAAATGTCTGGCCTCCCAGCTGGCTCAGCAGGAGCAAAGTGCTGAAACAGGATCATGGCCTCCCTGAACCACGCTGAGCTGAGCAGCAGCTGGAAGGAGGAGAAGACCGGTCTCCTCAGGGCCAAACATGAGACCCAGCAGGCCCTGGTTCTGGTCCAGCAGCAACTCCAGCAGGTCAAACTCTGCAGCAGAGAGGAAGTGGGCCAAGAGAGAGAGCAACATGATGGGCAACATTTCTGATCTGCAGAGGGAGATGAGTCAGAATATGGAGAAAAAGTGAAAGAAGTCTTGCATACTGGGAAGAGATATCAATGTCCTGAGGAGAAGAAGAAAATGGAGAAGATGGAGTCCATATCCAGCAAGGACTCCAATAAATTTGTCAAATACTTCAAAGAACCTGAAAATTCCCCCAACCCCTTTCCCTTCTATTTTTTCTCAATAAAAAATATCAGCTGTTATCTGATATGTCTGTCTGTATTGTTTTATTTCTGAAGAGAATTGTAATTCCCACTACAGTCAACACTATGCGTAACACAGCTGGACAGAGACAGTGTTGGAGAAAAAATATAAAAGCTGGGTTGGATTTATAGTTGTTTGTGTGGTTTTGCCATTTAAATGCTGTTAAAAATAGGACCTTCTCTCTCAATGATCAAACTCAAAAATGGAAGTGGAGCTACTATGTTATTTTTGTTCCAGTGGGTCTGATGTTACCTGCCTGTACAGCTGTGAGGAGTTCAACCACAAACCTGCATTCAGTTCTCTATTCTGTACACCCACTCAGATTTGAATTTCTATATTTGACCAGGATTTTCCATACATGGAAAATTCAGTGCAGGTGAGACTTGTCCTCCCAGAAACAAAGACACTGAATAGACATGCATGTGAAATGAATGAACTGAATGCAAACTGCATCTGTATGGCAATGGCCCTGAGCGTCACAGTGTGCTGCTGTGGCTCATGTTGTGGCTCCTATGTTGCAAAAAGAAGGCAGGTAGCAGAAATAATGTCAAACATAATGGTGAGTCCCTGTGTTCGTGTATGGTGTTTTTGTGCACATTCAGTGGCCAGCTTATTAGCTACTTTATTAAGGACACACACATCTTGTACCAAACTGGGCTCCGCTTTGCCTCCAGAACAGCTTCAATTCTCCAGGGTTTGGATGCTCCAGTGTTAGAAATGTTCCACATGGATGTTGGTCCATGTTGACGGTAGTTGTTTTCCTGTTTGATATGGCATGTTGGCTTGTATGAATCTTTCCTTCTTTGACTCACTAGTATGTTCTCATACTACAAAGTGGCAGATAGGACTGGTTGGGAAAGTGGAGAATTTCTAGCTATGTTTACACAAAACTGTCAGGCAACTTTAAAGCAAACTTTTCAAAAAATAAAATGCCATTCCATCAACTGTGTGGAAGTGAATACATTAAAAAAAAAAAAAAATGTAGCTACATAGATCACAATAGATCACGTCTCCCAGAAAATGGAAATAATCTTTATACTGTCATTATTTTGTGCTCTTGCTATGATATTTATTATAGAATTTCTTTATCACAGCAAAAAAAATGCTTCAAGCAAGCTCAAGCTTGAGCTTGAGCTACTGCAGAATTATTGCCATTTGTAGGGTATTTGGCCTTTTTCATTTGATACGCCATTATTTATATACAAGATCCTTGAACGGGAACCCAGTTTATGATACCCTGGATGCAGAGATGCGATGTCTAATGGCAGAGGGCACGGGAGCCGTGCCAAGATTTGATAATGAAAGTAAACTACATTTGGTTAGAAAGTACATGCCTGATGTACTTTTTTTTCATCATCACTCTGCCGATGCAGCACAAAGTAACGCTGTGCCACTTGATTTCCAAAATAATATTTTGTTACAGGGTCCATTTAAAAAATATATTTCAGAAAAAAAACACTTGAATGCTAACGAGTCGTTTTTACATCTCCCGCCGTCCAAAGAGTTTACGAGAAGCACTTGAAGGCAGCATCAGACCATGAGTAATGCGCTTGATTTGTCTCCAGCGATTTGCCGGTGGAGTGGGGCTTGTAACCAAACATTTGCAATTACCATTAAGCATTTTTTTGTAAAAATTATTATCTCAGCATGAATCTTGAAAAGTAAGCAAATCGATTTGTGCATATTCAAGTACTCTCTTTGCCCATTTTTTTGTCATTTTAGTATTTATTACATTATTATTTAGTATTTTAGTATTTTTTACAGTGGCAGGATAGGTGAAACATACGTTAGTTGAGTAATTAGTGTGTACGTTTCCCGGGCACTTCCAACGAGTTTAACCCGTGGAAGTGTTACTTAACCAGACAAATAAATCTAACTCTAACCCTCCGCACGTTGACTTCATATCCTCCCACAGCTCGCTGTGCTTCCTGCCTTGCTGAGGGAGGGGACGGTGCTGACGGCTGGGAGGACGAAAGGAGAGCCAAGAAAGCCTTTTTTGGGACGAAATTAGAGTGGGAAAGGCCCGGGGTTCCACCGTCCGTCGGGAAAAAAAACACCTAGTTTCTGCAACTGCTGGATTTGTCACCGAATCGGCGCTGAAATGTCGGCCAGTCGTCAGCTTAGCGAGAGCAGGGCCATCCCGACCAGGACGGTGTTGATCAACGACACAACGCAGCTACCTCATGACTATTGTACAACCCCTGGAGGCACTTTATTCTCAACCACTCCGGGAGGTGAGGGGATCTCCTGTCTACTTTATCATTTTTATAACAGGATATGGGATAAATGCTTTTTGACGTGTTTGTGCTATCTGTAAACCTTGTTATGTTGCTGTCAGTGTGGCCTAGGCTACCAGGCAGCCTGTCAGACTGATCAAAACAAAAACAATGCTTTGCCCCGCCCCTGCCTTTCCTGGCTGGCACGTGATTGGTTGGTTTACAGCGCAGTGATTCAGATAAATGCATTGTAGCCTATAGAAATGATGATATTTATAGAATGTAAATGCTTGCCACCCGTGACAAATAGAAATGTGGCAAATAGCTTCATAAGGCTTATATCAAGTAGTTAGTAACTACAGCCACAGTCGTAATTCATGATTCATTACAGTGCATAAAGCCTTTACAAAAAAGACCTAAGTAAATTTTACAATGATACTGTACATATATCACAGCAAAACTGTAATATTTCTATTAGTCACTATAGGAATATTATTGTGATAAAGCCATAAAATACAAAAAGGTCACTATAAGGATGATGTTTGACAGACACACTGTAAGTCTAAAACTGTAAGTTTAGGGGCTTTCACTGATTAAATAAGAGTTGCATTTAAAACAGTTGCTTTACTGCATTATTGTCTCACTACCTAGCCTATTCTTCTTATATTTCAAATTTATAATGTTTGTCAGGTGACATTTGCTTGCAGACACTATGACTTGAACCTGGATCCTCTGGGTGAAGGTTGGTCTCCCTACTCACTACACAAACCTGATATCTGTCTGCTTTCAACAGGAACCCGGATCATCTATGACCGTAAGTTCCTGTTGGACAGGCGTAATTCCCCTATTGCCCAGACCCCCCCAGCCCACCTGCCTGTGATCCCTGGGGTGACCAGCCAAAATGTCCTGAGAGAGAACAGGAAGAATGAAGCCAACAACCACATCAACAACCACGATGGCAAGCCGGGAGCCGGTAAGAACAACAGTACAGATCAGGGTTGGGATCAGTTCATGAATGAACTCATCAATTCCAATTCAACTGAGGAATTGGAATTAGAATTTGAAAAAACCTACAGGAAATGGAATTTCAGGAAGTTTAATTGAATGAAATTCCATGTTATTTTTATTTTTTCTTACCACATATCTGAGATTACATGTAGTGTTATGCAGTATGTTATCAATACTGAATATCATAAAATAAAAAAGGTACCTCTCAGGTGGTATTTGATGCATAACAAGCAATCATAATACATACATTATGATTGAACGTATTTGTATTTCTTTATCTGTCTATTATTTGACTCATAATGTTTGATTTATAATGTTTAGCAAGTCAAGTCAACCTCTCTTAGAAGTGGAATTTAATGGAATTTAATGGAATTCAATTCTGTTTTCTGCCATTCCAATTCTGTTTCCTTAGAGCTGGGTGACATTCTGATTCTAATTCCAACTCCAGGAACTGAATTGGAATTTTCCATGCATTCTCAATTCAGTCCTTGAATGGCTTCAACCCTGATACAGATGGAGTAACCCACCATACTGCTTATGTAGCTATGCATGTTTCTTTGACGCACGCCCAGTATAGTCAGTATTGTCAGTCGCCCTTCCCTGCTCACAGACACACCCTCTGTTGATCTGAATTTAAAGGTTCCAATTACTAACAGCTACGATACAGCAACAGCCAAGCCTGTTCCAGACATGTCTCGACACCATGTTGTTGTTTTGTGTTCAAGGTGATGACGCCCAGTTTGAAATGGACATCTAACAGACTGGAACCGCACCAGCAGAAGCAAATAACCTGGCATCCACGTGCCAGTGGCTTGGCTTGTAGAAACCAATGTTGTGAGCCCTCATGGCGGCCATCTTCTTTAGCTCTCTGTCTCGCTGCTGGATGTGATGTGTGTAAACCATGGGGATACAGTATATCATAAAGTACGGTGTGGCCAACTCTGGGAAATAGGTAGAGGGTTTCTTTGAATAGATTCCATGGTTACCAGTAGCCGTACAAATCAACCACACAACAAGGGAGAGGGCCTGATTTCTCTGTGCCCGGGCACACTTTCCAATTCATAGATTGCAGTGCTCATCTCAAAGCTTACTGTGATCATCATTCTGTCCAGTCAGGATCCTTACCAGAGCACACTGTAAAACCAATAACACTCAAGGCTATATTCAATTGGCCGAGGAAAACGATACTTTTTAGTACTGGCCTCAAAAGTCAAAAGGTTTGATCTTCATCACACTCTTTGGTTTTGAAGACCCTCTTGAGCACGTTATTATTATTATTTAAATGGAATTTTCTGCTTTTGGAACTACTTGAAAAGCTCCACAATCTATTATCAGTTCTTTGGTCTGTTTAGTTTCCAGTGAAGGTATGTAAAGGGATGCTGTGTTGTTATTATTTTCAAATTAGCTGAAGATTTCATGCCATTCCAATATTCTATTTTCCATCGCCAATACGAGCCTATGTCAGTTTCCAATTTTCAGGGGAAAAATACTTTTAAAAATAGTTACCCTGTGACTTTTAGGCCGTGATTTAACTGTGTTGAAACCGTATAATTTGATTATTTCACACTATTATGTAAGGCAAATGATACATACGGTGATTGAAAATTGGCTTTTCATTTAGAAGAAAATTTTAAGATATAACATGTGTATCAAGACAGCCATTTTATCACTATTGTGACCTTGCTGTAGCAATTTCATTCACACATTTCTCTACTGCCAAGAAAAGTTTCTAAACTTTTTCTCTAGATTTGATTGTTACCTTGAGATACCTGGTTTGGTGTGTTGGCAAGAGCTTTGTGTTGATGACTGATAAAAACTAAGCAAGGAGGTAAAACTTGGTGACCTCTGTCAGGTGTTTTCGAAAATTCAGACCACGTTAACATTTAGAACAATGTGGAAATGGTTAGATCCCAATAGTAACTTTTGGGTGAAATATAAGGTGATTTTTTTGAAAACTTGAAATTATCCAGGTCTTTTATATGCATTTTATTTTTGAATACATTTTCTTAGTTTTAAAAAATAAGGAGATAGCAGAATTTAAGAGGGCTGTTTTCATGAATTGGTGACTAGTTGGAAATCATCCGCCACATTGCACTTATACACAGACTCTTCTTATCAAGTTAAGGATTTGTTTGGGTCTAAACCCTGTCAATCCTTTTGACTTCATAGAAGTGTTAAGGAACCACAAAAAGTTGTTTGCATTGGGTAGATACTATCCCTTAATCTACAAATCTGTCCCCAGTGTCCTTAATCCACTTTGCATTACCTTATTCTCTTCATGTGCTAAGTGTATCTGCCCATGCCTTACATTACTTTACATACAATGCAGTAACTAAAACTAGGTTCCTTGTCATCAATTTATACTTTCCAACAGATATTTGTTTATTTTTTCACTGTAACATTCAACAGGTAATACTGTATTTAGCAGCTGAGAAAAATAATTACTTTTTTTTTAATGGTTCATTTTGTTATGCATATTTTCTTCCTCAAGCAGCTGTGAAGTTTGGCTCTCTGAAGTGCGATGTCATTATTTTGGGATGGTGAAGTTGAGAAAGGCGATATGGACGAGTCCCACATGCTCAGTTAGCTCCACCACTTTTTTGAGTTTTCCTTGCCACAATTGTACTTCTATCTGCTGATTGTAGTCCAAGTAGCAGCTATGGACTTGGCAAATAAATCACACTGAGATACCTGTTTTTCAGTTCATTCACTATGAGTTTGTTTTACCGCATGATTGGAATGACTGAATGGGAGAAATGATGTCTATCAAAGATTTGTCTTTCCTTTATTGGCTTCGTAATTAACTCTGGCCATGTTTGGTGTTAAATATGTCGAGGGTTTTGCTTGCACCAATTTTGCATTGCACATTTGTTTTGGGCTAGAAAAGTATATTTGTATTATGGCATCGAAATTCATATTGCAGATTAATTTTTAAGTCAGTTTGGTTTGACATTGAGGGCTTAACATTGTACGTTGCAGAGAGATTTGAAACAAACTTACTGTAACTTTCTTTTCTGATTTTAATTAAGTTTATTTTCAATGAAACGCCAATGCCAGTGGACACTGTTGCAGCAAGATCAATAAAGTTCCTTAACAAAGAAAATAGAATGTTGTTTTGGTTTTCAATGTCCAAGTGTGTTTATCAAGAATTAGTATTACTTACACCACTCTGATGATGCTTATTTTGAAATGACTGTAACAGGAATCTGTAAAATGTTTGAAGAGCTGTGTAAAACAAAAACAAGCAACTGCTTTCTGCATGAAGACATTAAATTCCCATTTTCCATTTTTGAGTATCTTGCTGAGTATGTATATGTAAATGTGAAAGTAATCTCTTTGCAGCTTTCGGATCTCATTGTAACTAAAAAGACAGGTCATATAAACCACAAAAATATTCAAAATATATTTAAACATCATGTCTAGCTTAGTCCTTATATCAAGAGCTTGCTCAATACAATAATGTCCTATATAAACAATGGCAGTAGTAGGGTGATGGTGGCTCAGCAGGGGGTGCCAAACTCCTATTTCAGAAAGAGTATAGCAAGATGTGCCTTAAGAGAACATCATATAAACTTGTTATGATGTTTAATGACCAGAGCAAAGAGCTTTTTACTGCGTGCATCCTGGTTTAGCATTACCATGTCCTGGGAAACCAAAAGGAGGCGTGGGCCCATTGCCGAGGAACGCCTTGTATGGCAAGAAAGGCACTTTGTTTTAATGAGGTGAGAGACTGAATGTCTCATTTGGGTCCATGGCTGAAAAAATCAAGAACCCTGGGTGTAAAATATATTTTTATTAGATTGGAAGAATATTATCTTGATCTGCTTGGCATCCCCAAGACACTCAAATGGTATGACTCGTCTTAGTGCAAAAGACGGAAAGCTGAAGTAAAGTTAATTGCTTCTAAATGTCCTTTCTTGTAGCTCATTATTTTCAGTTAATTTAATCGAACTTAAACTGCACTATATATAATCAGATGCTTTTGTGGAATATTTTTATTGAAATAAAAACAACAAGGTGAACAAAAACATAAAATACTTCATTTGAGTGCACTGTCAATGCCAAACAGCATTTGGATGGTACTGAAACACTATTGACACTCAGATACAATGTAATATTTAGGATAGACTCTTGGGAAGAATCTGCATCTCACAGCAGAATCAGGATCACTTCAACTGCCAAACACAGGCAGACTGACCATCTGGAGCACTGGGAGTTTTCCTGGTGGGCCGGTCGACCTGTGGGCCTGTTCAGCTGAAGGACTGACTGTCATGCATATTAATCACAACAGACTCACCTAACAAATTAAAATGAAAAAGCATCTGAACAAAAAGGTGAGGCTGAAAAATCAAGAGAAAATAAATGGAAACAAAAAGTCTCTAGAGGCAATGAAATGCCACAAATTGATTAATTTAGTTGGGAGCACCAGAATTAACAACAGTGCTTTAAGTATCAGTTATGCCAACATCAATATGCAGCAGCACCATGTTGCCACTTTGTATTCTAGCTGTTGTGCTTCCTTCAAGTGCTGCCGGAAATATCAACATTTGTTCAGAGCATGTGAACAACCTAACAAAGCAGTACGTATGACTCGGAGACAGGATGATGTATAGTTCCCAGAAAGGACTATAGATGGAGTTAAAGCACACCCTGAAACCTAAATGGAAATGTATGACATCAGTGTCAGCACACCTGCAACTAGGTTTACCTCCAGTTACCAATCACAATTTCTTAGGGGCACTTGGTTTCGCAAAACAATCATGGCATTACATGACAGTTTCTTTGAACAGCGTGCGCTATTCATTTGAGTGTTTTGACCTTCCCACAACAAGAATTCAAGGATGATGCTGTTTGTTAAAGAAATAAGTGAGAACTAGCTTAGTGCTGGTGTGCTTGTACAATGTGCGGTGAGTTGCTGCGATCTTTCCACAGTGGTTGCTGCTGCTGGCAGGTCAATGGTGTGTAGATCATGTGGGTTTTTCATCAATAAACTAATTTTTGGTTGTTCTCTATTGTCATTAACCACAGAAAATGCACAGAGAAATCCAGAACATCTATCTATCTATCTATCTGGATCATTTTTCATTTTCCTCTATTGGTCAATGAGCCTTCAATTATAAAACATGTTGCTCTACGCTCCAGCTGCACAGAAAATTGTTGACATCTCATGAGTGACATCCAGTGGACAGGAGAGGAATTACTTAAGGGCTCTGAACCTGAATTGGGGTTTGCTAATGAATTTACCCACGCAAAGCTCTAATTTACACATCCAGTCGCCTTGGCCCGTGTTTTAACCTATGGTTTTAACTAAAAAATAATAATAATAATAACAACCATACATTTTATTGCACTGTGAACATGTGAAGATTTTAAAAAGTGCATCGTTTTGGAAGAGAAAATGGAGCAACCAGCGAATACATTTTAGGTCTCATTTTCATTAGTTCCGCTTTTTAAATAAAAATGAACAAGCTATTTTATTTACTGAGACAAACGTAAATCTCTTTCCCCCCCAAGTTCCCCCAAGTTTGTTTCACATTTTACATCAGGCAGGACAAACGCGCCCACCGCATTCTGTGCAGGCATTTCTTCGGGCGCCTTCCGGTCCTTCCTCCTTTTCTACATCCCTGAGCGAGGCCAGCGCCAAGATGGTGAGTCTTGTGGCAAAAATTACCAGTAAAATCCTTCGATTATCAAGGCCATCCTTTCATCAACATACATTTCATACGCCCCAAGTATTCATTCAAGTCGGCATTGTAGTTACATCTCAATATTAAAATGGTAAGAAATGATATTAGCCGATTCTGAGAGATAACTCTCGGCCCATCCAAATGCTATCCCGACTGGTCCGTGATCGATTCAGACCGTTTCAACAGGCAGTATTTATGTTGTTCGGCGTGGATTATACATTCACTACCCTCTATTATTTCATATTCTTTATTCTCTATCCGAACAAGCTGCCTCGTACTATCCTGCAGTCGGCATACTGCAGTTAATAAGTGGTTGTTTAGCTAGGTAACAGTGGGAAAGCTGCCGTAGCCTTGGTTGGCTAACGTTAGCATACATGGCAGTTGTAGCCAGGTGGAGGCCCTCGTTTATAGTCAACAGTGTTTACTGCACTGCTAAACCTTTTAGGTTGGCAGATTGTTGTTATCAAAAACACTTTGAGCATTGTCGACCCCCTGTTTGAAGTTCCATAGAGGTTGCTGAAAGAAGCAAACTTGGTAGCCATGTTAGCTAGCCAGCCATCTCAGCCTATTAGCTAGGTTAGCTAACACTGAGACTCTGACAGATTTATACTAAAAGGTGAGATGTTGTGAGAGTGAAGATGTAAGTCAACCTTGCTTGAACATGCTTTGGTGTTTGACAGTTGCAGTGAAAGAAGTAAGACAAGTAGATGACTTGTATTGTCCAAGATATGTGATAGTCCAAAGACATGCAGGTCAGTTGAATTGAAGACTAAATTGCCAATTGGTGAGAGTGTGTAGTATGGTGTATGATGATGTATGTATATATGATGTAGTAAGGTATATAGTTATGTATATGATGCTATGTAAAGCCATGCTTGTGATTAAGGACTATATAAATAAACACGATTAGACCGACTAGACTGTTGTAATTTTGAAGTGTCCATGCTTGATCCTCATCTTCCACCCTCTCTCTTCTCAGAACGACACAGTGACAGTCAGGACCCGGAAGTTTATGACGAACCGGCTGCTTCAGAGGAAGCAAATGGTAAGCTTTGAAAACCTGCGTTGTTTTCATGTTGCAGGTCAC
Organism: Centroberyx affinis; assembly: GCF_046629955.1. Classification (NCBI taxonomy): domain Eukaryota; kingdom Metazoa; phylum Chordata; class Actinopteri; order Beryciformes; family Berycidae; genus Centroberyx; species Centroberyx affinis. Next base: position 160,534 of record NW_027280623.1, on the reverse strand, counting down.
ATCATGACCTTTGTCATCTGGTCATGCGAGAATACATTTATTCACTGCCTGTCCTCTCTGCAGGTCGTTGATGTCCTGCATCCAGGCAAGGCCACAGTCCCCAAGACTGAAATCAGGGAGAAGCTTGCCAAAATGTACAAGACCACTCCCGATGTGGTGTTCGTCTTTGGCTTCAGGACCCAGTTTGGTGGTGGCAAGACAACAGGCTTTGCCATGGTCTACGACTCCCTAGACTACGCCAAGAAGAACGAGCCCAAACACAGACTGGCCAGGGTGAGTGATAAGCCATACGTTCAAGATGGGGAAAATGTGTGCGCAGTACATAGATATTTTGAAGTGTTTTAACTTATTCACTCTCCGGATGGCATTAGTATTACCAGGGGAGGTCTGGTGATTGGTAATTTCTTCCTCAGGACCATGGGGATTTTATCCAGTCCGATACAAACATGTCAGTGATGTTTTATGACAGTAACAAGAGCCCCACGACATAGAATTTTCGTTCCTGCCAGGAATCAAACTCGGGTCTCCCGATTGAGTGTGTGCAGTCTAACTCCCTGCAGCACACATTTCACCTACGTGACGCAGAAAGTGGTGAACAGAGTGACCAACTGACAGTGCAATCCATAGAGCCCCTGCTGTTGCGGGGCTAAAAATTTCAACTGAAATGATCTACTGTATTTTATTTTGAGTTGACTCCGTCATCCTGTGATCATTTTGATCCCGAACGACGTGGTGTTTCATGCAATTACGGACTTGTGTACCCGGCATCTGTATTGCAAGAGCCATGTAACCAGTGGTGGGGTAGAGCAGCATCACTCTTTAGACTAGATGAAACTTTAATGATCCCTGCGAGGAAATTAGATCATCGCAGCAGTAAAAGTAATAGGATTCAGCAGGGAAAAAACACAAATGTAATAAAAGCATGCAAATAGAATGTAAAATTATAGCTGCTGCGCAGCAGTAAGTCGGGGCTGGGCATTTTGAGGAGGTAGAAGAAGGAGGAGGAAGAGGAAGACAAATGAGAAATACATGAGGGTCCATCAGCAGACCTGTCCGGACCAAAGTTATCATTAAACCTTGAAGTATTTTTGAAATCATGAGTCTCTAATCCACACAGCACAATGCCTGAGTAGGTATAAGCATGTTCATTCTGCAGCACCCGGGGCTCAAACTCACAACCTTTGCCACCAATGGCAAGTCTTGATCATGTTGAGCTACCTGAGAAGTGGGATAGTTAGAGGTGGCTTCACACTAGAACTTAGGCAACCACCAGTGTGCAGGATAACAGCTGTCCATGCATTTACAAGCAGATTTCAAACTAGTGTCAAATATTCAGTATTCAAGACAAAATTCTGAGAATGAAAAACTATGGGTGCCCTTGTGCACAGCCGTGCTACTCATCCAGGGTGCAGCTAGAGCAGGAACAGTACAACATTCAAGATCAAAGTAATCCAGCGCACACCGGGATTGTTCAAATCGACTTTTTTAGTTTAATTCATATAAAATATTGGGGCGAACAACGCGTTTCGCATTGTGGCTTCTTCAGGTTCGCTCTTCCAAAATTCTGAGTATTTGCATACAACACAGAGATGTCTGTAATTTATTTTTTACAATGATTGATTGCTCCATAAGCCAAAAACTGATGTTTAAAGATGCTCTATTTCCATTGACTGCAATAGTTTATATGAGGATAGAATTCAAAAATTCAGTTTTTGAGATACAATTATGAAATTTACCAACCTTCATCTACCTTGACAGCAAAATTGTCATTTATTTTCATGAACATTGGAGATTTATTTAGCGAGAATTTGCAGTAGCTGTTCACAGTACTGTTTACAGTAAAACATTTTGATGCACTGTGGGCTCAATTTTTGATAATAGTTTATGGAGGACCGTCTGAAGATGCATTGTAGTAAGTTTGGTGTCAATTGAGCAAAAAATTAGTTTTACAGTTTTTGAGAAAAACAGAGTGATGGACTTCATAACTCCTGCCAGATCAAACCATCTGAACATTTCTGCTCACTTGGGCCTACATTTTGGTGAAAGTTGCAAAGCCGTAGCATGTACAACTGATTTGTTATGAATTTTCAAAGTTTTAAACTTTAGATGGTTGCTGTAGCGCCACCATCAGGACTATTGACCCCCAAAGCCAGTTGAGTAAGTTTGGCATGGGACTGGACCTGTGTGCAAAGTTTTGTCAGATTTCCTTGTAGGAAGAAGAAGCAGAATGATAGCACTGGCAAATACAAGAGGGGCAGCAGAGCTGCCCGGCCCCTAATAACCAACAAAAGATATAAAAGATATTTAAGCATAACTAAGAAATAGAAAAATGGGGGGAAAAGAGTGCAGGAGCTACTGCATCTGACATTACAAATATATGGAGCCACTTGAAGAGAGTTTTGTTGTATTGTGTGTGTGTGTGATACATTTGTGTGGGCGGGTCCATGGATTGCCACAGTCCCCTGGTCCCCCAGTTAGTTATTGTACCATCTGACTGAATTACAGATATGCATGGGGAAAAATTAAATTACCGACCTCACCTGGCAATAGTAAAGCCATCCGGAGAGGGCTTTCGAATATTGCTGTTAGTGTCCCAGTCTAATAAGCTAGGCTGCCCTTACTGATCTGTTGATTCACTCTGGATAGTCTGCAACTGAATTGATCGTGGGATTAGTTGCCTGGTAAAGGGCGCTCAACCAATGCACAGTTGTAGGATCTGATGCCTGATCTGATGTAGAATCAGCCAGCCAAGAAATAAATTCTTGGGGGAAACACTGACTACTTGGAATGTTTTGGCATGAACATGGTCAGATGTAAAGATGTTGAGGCACAAAATATCAGCGTTTTCAATCCAGAACTCTATTGTCAGTGAAAGCCTAATATAGACCCCAAATAGAATTCTAAATCACACCAGTAATGCTGTACTTTTACACAGAAATATTTAGTATAAAACTGACATGTCAGCGTTTAATATATTCATTCATCAAGCAGCTTGCTCCTTGCAGTTAGACAGTATGTTTTGAAAACATATGTTTGATATGAGTGGAGCTCCAAATGGAAGCATGTGCTGCTTTCTGCAGCATCCGATCCACAATGGTGGTAGTTCATCTAGACATCCAATCAAAGAACTGTCTGTATGGACGCTCGCAAAGACCAGACACTGGTTCTGAATGGACAAGGATTAAAATGCTAAAGACAGAACAGCTTGTGATGGTGATGACCTGTGTTACAGTGACAAATGCTGTTATCTGTATTGATGGTCATGCAGATTACCATGACCCATAACTGACTTGTTGGGCTGATTTAATGGATTGAGTTTAATTGATTTTGATTAAATCTCTTTGTTCTTTCAGCACGGTCTCTATGAGAAAAAGAAGTCCTCCAGGAAACAGCGCAAGGAACGCAAGAACAGAATGAAGAAAGTACGAGGAACCAAGAAGGCCAGCGTGGGCGCAGCTGGCAAAAAGGTAGTGTGACTGAGTGATGTTTTATATACTCTTTGTGCCAAGAGAACAGTCTGACCACATCCTTACAGTCTCTTCTTGGCTGTGTGCTCTGAATAAGAATAATCCTGTAATAAGATGCCGTAGGGACCTAGAATTTATTTTCCTCAGCATTATAGCCCATTGTCTTTGCTTATGAAAGCAGATTGGGGAAGGCATCATTAAATTGAATGCACTTGACTCCTTATGATTTTAATATTCATTGCTCACTTATTCTTTTCCTAGCCTGTTAGTCTTGCTTTTACACAACTCTTCTGTTTTAATTTCCTTTGTCATCTTTCCAATCATCTTATCAATTGTTCTTCGGGAACTGTAGAAGGTAAATGTTGTTCATAAGTAGACTAACTGCAGTGTGCAGATAATCCAGGAGTGATAGTCCTAGCTAACTCCCTCCTTCACATCCCCACCCACCCATTTGACAAACAAAGCTAATGTGTTTTTCCCTTTGTGGATATACCATCCACAGAAAGGGATTTGTCCCACCAGTTAATACTTAGTTGGTCATTCCTACCCCTAACACTAATTTTAATTAGCGTAAACTGTACACTAATTATTAGCTTGAACAGTACACTAATAGTGTTGTAGACCCTATTTTGGAAACCTAATGGTACTGTCAGGATAGCCTACAGCAGGGATAAGCAACCATGTGCCATGGAGTGCCTAGAGTATGCAGGTTTTGAATGGAATGAGAACCTGCATATTTCTGGACCCACCATGACACATGTCTGTCCTTGGCCTACAGTCACCTAGAAAGGATCTCTGAAAGACAAAACCCAACTGGTCTGGCTCCTTCAGGTTCAGATCAACTGGCTTGTAAAATATCTGTTGTACAATCATGTCTACCATGGTTTGATTGGCCCAAGTCCACATGTGGAAGATGGCCTGTGGAGTACAGCCACTAAGATTAATTCAGAGATCTCTTCTATCCATGTTTTAATTTTCAATAAGTTAACATTACTTTCTTTCATCTTTTGCCTTTGATTTTGCTTCCCATGGAATTCTTTTGCAGAAATGAGGTGTCAGTTTCAGGTATAAAAGCATGGTGTGCCATTGTGTTGCACATCAAATGCTAATAGACCCAGAGCTGTGCATGTCTCACCCTACTTGACCCTGCAGTTTCCCTTCAGTGTTTCCCTTTTCCATGTCGAGATTCAAACTCCCTCCTAATAACTTTCCCCTGTACCCTAGTCCTTTGTACCGCTGTAACTGCTGTAATAGCTGTATCCACTAGGCTTGGCCCACGCTGGCTTGTGTTATTTAAACAGAAGCGAGTACTCTGCTGTGACTCAATTAAAAACATGCTGCTTCGGCACAACCCTTCTACTTCTGAAGTTGCTCGGCACTTCTCGGCATCTCTAGTAAAGAAAAGCAGAACTGACGTGTAGCATGTGTTAACTCACAGTTTCTAAGTGTGTCCAGTGTGAGGCAACTGAACTAAATGCCTGCCAATGAGTGAATTTCTCACTGAAATATCTGAATTGTTTCTGTTGTCACTGAGTGTTTCCTTGATGGACAATCTCATCTTAGTTGTCATGCATCAAGCCATGATGTTAGGGCTAAAATACTACCAATATCTAATCTAAACAATATTTGTCAGCATTTGTCTTAGTCTTAATTTTTAGCTTTGCCTCCTTTTGAATTTATTCAGATAATTCACATAATCCTGGGTTTTTTGTAGAAATGTTGATTGTGTGATTGTGTGCTGTTGTCCTAACTATGTCTTTCTCATCTCCCTATAGTGAGCCCGGAAAATCAGGGAAGGTCTTCGTGCTCAAGATGTTCTTGTATATTGTCATCAAATAAATTTGGAAAAAATTGGAAAAAAGATCTCTTGTCCCTTGGTGTATTCACTTGAACATCACTCCTTATGTCTATGCATATTTTCCACATTAGCTCAGCTGGTGTCACTATAGAACAGTGTAGTATAATTTTAGACCTGTAAATTGTAAAACAAGTCTGTAGGTGTATGGATTGAATTGAGTTGGAGTAGTTCAGCTGTTTACAGCCCTCTGGCAGGTGAATTCCTGTGTGTTTACGTTGTACTGATGTCTGATGTACAGAAGTTCACACCATCACAGTGCAGCTATGATTCACTCAAGTTGTTTTGTTTGCTGACAACTATCCACAGGCAGCCTGCATGGCTTTCACATTGGCTTATATCGTTTCCTAAAGCTATTAGAGGGTCGTTTTTCATTACAAAGTAACATTTGGATATTGATAGATATTGGTAATTTGGTTTGGATTTAGAATTTTGGCTTTCCATTTACACATGCAAGCCCAAACTTGGGCTAGAGTGACATCCAGTGGCCTTGCAATGACATGACTTAAAAGCAACCAAATACTCATGATGTCCTCTCAAACAGTCATTGACATGTCTGTGTTTACTGGGCAAGGAACATTCAATTTCTAGGACTTGCTGCAAATATCTGCTGATTGTCATTTCCTTGTATAGTGTGTCTAGTTTTATGTTTTCATTTGTATTTTACCACAATTCACATTTTGTAGTCCTTGTAGATCACAAAAAAACTATACAAAGGCTATCGATAAGGTTTCAGAGTGATAAAACGATCAGCATTTCAAATGGGTATAAAATCTTGGCTGTTGTAACCCAAGTGACCACACGAGGACTCCCTTTCTTTAATTTCCAACTAATGTTATTCTTATCAGACAGCTAGTTACTGAAGCCATTACTCAAATTAAAAAATTGACAAACCCCTGCACTACTGAAAAATGTTTTCAATACTATTAGAAGTATTTAGTTGTTCAGTAGTTGTATAAGAAGCTGTTTCCAGATGAGCATTCACCACCAAGGTATCCTAAAGGCAAGGCCAGCGCCCTGAATCTAAATTGTACTAATATGCCAGTAGGCTAGTCTGAATGTAGACATTTACCTTTTCCTTGTTTATAAACACCATTTCGAACAGAATAGATATCCCTCTTTGCAGTGTGACCTTTTCAGATAATTTGCATAGAAATACCCTGGGGGAGAGAGTGTAAATGAAGTGATTAAAATGCCAGAGAATGGTCTGTCCTCCGGGTAACCCCCCCGCCTCTTCCCCCCTCTTTCTTTTATGGATATCAGAGTATTTCTTCATACAGGGGATGGAGTAGCTGCAACTATAGGTCTGCTCTCACTGAATTTAACAATCCTTTAGGTTGAAAACAAGGAGAAATGCTCTTTTTTTACTATAAGAAGTCAAAGAGCATAACATTAAAATGTTAATGGAAGAAGCACTATTTACTGAAAGGTATATATGTTTAATAACCAGCATGTCACAAGAAAAATACCAACTCTGTTCAATAGGCACTCAGGCACTGGGAAGTGAAGAGGGATGACTTGAAACCAACATTGACCTTCATTTTTCAGGCAGGTAACATGCCCCAGGAGCGTTATCCAGAGAGCAACAGCGAGTTTGACCGACTCACTACAAGACTAGCATCTTAGGGACTGCACTCAAGCACAATGTTATATTTTCTGTCTCGAACCCTGGGATTTGACATATTTTCATGCCTTTACAAACTCTTGAATGTAGGCCAGACAACTCTCCACCAGAGAGTCCATAATGCCTGCACCACTAAGAAAAAAGGGAAAAACAGTAGCTTGGAGGCAATTCCATTGACACATTTTGAGTCGTGGGCTCTTCCTTCCCAGTAGATACTATATATATACCCAGCATCCCCTGTGGGCTTTTCGTCAATCGATGCCAGCCGGCCAAGATTAAACACTGACAGTAAATCAAGATAGTTTGGACTCCAACACAACAGAAATCGTAAGAACTTTTATCAAAAGCTCATTGATTAAGTGAACAGGTGAAGATATAAAAAAAAAACCCACTTTGTTTTCCTGTAGAGCATAGGTAAACATTTTGATGCCCCATGCATATAGCTGCACAATCTTTTTTCCACAACAGAAACTTTAATCCACTATGACCCAGAAAATAGCAGGCGGATTCATTTATCTCCGCCTGTACAGCTAAAGTGTGGGTTAGCGCCACTGTAGAGGATGAGAGTGGGTGGGTGACTGTGTGAGCCACTTGCTAGGTTGTAGGGGGGGAGAATAAGTGTGGGGACAGACAGGAAAACGCAGTGGGGTCTCTCGCGGCTCTGCAGCACTCTGCTGGTGTGGTTGTGGGAGGTTTGACATAAGTGGAGCTTTCAACCCAGGGACTGGTAACAGATGGTGTTGGGAAATTAAGCTCCTCTACACAGCCCCGTCGCTCCGTCCCATGAGCCTCTGCCTCTCTGTCTTTGTCTCTCTTCTCTCTCTCTCTCTCTCTCTCTCTCTCTCTCCTTCTCGGGCCTCCCTCTCCCCACGGCCCCCTGTTTTCATTGTCTCTCACTCATTCTCCTTGCTCCTCTCTCTTCTTCTTGCCCCTCCTTTGTGTCAGTCGTTGGACCACTAAAATTACTTTCCCCACTCTCCCCACTCCTCTGTCATCCCATGGCTTACTATTTTTTAACAGGAAAGGAGGATGGCATCAGTAGGATAATTAGGAGACTGATGCAATGAGCAGGATGTGGCTGAGAATGCGACAAAGGGAAGAAATAAACTGAGCAGAGGACGGAAGAGACGGGCCGGTGACGTAGTGGGCGATTAACACAAAGGACCAGGATGGAGACAAGATAAACGAAGGACAACACGAGGAAGACGGAGTTGCATGTTTCTGAGCTGCAGAGCAAATGTTAGAGGACAGGGCGAAGCAGGATGTTGGGAGACACATTAAAGTAGCTGCAGCCTCAGCATTGGCCCCCTAGCATCAGGCGGTGGTGCCAGGGGCCTCCAGGGACCCTGTACATACCAAATAAAAATAGATAAGGACTATATTTACCTCTGCTTTCCTTTGGGGCAGGAAGGAATTTTGTAATGAGAATGTGCCTCTATTCACTCGTACAACAAAAGTGTTTTGCGGCCAGGTTTATGATAGATGGCTACGAGGAACACATGTTTATGCCTTCACAACAGGTGCAGTTTTAATGGTCCATCTCTCTCCATGCAGAGAGTTAAGTTGTGGTATTATAAAGAGAGTGGACAGGATTTGTGATGACGCACTGTGTTTTCTGCCTGGCAGGCAGATATCAATAGTTGCATGTTGTTAGCTGCTTTAAAGACCTAACACTCATTCGAACGATACATGTCAAAGACAATGGTGTTGCTGTTTTCCATGTAATAACATGTATTTACCAATATAACAATATGTTACAATAATATTGCAATGAAATGGTTATTAGCTATATACTAATTGAGTTCCTATTACTATATAACAATCGTTTCTAAATTCACTTTTATGATCAGTAAGCTGGCCTGTGTTTGTTTTGCAAATGGCATCTACTAACTGTATGTTTTCAATGGCAGAGTGAACATTTTTGCAAGGGGCAACTTAGTGCTGTAAAGTGTGGCCGGGCATTCGAGGATGCTATGCATCTTAATGAGGTATGTCTCTCTTGTTGGCCTCAGCAGGGGAATCATCACAGCTCATTTTGCAGTCCTGCAGTGTCCTATCAGCTTTGGCAGCCAGCAGTAAGTTCACTCCATCTGCCAGTTGCTAGGTGCTGATATGTAAAATGATCTGTGCCTTGGTAGCCCCTTAGCACCAGGGAAGTGATTTGCTTTTGAGGACAAACTGGGTTTCGTGAATCCTAATTATCCTCTTTGCATCACCAGGCTGACACGGTTTGTCATTTATCCCCTCTGAAAGCGGCAGAGGGGAAACAATCTGCAGAGACTACAGCAAACTACCTCTGCCCAAACAGAAAGAGCTCCCATGGATATATAGTCGCTGAAATACAACAATAGTATTTTCCATCATTCCATTTTCGCAGGTTCAGGGAGAGGTGAAAAATGATATCTGCTGTCTAATGCTGGCACTCTAACCATGTGCACATGTGAAAAATCACTTCTCGGCTTCAATCATATAAGGTGTATTGAATCTGTTAAATGGATTTTTCAGCTTGTGAACATGCTGTCTGAAGCACTGTGGACATCAGACTGGTATAAAAAGCTTGTCACCTCACCTGCCTACCCCCACCCATCTCTTTAGGAATTCTGTTCATTTTTTGTTGGCATGGAAGGATAGTCCGTCGGGTAGGAAGAAAGGGAAAGGAGGGAAGGGGATAATGTGGAAGGTTGGAGGAAGGGAGAAAAAAGGGGTTTGGCTGAAGGGGAGGTAAAGGAGAGAATTGGGAGGGTGCAATAATGAGAAAGGGCAGCAGATGTGAGTGACAGTATGATGGAATGCTGTGTGTGATGGCCATGCTGTACTCTCCAGACTGGGAGGTGTGTGTGGGCAGTCATTGAGGAATGGTGTGTTTGTGCGTGTGTGTGTGTGTCCTTGAAAAAAAAAAAAGGCACTGGAAACAGGGCTATCAGATCTGTGCAAAATATAGTTGTATACCCTGTACATAATCTTCCAGTCAATTCATCATGGTCCATCAATTTGGTAATTAAATTGAATTGTAGCTTAGTGCAATATAGAGCAGTTTTACCCTCCTCCAGTTGTAATATAGTGCAGATCTTTTAGTAAGCCTATATTGTTTTCTTGTATTCTTGACATGATGTTGTATTAATTAAATTAGTTTAGGACTAATTAGGACTAAGTAAGGACTTCAGCATGACATTTGGGCAACTCCAATGGGGACACAAAGAGAAAAAGACAAAAAAAAACAAAGAAAAATAACACAAACTCAAATTGTTTCTAACCTAACTTTATCCCAGCAGCATTAACTGCATATGGACAAACTTTATGGATTAAATTTATGTGCAAAATGCTCCCTCAAGCAAACAAATGGTCCAATTTAGAGTTCTCTTCAATCAATTGCACAGATTTGTTTTGGGGACCTAACATTGCATCAAGCGGCTTCCAAGTACCAATACAAATGTGGCAAATAGTTTTTCAATAGCAGTCTAAAACCTAATTGTCACAGTCCCTTGTGGTGCGCAGCGGTGATCATCAATGATCATGATCAAATTGTAATGGACTTCACACCTAGGAAAGATGGGACAAGGTTGTGTTTAGACTGCGCGCCGCACTTGGCTCTCTGTATAGCTGAGTTATTCTGCCATTTTTCAGCCCATCCGCATTCCTCCACTCATTGGTATTCCTGTTCATATTACCCTCTTCAATCAGCAGTAGAGAAGCTCTGATTAATGGCAACAGTGAGAGCAATCTCCCAGTGATTCATTAAACAGGACTGGCATGAATAAAAAGGGAGATTTGCTCATATTGCCTCTCAGATCCCATAATATGTTCTGTCGTGGGAGAAATGTATAATTCATAGTGTTGTTAGTGGCTGTGAACATGTCCACACATACATAGTGCCATACAAAATGGCTGCTTCCAGTTGGAACAGTCTAATCATTTATCATTTTATTAGGTTATGGTTGGAATAATTGATGCGTTGCCCATGCATGTTTGGGAATGTTGGTTTACCCACTAGACTTTTAACATTAGCCCAAGTAATTAAACTGTAATAGATCTTATTATTGCTTTTTGAGTGATCACCTCATCAGTGATGCATTATGTGGTAAGCCATACCCTTGACATGATGCATGGCTGACAAACGTGCTCTAGATCATGAAATCTCTGCACCATTATGTTCTTAGAAACAATAAGAAGCTCAGCACAGGAGACTAGTCATTTTTGTTATTGGGGAAAATGACAATAAAGTTCAGCCTCACTTCTCCCAGCTGAAAAACATTTTTAACCTATAGTAGTCTCGAGACTCATCTATGCTTTTATCTTGTCTCATTTAGACTCTACTGCAGCTCCCTTTGGCCTCAGCCAGAAGCCCCTCACAAAAAACAAAAACACTGTAATATTCACATCATTTTCCTATAGGGACTTACAGTTTTTCTTTGGTACTCAATAGTGAGTATATAGTGACCTTATTGTACTTTATGGTATTTTTTTATATCCTATGGCATCACTATAATCCAGTTATATTCCTATCGGGACTTATAATGTTGCTGTGATTTTTGTGTATCCTTGTAAAAATTTAACACAGGATTAATATAGTTCTTTTTCATATGGGATGCCTCCAACTTATAAAAGCAGTTGTAAGGTTTTCAACTGATGCAAAAAGACAAGCTCACCAATTTCAGCATTTTCACTGCTGTCTGCTTTTATATTCAAGATTTTACTGATTAATTTGAGGGTATAAGTCCCTTTAACTGGTAATTCAAGATTATCAGTTTGGTTTTATAAAAAAAAAAAAAGTATTTGTTAAAAAAGTGCTATACCAGTGAATTATGGTGATGATTGCTGTTGTTGTTTTTGTTATATCACAACGAGAGGAATTTATTTATGGTAATAGCATGAAGTAATCAAGTCTGATTTCCGATTCACTCTAATAATGCAAAGTGTAACTTTGATAAGAACTGCATCTCTTTGGATAGAGTCTGATGTGTGTATGATATGTTTATATTATCCATAAGTTATTTAATGACTATATATCACAAGCGGTGATAAACACCATAAGGCTAAAACACCTTTGTCTTTCTATTGTGCATTTCAGGGTCATGAGTTCAAGAGGCCTGAAGATTTCGGTTGGAGATTTGAGTGCTGGACGGTTTGGAAAGGAAACATCCTCAGAGACTGAACCGTCGCCACTAGACAAAACCCATCCCTAGAAAATCACCTCAGTGCTCCCATCCACCATATTACCGGGAATTGATTTCTATCAAACATTACCCCTGCAAATGTGTATGAGCGCGGGCCATCAGGCGAGTGTCATTACTGCTGCTCATTTGCGAGGTAAGTGACGATCGGATGTGACAGCGGCGGAATTAGCTTTGCGTTGGCTCTCTGTCACTCTCATTCTAAAATGCTGCTGGGTGGGGGAGCATGATTAAAAGGACATATAATTCCACCCTGCACATTAAAGACCCCATGCCCCACTTCCCTCCCACCTACGCTGCGGAGCACACAAAGGCCACAGCCTGCCTGCTCTACTGTATGACCAAAATCCTGGGAAGGTAGCCCCCCCCCCCCCCCCCCCCCCCGACCCCGGCTCCATTCCTCCTGCCTTTCTTCTGCCAGGGGGATTGCTGATCTAACAGATAGAATAGATGAAAGCATCCAGGTGGAAAGCCCATCATATAGAAATCCACTGTATTGCTTTTTCATTATAGCACACCTACATGAAATGAATGTAGCAGGCATTATTACTGAGCTCGGGCTATGTTTCTTTTACGCTGGCTCTATAGCGGTATCCTTTGCGCTGAGCAGCCTGCCACCTCATTGAGCGGTGTTAAAAATCAATAGGCTCTGACCTTACCTCTGTCAGAGGCTGTGTCACTGACCCCATCAGGACACACAGCGCGTCCTCCACTGTCTCAGCACTCGATAAGTACTCTAGATCCAGACCCACAAGCCCGTTTTCGCCAGCCCAAGTCCATCACAACCTCAACAAGGCTCTTGATAGATGATAAGGCAGTGCACACACTTTGTTTTACATCTTCAAAGTGATAAGAGCTGCTGCCCAGGACTAGAAGACAGAAGACAGAAACACAGAGAGGAGCATTTCCCTTTGGTTCCTGTGCATGCAGCGAGTGAATTCACATTTTACCACACAACTGCCTGAAGTGAAATGGGTGAAATTGTCAAGTAGATTTAACCTTGCAATAAAATTAAATGAATTCCTGTTAAGTGATTGCATAGGTTAGGAGCAAAATGCCATATTTCCGGAGGGATCTGTATCTAAAACCAGGTGAAATCAGGCCAACCTATAATCTCATATGGAAAGTTAAACCTTACAAAGAATGGTTTCTCCTTGTGTCAGTATTTCAAGTTGTGTAGATGGATTAGGCTACGTGTCGAGAAACCCATTAATAATCAAGAGGAACCCAGAATATAAGCTGCTCCCTGTTGTGCAGTCAACTGCACTGGCACGAAAACGAGCTGGAATAGAGGAGAGGGGATGAATGGTGAGAAGTGCTTATGAAATATGGATATCAGGAAGAGAGAGCAGAGTGGTCCAGGAAAGTTAACACTCAACCACTCATTCATCAGTTTAATGATACAGGGTAGAACTCTAAAAACCTACTTCAAGAATCACCTGGCATTACCTCAGGAGCAGCATACCTACAGTATCTAGGCCAGAGACTGGGAGTGCTGTGAGTTAAAACAAGCTTAGCAGTGTCTGAAGCCCTTTAGACACATCTACTGAAGTTTAGGCATTATCATTAGCAGTGGTGGAATGTAACTACAGTACATTTACTCAAGTACTGTACTTAAGTACAATTTAGAGGTACTTGTACTTTACTTGAGTATTTCCATTTCATGCTACTTTATACTTTTACTCCACTACATTTATTTGACAGCTTTAGTTACTAGTTACTTTGTAGATTTAGATTATTAATACAAATTATAAATCAACAAATAAATTATGATATATTTTTATAGGTTAAGCTACCCAGCAGTATATAAAGTAATTAAAATTAGCTCCACCTTTACCAGCTGCAACATTAAAGTGATGAACATATTAATGCATCAATAATTATAGTCCAATAACATGATATATATGATTCTGAAATGGGCCATTCTGCATTCTGACTGCTTTTACTTTTGCTACTTTAAGTATATTTTGATGCTAATACTTTTGTACTTTGACTTAAGTAAGATTTTGAATGCAGGACTTGTAGCTACTTACTTGTAGCAAAGTATTTTTACACTGTGGTATTGCTACTTTTACTTAAGTCAAAGATCTGAATACTTCTTCCACCACTGATCATTAGAAGTTATTACCATGTTGATGATGCATGCATCTAGTACTAATAATACTACTGTATACAGTATGTGCTATAGAGATAGAAAAAAAAAACTGTGCTCTTACTCTGTGGTGTCATGACAACTGTTGTGCTAACATAATACAGCAATTGTCTCCATAGACCGTAGTCTGTCTAATCTGTCAATATTGGGGTCATTATCATTCATAAGGGAAGGATCAGCGTCTGTGAGAAACTTCCCTGTCAGTGTGTTTCTGTTGGAGAAGTGGCATAAAGAGAACACCTAGCGAATCCCTAATGGCGCCTCTAACGTATGCATGATTTCATGCCTGCCGGCGTAGCTATTCCAAGAGCAACAGCTATGATTAGAGTCCCAGGGGTGGTGTTTATTCCCAAGGAGGTTCAACCCAGAATCTCAGACATCTGATGCAAAGACTTTACAAAAAAAAGACCTGATCAAATAAAATGAAAAGAAGTTAGTGTTGTGAATGCCTCAGAGGGGTTTATGTTTACTGCCAGAGCAATGTAATTCACTGAACACCGTAATTGCTTTGGTTTTTCTTAAGAAGAATCCTTTCTTTCTTGAGTATTTTACCAATTTTTCAGACGGCGCGGTGAAGATAGACAGTGAGAAGAGAGCGAGGAGACACAGCATTGTGTGAGCTGGAATGCGAACCCATGCCATCATGAATATTTATTACATACTTCAGCAGGCTAAGGCACCAGGACGCTCCTTGGCTTTAGTAATATAAAGTTGACGCCCATATATTAGGAGTTACTTAAGTTGCTATGATTTACTCTGTGCCAAATGCTGTCTGCTCTGTTGAGTTAACGACTGCATGGACTTTCACCAGCCCCTATTGAAGCCCAGGCTACAATATTAAGATTTAACATCATTGCTGACACGGGTTGGAGGAAAAAGCTGTTTTGTATTCCCTCTAGCCCAGCTGAAGACCAGCATCATCCAAGCTAGTGGGGAGAGTAGCACGCTATCAATGGGCTGGCTGGCCGACTGGCTCTGGCGTTCAGCTTCAAAGAACCGCCCGCAGGCATCGTTTCTAATATTGTCTCAGAGTCCGTGTTTTTCACAAAACTACTGATGCGTGAGTGGCCTGGAAAAACAGAGGGGAAACATCAAAAGTGCTTTTGAAGTGTGGGATTTGTCAGACCACAACTAAACGTTTCCACCTGAATCCTGATTGGTGTAGAGCGCCGCGGCCTCATCCTAAGGAGATGCACGGTCTTTACGGTTCCATTCTCCCACTGCAGACTTTAGTATTACACCTCGGTCCGGTTAATACTCAGAGAGTAATTCAGCAGACGGATACATGTTGAGAATGTGCCACTCATCCTCAGCAATGAGGTGATTATTTTCTTTCTCTACGCAGACTGACAGAGTGTGTAAGAGCGGCAAGAGCGGAGCTGAGCGCCTCCTTTATTGCTGGGATGAACAGCTGTGTTTGCCTGTGCACGGTTCATGTCTGGCATGTTAATCCACAACCAAAACAACAGTATCAAAGTGGAGGATATGTCTCATTGTATCATCGTTCAGCCTGGGCACACAGCTTGAGCAGTGTATACATGTCTTTCTATCCCCCTCCTCCTCCTCTCCTTCCTTCTCACATACTACACACATGCAGATGCAGAGGTAGCGTTATGTAACCCAGGGGCTGGGTGTTGCAGAGAGAGTGGCTCTCAGTGGGGGGATGTGTAAACAGCTGCAATGTCAGTGCAGGGCACACAGTTATCATCACAGCATAACACAAGACCCAGGGCATCTTATGTGGTGTGTGTGTTTGTGTGTTTGTGTGTGTGTGTGTGTGTGTGTGTGTGTGTGGGAGCGGGCATGGCATGGAAAATCACAATGATCCTGCTGGTGTTGAATATGATTTGTTTGTAATATCTGGTGGAATTCCTATAACCGAACAGTTTTTCCTATTTCCTCCCAGGTCACATTATCATAGAGATGAGTTGCATCCATAAATTTATAATCGGTGGCTTTGTGATTAAAAATAACCGCAACAAACCACTTTGTGTTTTTTTTTTTTTTTTTTTAGCCTGACACTCACAGAGAGAGAGCCGAGTGTCAGTGGTGTACTCTGGGTAATGACTGGTCTGTCACGCTCTGGTTGACTCTTCCATCCCCTCAATCCCCGCCATGTTGTTTTCTGACTGTCACTTTAGATTGGCCTCACACTACAGTAAGCCTCTGCTCATATCTAATTGGAGAGACGGGAGAGACACTCTCGAGCCCCATGATGTCTCAAGAATGCAACTACTTGAGCGCTTAGAAGCTCATTTAATTCACCAACATGCTACTTTGGATCCACTGGACATTTTCATATCAAGTATCATATCTGGAAATTGCGGCCCGTCGTCATCATAGCTAAATTGATCTGATGTGACTGATGAGCCGTAATGCACGTCTGTTGCTTGAATTATGCAATTAAAAGTGATTTTCACTAAATCCAAATGACAGAGATGGAGGTGTCACAACCCAAATTTGAAATAAGCCATTACATTATTACATTACATTATGTCATTTAGCAGACGCTTTTGTCCAAAGTGACTTACAATAAGTACATTTTGTCAGTAAGCCCCAAGAAGCCATAATCACAGTGTTTCTGTTAGATCACCAATGATAATAATAGATCAGGAAAGGAATAATAATTAACAGATTTCCCCATCTTTGCTTGCTATCAGGACTTCAGAGCCTTCTTCACCTGAAAGAGACCTTGACAGGTAGAATCTCAAAACACAAATTAAGGTAGATGTGAGTTAGAGGGACCTGGGTTTCCCTGGGTCACATCCATGTCTGAGAGGGTTCAGTGGGCTGGACTCTCCTTTTCCACCTACCTGTCATGGTTCACAGCACTGCACTGCACTGGTTAACTCTCTATATTGTCTCTGTTTCTCCTCCAATAGGATAGGTGACTATGGTGTTATAATGCAGCTCATCAAACACTGATTAATGTCATTATATTTGCTCAAAACTGGTTTTCTGCACTGAATTAAGGCCAAGCTTCTAGAAATATTCTTTGTCATCTTGCTTTATTTTAAGCCCTTGAGCACCTTTTACCCTTTATTTGTCATGTCACGCAGGGGCGCACCCACACACGTGCCAACAGACGCACACACACACACACACACACACACACACACACACACACACACACCGTACACATTCATACACAAGAGGAGGCAGTTAGAGTGAGCTCCGGACACATTTGTCACTCTGGCAGGCAGGCCTCCCATTCTCTGGGTTGGTGGCCTGGTTTCTGCACGGGGGCTGGGCATCTCCCCGCCTGCGCTGCCTAGTAACTGTCAGATCTAGACTGTGATTTATGCAAATTGGCAGGCTTGTGGGTCAGCTGCGATATGCGGTAAGATCATCATTGGAGCAGTCTACAAAGACAATTCAGTAGAAGCAGCCAAATATTTCATCAGGAAACATTGTGTAGCATTATTGTAGTATTGTAGTATTGTAGTGTGTAATGATTAAATTTTTTTGTATTGATTTTTTGGATAATTGTTTTGATATTTTAGATTTTTTAGAATTTATATTTAGATATATATGATATTTAGAAAATATTGCCACTCTATGGTTTCCCCCAGATCCAGGAGATCCAGGTGGTATTAAGGGTAAGAATGTGACATTGCCTTGCTCTGATACAAACAGTTGGTCTTTCTATTTTAACGGCTGGGCGCTTGTGGTGCCTGGCACAGTTTAATTAGTGTGAATACATTAGGCCTGTGTGAGATCTTGCTACCTGGCAGGGGTTAGAGCTGGGCAGGGACTGCAGAGGAGCAGGCTGCACCACCGGCACTCCCAGGCCCCGCTGTAATGACCCTGCCAGGCTGACACAACGCTCCTACCTGGGGGACCACTGCGGCTTTCCAATGACAGATGGAGGGCTGCTGAGACGGGGGAGCCGGGCTGTGTTACTGCAGGCGAGCAGAGCAGCCATTAGACCAGCCAGTCTGCCAGCAAGGCTGATCTGCTGTACCCATTAGCCAACATGTCTTTGTGTTGGCTCTACCTTTGCCTGGTAAGTAAAGGAACGGCTGCCAAACACTAAGGTACCCCCTTATACTGCAGCATCATTGTGTATCACTGCTTACGGATTAGTTTCATGGGAGCTGTGTAAATTGTGTTCAGGTTCTCTCGTAGTTTCTGTGTGTTGCCTGCTACAATTTAATCCAGATGTGCACTAGACTGGATCCTAAACCTCCCAAACAAGCCTCCTCCCGCTCCATAAGGGAAGGGTTAGACTGTCATTAGAGGAATTCAATCAATGGCTCCCACACATACAATATCTATTGATATGAAATGTTTCAATTCTATTAAGATTTCAATTCAGACTGGTCTGTTTGCTAAGCATTGGCATGAGAAAGAGTCTACAAAATGTAGTGTAGTATATGGCACAGTTGGATCAAAAGGTGCCAGTTCAACCTGTGGCTTTTAACTTTGCTCTGATATTAGACACAACCATGCAGGTGGAGTGTGTTAGCTCTTTCTTCTAGTCTGACATAGTGATCAGAGAATTTGTTTGAAGGCATCAGATCCTTACCATGTGGGGACTTTCACCGCTGCCTCTGATGACCAGCACCGCTCCTCTCTTTCAGTCAGCAGAAAAGGGAGCTCTTTGGTCTGGTTTGTGTTAGTGATATAATCGTTAATAAATGAAAGCTCTTATATTATACACCCTAAGGCAAAGACTGGCGGCTGGCTAGGACTTCACATGCGGCAGGAGAGCAAGGGGAATGAATGTGACAGTTCTCATAAAAGAGAGAGGGATGGAGAGATTGGAAAGAGAGATTAAGGGGAGTGAGAGAGTAATCAAGGGAAGAGAGACCGACCTGAACTTGCACTGTCCATGTGCTGGCCAGAAATGCTTACATTGACTCTAATGGGGGACAAGCATGCACGACCTCCTGAAGGTTGTACAAGTAATTATGCCACTTAGGAGTCTTTGACAGGCAAGGTTGTATCGGCAAACAGACACGAGGAGCATTATAATATAATGTTCTGTATTCTGTGTGACACGAACCCTTTTAGCCAAGACAATATCAATCTTCTGGGTGTCACTCACGGGACACTCGTCCTGCGTCCACAGTGACCCAAAATCCTCCTGCCTTTGCTGGAAAGGTTTGTGGTTGCAAAATATTATTAATTTTCATTCGACTGAGCTTGTTGAATAAAGTTTATGAAATAAAATAGCTCAAGGTTAAAATCTGAATGTAATCATTACTATTCCTCCATGGAAGTTTAAAGTTTATCCTAGGTAGCGGCTCCGTACTTGCCATCAGAATCTTCATTCCTACTTGCTTTTTCCCCTCGGGCTGAGAGAGAGAAAAGAAACAGGGAGAGGCAGAAAGATTTGAGTTCCCCAACAGAAGGGAGCTCTTACAAGCTAATAACAAAAGCAGATGTGATGGGAGGACTTTGCCAGATAGGGTTGATGTAACAGTTTGCTGGGTGAAGGTGTTTCTGGTGTTCATTTCATTCACTCCATGCAAGCTGTGCTCTGTTGTCAGGGGAGCCGTTAACTCAAGTGTGTGTGTGTGTGTGTGTGTGTGTGTGTGTGTGTGTACTGTCAGGAGAGCTGAGGAGAGCTGTACATCCAGCGCTACAGCAGAACGTGAGGAGGATCTGTGAGCACCTGAGCTCCTCGGCACCAAAAGAAACATGGTTGCCATGGACACTACAGATTATTATTAACAGTTCACGTTAGCATGTTGGAAATGTCTAATTTAATATTGCTGGAAAGGAAAAAATATAAGCCGTTATACTGTACTAGACGTGTTCAATCAGAAAACACGTATTTGCGCCTTACAATTTTTGGAACATTTTCTTAACCGATATTTTCTCCATAATATGTGGATTCTCATACCTAAGCTCAGTTATGTAAAAAGTGTTCGATTTTCATAGTGCATATTGTTAATAAGTCATAAGAACTAAACCATACGGAATGTCAGCCCCCTGGATGACATCATCCAGCCCTCTCAGCCCATCCCACAATGCAATGTGCAGCATGTAGCACGTTTTCTTGGGTGTGTTCGCAAATCTACATCCCTGTTTACAAAAGAGAGCAGTTCCAGCTGTATTAAAACACAGTGGGAAATATTAGTAGGGGGAACAGATTCACAAACGACAAATGGAAGATGAAAAGTGTTAAATTATAGTCAGTCACACATTTACGCCAATATAGCCTCTTTCTAGCATATGGCAAGTTGTGGTCTGAGGGAATGTTATTCTCACTGCAGTGCTGCTGGCTTGTTTAGCTTGATACCATTTGGTTACAGTTGGAAAACTCCTCCTGACAGCTCCTCTACGGCCAGTATCAGCTTTAAATGCTAAGAGAGGTGACAAATTATCCCGTTTGGCGCCAGAGTACAGAGCATGTCCAGACACTTCGCACCAAGGGACAAATATAAAAAAGTAATGGTGTCAAACCTGGAAGCTGTCCACTTTGGTCCATGGATGGTTAAGTGAATGCAGTGCAGGAAGAGGCTCATCCTGCCAACAGAGGGCGCTGTGTGATGAGTGTGGAGTGAATCCAGGTCATAGTTCTGGAGGGTGAGGATGCAGAGAGGGGATGATTATGTCTAATTAAGCTCAATGTCATCTTCAACTAATGCCTCCTACACACTCTGATGATGACAACCACACAAGACAGTAAGACAAAAGAGGACAAAGATCAAAATTTCCTCAAGTCAGTCAGCGATCGTCTGGAAGGCATATGCATTTCACTCTTATCGTTTTTTTTGGTGTTGCGCTCTGGTTCGAATTAAGGAGGAACTCTTCCCTTGTTGGGATGGCGGGAGGGTGGGTAGCTGCAGGATGGAAAGCATTAGTGCGCTGGCTCAACCTTTGCTAGCAACCTCCCTTATCCTTCTCTCTGTTTCACCTCCCTCTGTCACTCCACTCAATCATCAGCTACCGGTCTCTCCAACAACCTTCCTCTTTTTCACTCTGTCCTCCTATCCGTCTCCTTCCTCTCTCCTGTCTTCATCCCTCCACCTTCGTCGTTATTCCCCCGCCGTTGTCTCTCCTCCGCCTCCTCCCCTCCTGCTATCCTCTGGACCCTCTCTCTCTGTCGGTGGACAAAGTGTCAGTGTGGGATTAGATTAGACCAGTGTCTTAGCCTCATGGGAGAAGCCCTGAATCAAACCACTCAATACCTGCCAAAAGCCCCCTTCCTCCATTTCTCCCTCCCGCCTTTACTCTTTCTTTCCTTTTTCCTTCTTTCTTTCTTTCTTTCTTTCTTTCTTTCTTTCTTTCGCCACAGTGGACATGTGCGCCTGCATGCACACACACACACACACACACACACACACACACACACACACACACACACACACACACCTCAGCCACAGCACAGATTAACTATTGTACTTGCTGTAGGTTGCCACACACACACTCTTGAGTGTGTGCATGTGTGTGTGTGTGTATGTGTGTAAGCATGAGTTTATTCCTGAGAGGCTGCTTTGACAATTTGGGTCCATTTTTCTGTTTGTTGTAGCACCATCTCATCTCACCCTGTGTAGTGTTTACACCGTTGAGCTCAGTATCTAAACCCACTGGGGTCTCACCCCACACAGGGCTAAAATGCAGCAGTTAGCCTAGCCAGAGTTGAAGGACAACTAGCTATAGTATTTTCCTTTGGGGAATTCTTCAGCTATAGTCTTTCCTTCTGTGAGTAGTTTATGTATCACACTGTTAGTCTGCGCCATATGCACATTAATCGGCCTGTCTTTGTGAGTCTGCTGGGCTCGTATTGTGTGGATGCTGCCTGCGTGCTTGTCCTGTTGTGTCCATGCCCTCGAGACGTCCTTGGCTAAGAGTGTCTGCTCTGTGTGGATGTAATCCTGGTGATACATGGTAAACTCCTGACCCGTCTGTGCTGTGGGCTCTCTGTTAGATGCTATTACGCGGGCCTCTAATTGCTGCTGACATTCATTTACCCACCAAGGCTATCGCCTTCCCCATTACAGGAGTGACTTCTGTCTCTGGGTTTTAGCCTACACCACAGTGGTGTGTGTGTGTGTGTGTGTGTGTATGTGTGTGTATGTGTATGTGCGTGCGTGCATGTGCGTGTGTGTGTGTGTGTGTGTGTGTGCGTTTGCACCAGCATCCATTAATTTCGGCCTAGGATAAAGTAATAGTGATGGTAAATACGCAGCAGCTGTAACCAGTAAGATTTACAGTACAATTACTGTGCATGTACAGTAAACCAAGAACGTTTTCAATTCCCTTCCACTGTACACACTATACATTATACTCAAGCTCCATCCTGTAAAGGAGGCATCTCCTTATCAGCAGTCGCTCAGGATGGCAGTATTCATTACGTTTGTTCCACAGCTTGATTACGCAGGGACTTATCACCCCAGAACATGCCATGGACCCACCTGCATTCTGCTAGGTAGTGCATTGATTTTAGCTTGCATGTAATATTGTTGTGTGTGAGGCAACAGAGCTACTGGAAACACAGCTATCACAGAGAGGGGTTGTTGATTCTTCATTATTTCAGATGCATTCCAAATACATTTTTGGCACTGTGAGTCCATTTTTTCTTTACTGAAGATAATCAAATCACCATTGGATGTTGAAATATTGTGGCTCCAGCGGCTCCCGCCCTGCATATGCGCTTGTGGCTGGGGATGAAATTCTACTTAATGTCTGTTGGATATTAGAAAATGAAATTCAGAGCTGCTAGCTGCAGTGCAGGGTCAGTCTGTGTCTATCTGTTTTTGATTAAGAAAGAGGATGATCTGCACAGCTTACTTGATGCTCTGATAAGGTAGCATGATGCAAGCAGGATTTTATGCAGTAGCAAGAGAGAGAGAGAGAGAGAGAGAGAGAGAGATAGAGAGACAGAAAGAAAAAGAAGAGAGCGCTTTTTAGAGAGCTCATCAGTCTGCATGGGACTTTTTGGTGAACGGCCCACAGTGAGAAAGTCATGGACACAGCAGTCTACCCCTCCAATTTAAGTTTGTTCTTTCTTTCTTTCTTTCTTTCTTTAATTCTTTATTTAATTCTCTCTCTCTCTCTCTCTCTCTCTCTCTCTCTCTCTCTCCCTCTCTCTCTCAGTCCATCCAGTGCTGTATCAGTCTCAGTCTATAGTAAGTCCCTGTCACAGCACTACTTTGTGCTGTGACAGCTTTGTGTGTATTTGATGCAATACTCCACACATGAGAGCCTATGTATGTGCACTTCTCTGAGAGGGCCATTTGGAGAGCAGCAGGTCAATACACATTCATAGAGAGTGCATTTCCCTGAACGCCTCAACAGTCGGTAAAGCCTCAGTGCCACTTTCCACCATATTGTGCTTACCGCATTAATCCATCCTACAAAAGCGTCATTCTGTGCTCTGAGAGAGGACACACACAAACACACACACACACACATAGGTGCACACAGACACACACTTTCACAGCTGCAATGGCAGAAAATCCATAGCCCTTTCTGGGAGGAGGAATTCCATTAGATAATAGATATGGAATCCATCTCGATTCCCCACCTTATCTTCTCCTGGGGTGAGGGATCAATACTGGGGCTTCGGCTCAACTGCCAACAATAACAGGAAATTGATGGGACAGAGTAAGCAGTGTGGAAGACCAGTAATGGCACTTTCTTGGCCGCCTCTGTGACGCAAATCAGAAGGGGAGTTAATTGGTGAAAGACTACTCATAGTAATGAGGAGGAATGGGAGCTGGTGTTGAGAGTTCATGAACCAACACATTGTGATTAGGTCCTTGATTGTTTGGAAAATCACTTCAGTTGTAAAATATACACAGTTACAAGACAGGTATCATATTTACAAAATATACTATATACTACTGTATTTGTGCATTTATTTTAATATTTCTTTTACCAAATTCTAGTAGAGAGAGTGAAAGAGAAACAGATGAGACAGAGAGATACAGAGAGAGAGAGCACATGCACACATGTACAATTATCTGCACAAATGGGTGTGCATGGTGTAACGGCTTCTGATTTTCCACAGAGCTATGGAGGTTTCCTGTCGGAGTTGCCAGGTGCTGTGTTTACAGAGACCGTTGCCTGGCAACACATTCCATACAGGATTAGGACATGAGGACAAGGGAGCAGTGGTGAGGTGAGTTTGGGGTCAGGTGCTGATATGCATGATACTGCTGTGATACTGCTCAATGAGTGACCTGGGCGGCGCCTTGCTTCTCTGTGCCCCCTGTACAGACGGATGAGTCACTTTGTATTTGTGTACAGTAGGTTCTGTGTATTGCAACATGTGGGTGGGTGGCGGTTCGGAGGTTTACAGTTCGCTGGACGTCAAGGTCCAGAGTCCACTCTCACCACTGTGTTTGCACAGCTAAAACACCGGCTATTGCATCATATCACAGAGGGACGGCAGCTACAGAATGAGAGCACAGACAGCATGAATGACGAAGGTGAAACTGGAAATTTACTAAACCTCTTTCTATCAAGGGACGGTTTCCTGAGCATGAGTGCTGTTTTTCAGCAACAGCCTGCTTCGCGTTCACATAGTTACACATATTCACACCTGGGAACTGCCCAGTGCAAGCAGTGCCCTTATTTTAGCCACTGAACAGCTCTGCTGGAACAATTTGGGGGCTGAATGCTTTGCTCATAGGCGTCTCAACACTAGTTATTGATGGAGAGGAGCTTGCTTCCCCTGCCCAGATTTTCCCTGCTGGTATGGGAATTTGAACCAGCAAGTTCACAAGCCAACATCGTTAGCATTTAGGCTCCTTCTGCTCTACTGAATGAATGGGTAGGTTAGTAATTCAAGACTCTAACTTCATCAGAACACAAATTCACACATATACTGTAGCGCCCCAGCTTCAGACTGTGAGTGTGAGTTTGGTGCAGATAGTGCTGCGCAACATCTGGATGAGATTGTCATGGATGGGCCTGGTCTCATTCCATAACTAATCCTGTTAACTGATCTCTATGCGTACAGTATGGATAACTCCCAACTCTTCAACCCCCCAACCCCCTGACCCCACACCACTGACCCGACACAACCAGCAGGTGGTGCTGTCTTCTGTGGTATCACCATGTTTCCTAAATTTAAAAATGTAATTGTTTCTTAATTTTTTTTTTTTTATTCTCTAAAATGAACCCATAGTGGGCACCTTGCTCTCTGTCCACCCATTCATCTGTGGTGAAGTGGAGATTTTAAATGTAAACACCCTTTTTCACATCTCCCATGTTGCTCTCAGCAAAATCCCATGATTCCATGCTCTTCAGTCAGTGAAGATGAAGTAGATGAGGAGATGAGGCCATTTTAGATAATTGAGATGCACCGGGTAACAAGTTGTGAGCAACATGCTTTTCTCTCTGATCTCAGTGGCTGTCTACTAGAGTATTATCTCCGGTAATGGAGTCAGATCTTCACGGACAAATCCCTTTAATGTCATCCAGAGCGCCCAGGGGAGACCACCCTCATTGGGAGCAGGGTGGTGGGAGCTAATTTCAACCCACACAATAGACTCATCTCTAAGACTCACTTGTTAGATCCTACTATTTTTCCTCTGATTCTGCTCTAAAGAACCGTGTGTGTGTGTGTGTGTGTGTGTGTGTGTGTGTCTGTGTCTCTGAGTGTGCGCGCACGTATTGAATAGAGAACTCTACTGTCTGAGCATTGCCACCCTCTGGGGGATTAAGGCCATGTTTTCATGCCTCTTGAATGCTAATAACTAAAGATTGAAGCTTTCCTCTTCACGGACACATAACAGTCTCACTCAGGCCCCGATCGGTCAGAGATTCAGACAAACATTCAGACAGAGGACAGAATGTTCTCATGGATAACATCATGCAACAAAATTTGTTTCAAGGAAAAAAGATCATGACTTGATCTCAGGTTCTGATTGAGTATTGAGCCTTTGTGGCTGAGCCATCGCTGGCTCTCTCTGTGCCTCACTCTCCTGCACAATGATGTCATCTGTGGGAAGGTATTTCTCTCAGACACAACCTGTCTGCTCCTGTCAGGGGCCACAGTAACTCGAGCCGCCTTGAAAGTCTGGGAGTGAGCACCGGTCACTTGCAGACAAGGGCGTTATTTATTTTTTCTGGAGGAGATTCAATACCTCCTCCCGCTGCTCTGTGGCTCCGAGCCTCATCCTGAACTCTGAGGCACAAAACACTTGCCCTCTAGAGACACAAGAGAGGTTGTGAGCTCAGTCAGAGAGTAATTTGGGGGATTGGAGAGTGGTAGGTTGTACAACATGATTAGGCGATGTACATGTATATAATCACAGTGGTTTGTTCAAAGGGATAGCTGAGGCTGTTAAGCAAGTTATCTGGTTAATCAAGAATAAGGTGTCATTTCAGTCCACTGACAAAGCACCACCTGATTGTTAGCATTTGTTAGCAGTACTAATGCTCTGAATGACCCCCTTGCACAGTATAGTCAACTGCAATAGGATGACTAAATGTGAAAACCAGGGAAATGGCTTTCAGCCAACATCTGCCTCCAAAATCTCAACAGCCACAACGCAGAGTTAAGTTTTCTGAGATGGGCTGAAAGGACTCATAGTTCATGATCAAATGAGGTAGAAGTGCAAGACAAAAACGAAGTCGCCAGGTAGGCCATCGCCTTCTTATTGTCACAATAGGCTTCGTTTCCAATGAACACTGCAAATGTTTTAGTTGGAGGTACTGATGAGGGGCTTAACTCTTGAAACTACTGAATATCACTACTAGAGAATCTTCAAATTGCCTTGACACCTGCAGCTATATTCACATGGAAATTGCAAACAGCTATCTGTTTTTCATGAGCTGCCTCGAGGATCAGCAAATACCAAATAGGTCTCAAGAATGTGCGTTTGAGGATGAGTCACAATGACCAGTCTGTTAAGGAAGCAATAGGACCACTGAAAACCAGGGGAGCATGAGTCAGCATGGCAAAGATAAAAGCATGTTACAACAGACGCTGCCACAAAGTATTTAAAATAAAACTATTCAAACTCTTGAGGGGGGTTCTTGATACCAACAGAGCAATAGATGATAAAGACTGTCAAAATAAAACAGAGATTATCAGTTGAAGAAGAGAAAATTCTGTTAACTTTCAGGCATTTACTGAGTCAACCTAGCTTCATCTAAAAGAGAAAGTAAAAAAACAACAACAACTGAATGAAGATTAATTACTTACACATCAGCACAAAAGACACCGCATGAAACATTATTTAACATGCAACACTGCAACTAATCCTAGCTTGAAAACATGCCCATGCTGAAGCATTCTGAGTTAGAGTGCAGCAATCGATTGGCTTAAAAGGTTATGCGAATCAATACAAAGTTGTTTTGGGCACCAGAGCTATTATATTAATGTCATCCTGAGGAATAGGCACTAGCTTAGGTGGCTTGTCTGCCAGCCTGTTTTCCTTTTTAACTCCAGTCACAGGATCCCAGTTACAATGCAAGGTTTGCTACCGAAAGCTATTCTAAATGACAGATTATGACTGACATTTTGGCTGTGAATTTCACCTTTTTTTTTGGCTCTCGAAAAAAGAGTAATGTTTTTAATATGGCATGCTAAATTATGGATCAGTGACTACATTTAAATAACACAAACAGCATCCCCCATCCCTTCTTCTCACACTTGCGCAAGACCTCAATATCAATGTAACATTATGAGCAGGTAACCTATGAAACTGAACAAGTTGAATTAATGATGTTCTCAGTCCTCATGAGAGCAGCTCTGCGACTAGTGAGGTAGCTAGTTGTGCAGTCAAGGATGACACAGAGGTTGAAGTGGTCACACATTTACTCAGCGCTCTCCCTTCTCCCTCTGGTACATGTTCTCTCCAAGGTCAGATACTGCATTGCATAATAATGTAAAAAAAAAAAAAAAAAAAGAGGCTCCGAACAAGGCTTGCACATACGCATGCATGCACACATGGGGCAAACACGCAACGCTGCCACAATGAGGGGAAGAAGAAGCCAACTAAAAATAGCACTATCACTGCAGCCATCACCGCAAGCACTGGCTAAAGGACCACCACTCTTCACTTCAGATCCCATAATTGAAGAATCCTGCTTCAAATGCAGCTAAGTGTTTGTTCCCTTAACCTCAAGTTAGGTATGCTTTAGTGGATATACACCGTAAAAACAATAAAAGAACACATGCTTCAGCGTTTTGTTCCATGTTGTGCTTATGGAGGCAAATAACCTATGACACCCACGTGTTAAAGCGCAAGCCTTTCTTCACCCGCCTCCCTCCACCTTCCTCTTCATTTCCTCTGCTTTCTTTCCCCCGCTCTATCATCCCCCTCTTCTCCACCTCCTTCCCATGGCCTGAGGGAGCTGTTAGCTATCTGGATGCTGGCGCTCTATTGTGAGCGCTCATTGATTGCCTCTCTGCTCCCAACAGCCAGTCGGGCCAGTCAGCATGGGGCCCGGGCTGTCTGCCTTATCTGCCACTGCTCAGTCGACATACACTGGATAGAAAAGAACGAGGGGGAGAGAGAGGGAGGGAGAGAGAGAGAGAGAGAGAGAGAGAGAGGCTGTCTGAACTTCACGAAGCCGGCAGTTGTATCATCTGTTTTCTGTCCCTCTTCCTCTCTCTCTCAACCTCTTGTTCTTCTCGCAGCCTGGGAGACAATCAATAGTGTACCCAACCAGATTTCTCTTGCCTTGTTTTTAAATTGTGCTCCTCTGCCTTTTCTCTGCAGGAGATGATCCATTTACTGCGCTGCACCTTCTCTAGCTTGACCTGTCCTGAACATGGATGCCTCCTGTTCCTCCTCTTCCTGCTCCTTCCCTCACTCAGTCACTTGATCAGTCAGTCAGTCAGTCACTCACTCACTCACTCACTCACTCACTCACTCACTCACTCTCTGCTGATAGTATGTATTCGGTACAGGATACAGTAACCAAAACCTTGACAGTGGAAGCGTGTTTATTAGTATTTCACTGTAGTGTTTTCAGCAGCAGGAGCCTGATGGTTGAGACAGCAGGGTGGCACTGTAAACAACCATCACACCTCTGTGTGAATGAGAGAGCTGATGTCAGCACAACTGAGAGTCTCCCTCCATCATATAGCTATGTGAAGCCCCGGCAGCATCCATCACTCCCCCCCTGCCTCTGTCAGAGGTCCACACACTCAGACAGAAGCCTTGCCACCAGCAGAAAGCCTACAGCAAAGTGGCCAAGAGAAACGTTCCTAATTTCATGTTTGAACGAGAGCTGGAAAGCGAGTCTCGCCTTGATCGTCTCTAACGTTCTAAGGTCTAAACAGTTTTCATATGTTAATTTGATACACTCCAACACAATGCAATATGTATTAACCTTGTCGGAGCACACTTCACAGAGAGCGTTTCCTTTGTTCTCTTTTGATGCATTCACTCAGCCCCTTGAATCACTGCGCGTATGAAATTATACACAGAGCCAAGTCGAGCTGAAGTCACCCCACCTATAATCCATCCATCTTGTTGGCAGCCATCTGGCCATATTGTTTTGGAGAGGCTGAGCTGCGCGCCTCGCTATGAAAGCGAGGACTTCTGACAACAAGCCATTCTTTGAACTGGAGAGTGTCGCTGAGTGACCGGCTGCAGGCCCCCTGACACCCGTAACAGGCCTTGTCGCCTAAAGATGGGATTAAACAAAAACTTGATGGATGACCCAGAACAGATAATATTATGATCTGGCTGAAATCTATATGACAATGGCCAACAATAGACCTGCCAGTTGTTGATCGCAAGCTCTCAGCGTATGGTTACAGCGAAACTCATACTAGTCTTGATCTCTTGTCTTCTAGTAAATTGCAAAGGCTTGAATTGTCTGACAACAAGAAGCCTCGAGGATTTCAGCAGAAACGCTTGCATAGATGTGTCTTACGTGGATCACAGTGTCAACTTTTGTATCATTGATGCGACATGACAGGTGAAAAACATTACCAATAGAAACAGTCTCAGAACAAAGACATGGGTCATTTAGACAGAGCCCATTTCCAGAGAAAAATCAGATCATGAGTTCACAGCTAGAGCAGTGTGACATTGATTGCTGCCTGTTCCTCTCTCTCTCTCTCTCTCTCTCTCTCTCTCTCTCTGTCCCCCCCTCTCTCTATTTGCTCTCTGTCTTTAAAACGAACACAATCTCCTTCTAAGAAACAGCCCCCGAAATAAAAATGAGTGACTGCCGGAGCCGGTGATGTCACTGGCCACATTTGTCCCCATCAGTGCGGATAGCTGCTTCGACCAGGGGGCCGGGGCGTCCTTGAGACATGCTGTACTGCTATAGAGACGGGAGGGCCGGACTCCCACTGCACCCCCACCGCTCCCCCACCCCCCCACCCCTGTTCTGGCCCCCGCTGCATCAGTGTCAGAAGCCCTGCAGGCAGGAAGCTAAGGATGGCAGCCAGTCAGCCCCTTGTGGAGGAGTATCATTCCCTTAAAAGAGAGGAACCTGGGCCTGAGAGAGCTGGAAGGAGCCACTTACAGGAATTTGAGCCTGCACTGATGGCATTATGTAAAGGGAAATTGTGGTTTAGATTTCAGCTGGCCAAGTATTGTCACCTTTATTGATAATCTTTCACCTACATGTAAAAGCCACACAAAACACAGTGTTTTAATAGGCCTACATTTGTGGTTAATTTCATTGGTGAGGTGTTACTTCAGGCATTACAATCTTGGTGTTTTTCTTGATGTTCTTTTTGCAGCGTGTGATCTGCAACACCACTGCTCTTTTTTATTGTTTTTGGCCAAACCACTGAAGAAATCCTGTGTCAGAGAGAGAGAGAGAGAGAGAGAGAGAGAGAGAGAGAGAGAGAGAGAGAGAGAGAGAGAGAGAGAGAGCAGGCACAGCATGAGGAGTGAGTGATTCTATCTGATGCACTGCGAGCTGCGCGGCCCTCCCTCTGGGCAGTTCAGCCTTGCTTGACTAGGAAGAGGGAAGAGCCGCGCGTGCGAGTGTGTGTGTGTGTTTGTCGGGAGGAGAGACATTGTTCCTTGACGTCACCGCTCAGCCCAGCCTGCCGCTGCTCTCAAACATGTCTTTGTTATTCCGAGGCTTCCACCAGAGACCGGTGATCCGCAAAATACGGAGCCTGATCTGAAACCTCCTGGAGCAGGGGCACCGAGGGAGAACAGTGTGTGTGTGTGTGTGTGTGTGTGTGTAAGAGAGAGAGAGAGAGAGAGAGAGAGAGAGAGATAGAGAATGTGTGTAGTGGGGGGATATGATGTAAGTAAAGTTCAGTATAATAAAATGTAATAATTGACAACATGGCAATTCAGGACAACAAAGGTGACAGTTATAGTTACTGCTATCACTATTACTACTACTACTAATTGTACTATTTCTATTGTTATACAACAATAACAATAATGATGATAATAATAATAATAATAATAATAACAATCATAGTAATAATAATAATAATAATAATAATAATAACAATAATAATAATATTGAACAAATAAAATACATAAATAATAATAATAGATAATTAATATAATAATATATAATTATAGAATATTATATTATAATTACTATAATAATATCGTTGTTTTTATGTTATTGTTATCCTATTATTATTGTTATTGTATTTTATTTGTTTGTTATTATTTTATTGTTAGGCTCTTTATCATTTTATTTAAATTTTGATCCTATTTTTTTCTTTTTCTATTTATTTTTTATTGAATTATTACAACATAATCATATAATCACTGTTTGCACTCTTGATGACCAACAGGCTACTTTGTTAACAAGAGGCTGCACTGAGGCAAAACCGCTGTAATAAAACAAAACCAGACAATAGCTGGAGATCTGAAGTGCAGTCCGCTCCAGTGTAATATAGGCTATCCGTCTGTAGTTACACCGCTACAACGGCTCGCGCTCGGTCTTATTCCTGCGGAATCTGGGACACATTTTGACGGCAACCACCAAGCATGGCTCTCTGGTAACTGAATAGCCAGTGTAATCTGACACTTCAACTTGCCGTGCTCTACGGTAGTTGATTCAGTCACTCACTCACACCGTCTCTGGGCTCTCATGTCGTCTTTGTGAAGTGGAGAGGAGCACAGTAAACACGAGGTTTGGAAAAACAAAAGCGGATTTCCCACTGAGGTCCAACCTGAAAGTAAGTTTCGCGCCTGGTTATTTTTGCAAAGGGGGGTTTGAATGTGTGTGTGTGGATTGCTCAAGATGGGGTTTGCCTCTCGCTGGACAGACAACCTGCTAACAATAGGGTGACCTCCCAGAAACCTTTAATAGCCACAGATGAACTCGTGTCATGGGGCAGATTTTGGTTTATTTTGCGTGAATGCCTGGAACGGTAATGGTGCGCATTTACGCAGCGTAACGTTAATTTCCAGGCTTGTGGGCTATATCCTCCGCTGCTGGCTTGTGTAAACGAGTGCGGGTTGCGCTGGAGACAAATAGCCAAAGTCACTATGTCTGCAGGATTATTTGGAGAACCGCGCAGCGAGGGTAGGTGCATGCATTTTGTCAAGACAGTTGATCGGTTTTGGCTGTAACTGCGCGTACGGTGCTGTGTGTCGGTGAATGTGTAGTCTCGGTTGATAAGCTGATGGCTTGGTTGATGCTAAACTGGGAATGTATGTCACTTAGCTAATAGTCCAGAGACGCTTGTTGACTCCCTTCAAGGCTATTATCGGCTACCTGTTGTAATGCAATTAGCAAACAGATCCGTATGTTACTTTGTGATATTGTCGGATCTGTTTGTAACACTCCCGCACGGTCGATGCTATGCAGCTTCAATGTAATTATTTGCCACCCTGAAGTGCACGTGTTTACATTGATAACTTACACTGGTAGGGTTGATTGGATCCTCGCAGGACATGTATAGATCAGTGGTTCTCAAAGTGGGGTCAGGGGACCCTCAGGGGTCCTTAAGGGGCTTCCAGCAAATTGAGGAAGAGTTTAATTTCACTATTATTTAATCCACTAGACTAGAAATGATCCCAATTAGAGAATGTCTAAGAATGACTGAGGTAATCACAGGCTTCACTTTCTCCACTATTACCTCCCCACGTACAGTGTAGACAGTTATATAATTCAATACTAAATCAACATCAGAAACCTTCCCATGTGGGAGTCCCTGGAAAAAACCCTATCATTTGGGGGTCCGTGTGTGTCTATTTTAGGCGATCCATGACATGAAACCATTTGAAGCCCTCCTGATAGAGGTGACTTCCAGCACATTTTGCAAACCGTTTCAGCGGAGTCTGAATGAGCTTGACTTGAGCGCAGCCCTCTGCCAGTCTGGCGGACCCTCCCCGTTAAATTCCTCCGTCTGGATGTGAGGCCAGCCGGGGCAGAGGAGAGGAGAGGAGAGGAGAGGAGAGGGGGCTCCCGACGGGAGGAGGAGGAGACTGCTGCTCTTTCATTACTGTGCACCCTGCTACAGGACAGAGAGAGAGAAGACCACTTTCCTCTCGTTAGTAAGGCGCGGAAGTTGAAGGAAACACGATTTGGAGCAGAGGCAGACCAGGAGGCGGGAGGGATAACCGTTATAACGTTATATCACAGCAATATCACAGCCTTTTGTGTGATATACTGTTGTTGATTTTTGCATCAAAATGTATAGGAATACTAGTCTAGTCTATATGGACTGTAGTGGAAGCCTATTATCATCAGTAATGTCGTGGTAAATAATAAAAAAGGTGTGTAAACGATTACTTCCAGTTGGTGATCATTATATAGCAGACAATCTTAAATGTCAAAAAAGTTATGTTTTCAGAAAAACGTTGATTTATGCCTTTCCACCCTTGAAAACCTTATAAGCCCCCTTTAGGCCTACTTAAAAGACCCCCATCTTCATACAGTACGCTATAACTTACATCAGTTTGATACAACTTGATAATGTATAGCCTAAGGATTCAGGTCATAAAGATTTATATTGGCCTGTTGTGTAAACTGATTTTAGGTGGGTTTACTTCCACCTTGGTTATCATGTAATGAAATTGTTTCAGCAGCAGCAGCACTCGTCAGAACCACATTGACGAGTGTTCTCTGTCTTTTATCTTTTGGCAAACCGAAGCAGCGTTAGTCATCTCAGCAAAGCATGGAAAGAAGGTACGTTTAATCAGAGTAGGTTACCTGATAGATTGTGAAAGAAAGAGGGCAAGGAATTAAAGCCATCTGCAACTGTTGGAAACTTGTGTTTGTGTGTGTGTGTGTGTGTGAGTTTTGTCTCCTTCTGTTGTCCCTCCTGGGGCCTCTCTGCAGCCAGCCAGCCAGCCTGTGAGACAAGACAGGAGAGTGTCTGATTCACTAAACAGGCTAACACACACTGGCTGTCCTGCTCCCTCTGTGTTGGGTCTGAGGACGGCGCGACACTGACACACTCACGGACACACGCTCACAGTAATGTGAAACACAGCAGCTGGTTCAGCCAGAAACACTGATTTTTTTTTTTTTTTTTTTTGTCTTTTTGCTCAAGAAATTTGAGAGGTGAGACAGAAGAGGAAGAGTTTATTGTGCTGTTATGGTTCTGTGGACTCTTCTGAAGCCTGTTACTCCGTAGAAAGGATTCACTTAAAACATCCCCGCTGAAACAGTAATGTCATTTGTAACAACATCTCTCCGTCGTCATTCAATCATGTTAAAATAGATCAGGCTGCAACAAGTTCCATTACATATTCAAGTATCTGCCTCAAACGACTGCAGCAATTTCTCAATTTGCAGCACATCATAAGCATTAACAGAAAACAGCATTCTAGTGCACCTTCCTCTGCATCGTTGAACTTTGTAGAAGCAACAAGATAAGGGAGATTAGAAGGGTTAATTGCTTGTGTCTCCCATTTCTGAAGAAATTAGATTTTTCTGTTACTCAACAGTTTAGCAAGTTCCACATTTCTCCCTGCCGTTGTGTTTACTGTGTATCGTCACAGCAGCAGTCACTGCAGCCTGCTAAGTACTTAAAACCTGGCGAACGCTAATCAATGTTTTGACAGCCTGACATTTCGCCTAACTGTTCGCGTTGTATTGTGGAGTGTTGTGAAATACTTGGCGGCTGTTCACTCGACACAGATTCTTGCAGTCTGGTGTCTCGCCATCGGCCTCAACCCACCCACCCACTCACCCACTCCTGTCCCGAGCAGAAGTCAGCCTTTGTTTCTGTCTCTTTCTCTCTCTCTCTCTCTCTCTCTCTCTCTCTCTCTCTCTCTCTCTCTCTCTGTCTCTCTCTCTCTCTCTGTATCACTTGTGGTTCGGCATGCCAGCATCTTTCATCTCGATGGAGTCTTTGTTTTGGTTGTGCCTATTTTGGTCTTTTAATAAGGAAAAAAAGTTTTGTTGCCACGGTGCATTTTAGGGCTAATTTTGAGAAGAAGGGCTTGGAGGGAGACTCCAGAGTGACTGTTTGAAGTGTTCAGTCTGAACTGTGGTTGTAACCTCATGTCAAACAGTTAACTCCTCCTAAATCTTGTTGTAATTCTATCAGCAAGTCTACAGTCAAGCTGTCTTCAAGTTGAGATTTTGTAATAGCAGCCTAATTATACACCTAATGCACAGAAAATGAACCACCCCAGATGTAAACTCATCCTGCTGACTATAATGACACATCTTTTCTGTCTGCCTCTGCTGCCCTTTGTGCAGCAGATTATTTTTTTTGGCATTTTCACCTTTATTAGACAGTTTTAAAGTCGAGAGAGACTGGAAATACTGGGAGAGAGGGGGATGACGTGCGACAATGTCCTGGGCCGGATTTGAACCCAGGACGTTGCGTTTACATGGTACGCACCTTAGACCACTGAGTCACCAGGACGCCCAACAAAAGTTGGATAGTGGTTGCCTACAGAGAAGTTAGAGAAGTGGGCTTGTGACCGGGACACTGCTGGTTCAAATCCCTGGAGTGGCCAAGAAAGTCAGGATGATGATCGTGAATGATGTTGCTGCAGTTGTTTGAGTCCTTGAGCACGTTATTTAACCTCCAC
This sequence comes from Centroberyx affinis, assembly GCF_046629955.1. Taxonomy (NCBI): domain Eukaryota; kingdom Metazoa; phylum Chordata; class Actinopteri; order Beryciformes; family Berycidae; genus Centroberyx; species Centroberyx affinis. Next base: position 124,405 of record NW_027280623.1, on the reverse strand, counting down.
TGGCACAACGGTGCGGCTCAGCGGCCAACCGTAGAAGACTGCGGTTGCACCGAGCGGCTCCCAGGTGTGAATATGTTTAACTGTTTGAATGTGAAACAGGGCGGTGCTGTAAGAGAACGCTTGCACTCAGCAAAACCCTTCCCTGAATAAATAAAGGTTAAAAAAAAGATTTTGCATATGTTAAACCTCTCTAGCTGCCACAGTCTTTGGAAAAGGTCCGTGCACTGTCTGATGTTACATGATTTTGCCTTGAAATCAGTAGTAAAGTGCTGCGGCGCGGTGTTGTGTGTGATTTGTTGTGGTGATGACATACACCTGACTAGCTGGTAGGAGGTCGGGACAACATCAACCGAACTCCCTTGTCTTAAGAGCCTCGCTTCAACCTGGAGCTCGCCCCGGTGTCAGGGGGCCCGGTCCTCTAAAAGTGCTTTTTCTGAGATGAGAGAGCGAGAGAGAAGCGGAGTGCAGGGAGGGAGAGTGAAGAGAGAACTCGCTGGCCTACCCTGTCACTGGCTCATGCATGTTTGATTTGATGTTCTTTGAGAAACGAGTGCAGGGGACGTCACAATGGCCATGTCCTGTTCCCATCCGTAGAGAGGCTGGGGCCCTTGAATCATAAATGACACCCAGCCTCACCAGGAACAATATGAGAGTCAGAGCCCGCACAGGGAGAACAAAATGTTCCCTCTATCCATCCATCCATCCGCCCACCGCTGCCGCCTGCACTCAAGACTTCTCACCATCGCAAGCAATTACCCTCACTTTTTTTTTACTGCTGATGAAATCCTCACAGAGCCTGTCTCAGCTGCATTTGTGTGTGTGTCTGTGTGCATGTCTGTGTCTGTAAGAGAGAGAGAGAGAGAAAGGGGGAGTGGGAGAGAAAAGAGAAAAAGAGATAGTATGTGTCTGAGTGAGTGGCATTGGCGTGTGTCTGTTTGGCTTGTAAATCCTGTTTAAGCTAAACAAACTCATTGTCCTCATCCTCCAACTGGGTGCTGCTGTGTGTGTTGTGTGCTCTTCCCCTCCCTCTTTTCCTTTCTCTCTCTCTCTCTCTCTCTCTCTCTCTCTCTTCTCTCTCTCACTCCTTTGAGTTGTAAGTACAGTCACTAATTAGTCCCCTCTCCCTCTTCATGCTGGGTCAGTGGGTTTATGGTTTCAGCACTGAACTGTTGTGTTTGCCTTGTCTCTCCTGATACCGGAGAGCGCCGGCAAGTCAGTGCACACTGCAGCCTCCTTCAAGAGGTCTCCACACCTTCCAGAGAGTCCCATGGGTCGACTTGCCAGCCAGCCACTCAGGACGCCGCTTGGGCTCTCTGTGAAACGCACTATTTGCGTAGTGCTTGAGTTCTTGCCAGGCATTAGACTAACCAGTCCAGCAAAGAGCCGAGCCTGTTGAGTTGAGTCAATAAGCTAAAACCTGTTATGTTTTCAGACAACAGCAATTAATCGTGTTTTAAGTTGAAACAGATCCAAGTGAACGGTGTGTCCTACACTATAACGTAATGCTACACTGTTTAGTTACACTCTACATAGCACACTGTGAGCCTTTCTAGCCTGTAATGAATCTTAATAAAAGGGAATATGCTGCATGCTCTGTTTATAATAGCGTATGTGCTTCATAAGCAGACTCTTGTCTAGCCGGTGCTGTAGTCTCTGCGTCTGTACTGTGGTGCTGATTTTTCTAGTGGAGGTTTGCGTGGGAGATGGAGAGTGATGGCAGAGACTCTCTGAAGGCGGTAGAATTGTCTCCAATATGGCCTCCGGGGATACATACTTCCTTGTTTTCTGACAAAGTAAATTAACTAGGATTTACTAACGCACAGGGACAGTATTTATTCTTTGCCTGCAATGTCAGTTATGAGGAGGAGTGGGAGTTGTGCAATGTCTTCTCTCAAATAATGCGAAACCTGCCCTACAAATAGTACAAAAGCTGGAGTGTGGTCCATTTGGATTTTTTTTTTAAATAGACCTGTATGACATCCATATAAAAAACATTTATTTTTGTGGATGTAATATGTAATAGACGCTGATTTCCAGTTGTGCATTTGCTCTGTTAATGAAGCCAGTTTTGGTTGTTATGGGCAGCCCAAAATCATATTGACATATAATCTGTGCTCTTCTACCCTAGTCTCACCCCTTTTCCCACATTGCCCAATGACAGAGAAAGTCTATTACTGTGTGTATGTGTGTGTGTGTATGTGTGTGTGCGTGCGCACGCCCATTCGGTGCCCTCCCCTCGTTTTGACACTGGCGGTTGAGCCAGGCGCTTTCCCAGGGTTCTAAGGGCTGACATCCCTTTCATTTCCCCGCCTGGGCAGCTCAGATAAAGGGGCATATTTTAAACCTCCGTGTGGATACACCGACTGTAAAGAGAGACGGGCCGGTGGGCTGGGGCAGAGTTACAGCACTAACTCCACAGACAGAGAGAGAGTGGAACGGAGAAGAAGGGGGCGGATATTGGGGGTGATGAGGAAGGAAGCAAGTAAGGAAGGAAGGAATGTGAATGTAAAAATCCACTTCATTAGCAGTTACTTAAAGCAGGTTAGGCATGCAAAACAACAATCTACGTATGTAATCGCTTTGCAATCTATGGATCAGGAAGAAAGAAAGAATGAAAGAAAAAAAGAAAGAAGTAGTATAGCTGTCTGAAGACCTACGTTAGAGTTTTTTAACAACACAACAGAAATTGCTAATGTTATCTGCAATCGCACAGCAGATAACCTACCATCTCCCTTGTTTATCCCTGGTCTATTAGAGGGGCAATGTGTTTCACCACTTTTTTCTAATCTCCCCTATTACAAGTACGTCCTCCTAGCAAACCAAAGCCATGGTGGAAGCCATCGTTTATCATATCAGTAATGAGTCCAGGCTAATCGTGTGTATTCCGGAGACAGCAATGATACACTGCATGGCGCTTGCCAGGGATCAGCCTCTAAACAATGTTTATCATTGTCTCCCAGGGCTCTTTAATTATCTGGCAAACGTTATTGGCAAAACAGCAAGGGTCTCTGTATTTTATGATTTAAAAGATTCTTGGATACCGTTCACAAGTAAGGGTGCCACAGCAAGAAAAGGAAATTGAGATTTTTTTTCAATTACTACTGTAATTAAGTAGCTTTTTGGTGTTCTTTGGAGTATTTATTTGGAAAGAAGTAATGTTGCTTTTACTTAAGTATGTGTTGACGTAAGTTTTATACTTTGCTGCATTTTAAATCACATCTGTCACAGAGTATAATTTTTGTAGGCTCTTCATGCACCAGAAACTGGCTAATTTATGAGAGATGAGTGAGGGAAACAAGGTAACGGAAAGTCAGTGAATGTCATCAGATCCAGATCACCTCCCTGGCCCTCACACATGGCTTTGGCCCATTTATATTTGCAGTTCTGAAAGCACTGACTGTGGAGTATGTTAGTGAGGAGAAGAGCGATGGTCTGTGCAGAAACCACCTCTAACTCATCTCTAAATTGTTGCTGATTCATATTTTCTAATTAAAAGAACCTAGTTTGACCCGTCCTTTCATCCTTTTAGCACTGCATGGCCAAGATCATATGTAATAACTGATCATGTGAAAAAATGCTGTGTTTTGAGTTTGTGTGACTCAGTAACTTTTATTTTGAAAACACTTTAAATGAGCTATTTACCTTTTCCTCAATAGAGTTTACTTCTACTCAAGTACAGCAAAGTTAACAGAACTTCTACTGGAGTATTATATTTTGGTATTCTTCCCACTCCTGTGCACTACTGAGTTAGAAAAATGTACGGGTTTTTAAATGGATACTGGTATGAAAATCTTCTGTTAAGATCTCCCCTATGTCTGCTGCTATTACTCCAGATTACATACATTAGCAGCATCTAATAGAATTATTACAATCTCAGCCATATTGCTTTCACAGCCATCCCATAACCTCCACTTGGCTGGCTTGTGGGAGCTGAGTGGAAACTGAATGGCATGTGTTGACATTGTTAAAGATACACGTGAGGAGATCACACGTTTCATGTCTGAGTCATGTATTTGGGAGGGGGGGGGGGGGGGTGAGGGGGGGGGGGGAGGAGGGGGGTGGCGGCCATTCCAGAGCCTGGCCAACAACATCTTGAGGCTGTTGCTCAATCTCCCTGTGCCTCCCTACCCACTAATAAGTGCGGCTGTGACCTGAATGGAGCGAGCCGATGTCTAAGTCTGTGTTGTGAGTGCGGTTGCTGCTGATGGTCAACAACAGCAGCAGACAGACGTGGCTCTGAAATATGAATTAGGGCCAGACGGTCTGTTACCGTACCCCCCCCCACCCCCTCCCTCTACACCCGCCCCTCTCCATCCATCCCTGCTTGTCAAGTCTCTGCGACCATGTCTCCCCTGGATATCAAATCAGCATGATTGTATAACAAGAGAGGAGGTGTGTGCTGACGGCGGTCTGCATGAAATCACCTTTGGTCTAGCTGTGTGTTTGTGTGTGTGCATGTTGCTGTGTAATGTGTGTGCGTGAGTGAGTGAGAGAGAGAGGGAAGGAGAGAGAGAAAGAGGGGGGTGGGAGGTGAGTGGTGGTGGCTTGGGGTGAGTTCCTGCCCTGATTTTCTCTGGAATTCCTTTGTTTTTGGAAGCCAGAAAGGGGGAAACTGAATCTGCGTAGCCCGAGGGTCTCTGCTCCTTGAGAATTCTCTGCACACATCTCTCTGCCGCCAGCTCTGATGGTTTTAGGGGTGGCTCTGTTTTCAAAGCCGGGAACAGCCAAGGTGTTTTTCACCTTCCAGAAAGAAGAAAAAAAGAAAGAAAAAAAATTGACGACTGCACCAGGCAAAGAGTTTCAGTTCAGGAGAGACTGATGCTACTCAAACATAAATTTGCTGTATATTTCAGGGCCGCTGAAATGAAAGTTGAAGATAGATGCTGTCACTCAAGAAGGAAAGGCTATCTTCCTATGAATATGAATGGAGAACACTTCTCTCCTCTTAACCCCACATACGCAAACAGAAAAGAGCACACACACAAACACACACACACACACACTCACATATCTTATTTGAATACACTGATAAAAATAAAGTGATAAAAGGATTGTAGTGGAATGATTGCCTAATGTTTTCCATCTCTAATAATACTCCTAAGTAGGTTAACAACTGTTTCATGGCCATTTGAAGGTGGCTGCTTTAACGTTGTTGTTAGCTGCTCCTGCAAACTCAAAAGCAGTCACACAAATTTCACCTCATATTCATGGCTCATTGAATCTGATAAACTTTGGGTAATGGTGTTAAATTTGTACAAAAGTATCTCCATTTACTCTGTGCCACCGCTGCTGTTTGGTTTTCCGTGACCAGATCCTTATCTGGGGGCTGTCGCTTTAAGTAACTAACTTCCACAAAGGAGAGCTTTTCCCTCTCGTTTGAAGGGGGCTCGTGTTGAGCGAGGGGGAATTGAATAGGCTTGTTGCCTGCCTCTATTGAGCCAACTTCATTCTTTGCTGTCCCCTGGAACAGACAGGAGGGGGGCCGAGGCGAGAGGAGGTAAAGGAGGTGGCAGAGGAGGAGGAGGAGGAGAAGGAGGAGGAAGACTGATCACGTGAGCAATAATTGTGTTCGTGCTGGTCTCCTTTCAGGCTGTCACAGTAAATCTGTTTGACTTGTCACTTTGTAAATCATTACGAAGGCTAAAAGCCTCTCTATTGGATTGTGGAGGAAGGGGGGAGGCAGCAGGTTTCCTTTGTGCCTCGACGATGATGATAATCAAGTTTGTTTCTGGCCATCCTGCTGTGAGGCTATAATTAGCTCCCTTCTTCTCTCTTCTCATCTCTTTTTGCATGTTGCTCCTCAAAGGGGAAGTAGAGTGGGAGAGTCTTTGTGCGGAGGTCATATGTTGAGTTTTGCCTCACAGATGAGTGTGGAGGCATCAATGCTTTCTGAAGACTCTCTGCTTCTGTTTCATCTGCCTTTCTACTGTCGACTCGGAGCGCGCTGTGGAAATAAGGCTCGTGCGTTTTTCTGCCTGGTACAGAAGTTCATTATTCAGCGTGTAACAGCTCCGCTTGTGCTAAACTGATTTAAAGGAGCACTAATGGTGATTTAGTGCATGTAAGGTCTCCTGTTCCTTCCCCCCGGGTCAGCCAGGGTGAGATGCACTGCTTGAGGTATGCCTAAACTCGTAGTGTCACTTTCTGACCAAACCGGTTGTCGTCTTGACAGAAACATGACAGGGTACATCTCGTCCTGCGCGGCATGACGTGTGATCAACGCACAGCCTAGGACAACTTGCCTAAACCCCTCCTCCTCCTCCCTCCATATTTTCCTCCTCCTCTTTTTCTCTCTCTTCTTCTGTCCCTGTGTTTTTCTTTTTCCTCCTCTCCTTTTCATGCCATCCATCTTCTCTTCTGTGCTCATGCATCCCCCGCCTCTCTCCTCTCTCTCCCTCTGCTTTTTTTTTTTTTCTTCTTCTTCTTTGGTGTGTGTGCCAGCAGCACTCATGCCTGGAACAGAGCGCCAGGGCAGACATCTGTCGCACAGTGTCCCTGATCTGATCTGTGGCTCGAAGCATCGGGGTCACGAAGAGTAGCAGCAGCCAGCACAGACACAGTGGGAGAGAATTCAAGAGCTCGGTCCCTGTCTCTGTCTCTTGGTTCTCCCTCTGTCTCTTACTGTCTCTCTGTGTCTCTTCCCCTCTTTCTCGATGTCTCTCTCAGTCTCATTAAAATTCACGTTGCAAGCAGCCACACACACCAGGGTATTAAGCTGTTTGCTGTCTCTATGTGGAGCGTCTGTCGTGTGGACTATGTGGCACTAAGACCTGGCTGGCAGTGTCCCATCTCTTCCTGATAAAGCTCTCTCTCAGACTCACAGGTGCAGGGTGCCGACTGAAATGGCAGTTTTATCAGGCTGTTACTCAGCTGTGATGATGTGCAGTTGATCTAAAAGGCGAATTTTGACAGTTAAACTGGAACTTTGTGCTTGGGGCAATACCATTGATGCCAAAAGGAGTGACAAATTTGAATAAAAGAATTTTAATTGTGGTTGTAAGATTGTTAGAGAGAGAGGAGTGGTTTGACATGCACTGTGTCTGCCAAGTTTGATACCTCACACTCTCTGGAGCGAGGTTAAGGCCTGCACATTGATTCTTCTCAGTTTTTGACAGTTATTTGGGGTTGCAACTCACATCAGGTGAGTTCATGCCAATGATAGATGATCAAATGTGTGGGGTCTGATAAATGCAATTCATATCGCATGTAAGGTGATACTCAGCAGCGTATCGTATGTTCGTGGGAAAATGTTAAATGCTGAAGAAGGATTGTCATCATTAAGATAAAATAGTAGCCCGTCTCATTAACTCAAAGCCCCGGGGATATTTGGCTCCGCACAAAGCTCTTGACTGACTGAATCTGAAGATGCGATTCAGCTCGTCTGACATGAGTCAACAGCATATCAAAGGAAAAGGTTAGCGCACGTGTGACGAGCAGATTAGTCCCCTGTATGACGCCTGTCCCCTTTCAAAATGAATATCTTAACATTTTGTTTACTTATTGTAACTCACTGAGATGGAAATCAGGGCTAGATTAGATACATGGCAGCCACGTTTGTTATCTTTTCAAAGCTAATTGAGCTGTGACACTTAGTTGGCTGGAGCCTGAGCCTATGATGGCTCCATAGTCTGAATGAAGATAGCATTTTAAGTACAAGTAACAGGAAGATCAATATTGAATGTTTGATCATTACAAAGAGGTCAGAATGAGCGAGTGAATATACACAGCCTGTTGTATAGTCCATCCTTCAATAGCACTACTGGTGTATTTTTATTTTTCGGTGGAGGTGTGAGGCATCACTGGTTCAAGATTAGAACAGCTCACCTTATATGACCAGACAGACCCGTGGCCAGTGTAAACTTTATAGACATAAAAAAAAACTAGCTACTCTGCAAAATTCAGATAACATTCACTGAGCAAATATTAGCTGGCTGGCTCTGTACATTAATTTTCTTCACTTACCACGGCCAGTGCTTACAGTGTGCCATGATAAATCACTCTTTCATAGGTTCCTGGTGGTGCTCGATGACATCCATTCAACCTCTGGCTAATGATTATTTGTATGTATCTCATTATATCACCAGGGAAGTGCGTATCTTCCACACATGCCTTTCTATCAAAGCTGAAAATGAAGCTCAGGCTTTTCAGTGACAGACCGTCAAAATTGCCTGCAGCTTGTCAGAACATCCATTATAGTTACAGCCTGTGTTTATTTTTCTTATTCGAGCATGTCTCTGTCAAAGTTTTGATGTTTTTATTAAAAGCAGAGGCTTGTGTCCTAAATCCAGATGCAGCCCACTTAGTTTTGCACCTTTCTCCCAACAGGATCCTCTGTGTGTCCTCTCTGTGTTCATGCGCCCGTTCCAGCCGCCTGGAAAAGGTGTTTTTTACCGATGACAGGCAAGGTCGGGCCAATGAAACAGGACAGAGGGAGTGGGGGAGTAAGGGGAGTAAGGGGAGGAGGGTGGGGGCAGAAGGAGTGAAGGGGAGAGAGAGAGAGAAAGTGAAAGAGAGAGACTGCCACTGCAGCTCTACCGGTGTGCCACCCGCTACTTGGTTGCAGCTACAAATCAAATAGAACTGAGTAGCTACTGGCGCTGCGCCATGACACTGATCACTGGCACACAGAACGCTGTCAAAACCATCTTGATGGGTAATTAGGAATACTCTATCATTTCTGCTATCACTTAGCCGCGCCGCCCCATGTTGGCTAGTGTGTGTGTGTGTGTGTGTGTGTGTGTGTGTGTGTGTGTGACCTGCAGGGCTGTGACTGCGGGATTGTTGGGGAAGAGGGAGTGATACTGTAAATAAGTACATTTCACACAATGTGGCCCCAGCTGGGTGGACTTTGAGATAGAGGGATCTTAGCTGATCCCTTGAAGTCAGTCCAAAGCTACCAAAAATAATGCACAAACTCAACTAGCTGACTCTGGTGTGTGTGTGTGTTTGTGTGTGTGTGTGTGTGTGTGTACAAATGCACATACAGTGCAGTGTGTAACCTTGTGGTTGTTTAAAGGGTGGCAGCAGTGTTATGACTCTTTGTGAGTGTTGCTGATGCGCATCGTGTCCTGTATGACTTTGACCAGCTAGGCCTTGCAGCTTAAAGAGCAGAGACAGAGGGACAGAGAGATAGAGCTTAAAACAGCAGAGAGAGAGACTAAAAACCGAGGAAGGCAGGATGTTTTCTCCCCCCTATGATTTAAACATTTAGAATTTTCCCATTAACCCTCATCACTCACAACAAGACCTCAGCTAAAATGCCTACTTTTACACTTGCGCTGTGAACAATTTTGCAATTTGAGCCGTTATTATCCTAATTTGCACGAGAGAAAATGAGAGAAAGGGAGAGCGCATTGTGTGCCCTTTGATTAAGTGGGATGTTGAATGTGGGCCCTCCACCTTCAAGAGAGATTTGATACTTGAGGGGCTGAAGTGTTTTTGATGGAAACCCCATGAATGATTGATAACAGGAGGAGAGCGGTTAAAAATCTCCCTGCTCCAGCACCATCAATTATTCAAAGCTCTCTCCTTGTATTTTGGTGGCACATAAAATATCAGTCACCATCTTGAAATCTTGATTTGATAATATCTGTCAAAGGAATTAGGGTTTTGTATTGATTTGTTCCCCCTCTTAAAAGTCTCTTCACCCATGGCATGTCTGGTGCGCATTTTAAAGGGGATGCTTGCAACAGCTTGCAACTGTTGGCAACAGTTTGTCTCTCGTAGCTGCTCTCATTATCAAAGGAAAGTGTTTCTAGGCCTTTCTCTAGACCTCATTTACAAAATGCTCCTTCACTTTTTAGGTTTTTATTCCATCATTTCAAAGAATATGAACAAAAGATGTCTATAGCTTGCATACTGTGGGTAATAATAGAAATTAGGTTAGATTAAGGTTTTGATATATCACAGAAAATTTGAGGAATTTTCATATCATGACTTAGGCTTGAATATGATCGTCAGCAGAAAATTTGTGCTTGAGAAACTTTTCTAAATGATGTCTCTTGTCCAGTTCCCCCTCCCAGCAGCTTCCGGGCCAGCTGGCTTTATGCCAAGACAGAAACATATAAAACATTGCTATTCTACTAGATATCTGGGCTTTACCTTGAGATGTCTGTGCGCCAACATGATAGCGATAACTTCATAGCTGGAATGCGTCACTTCTCCCTACATCCGTGTTGAATATTAGAGTCACGTACACGCGGTGCATGTCGAGTATAAGGTTGAGGGACTGAGTGGATGTCTCGAGTGATGCCGGAGCTTCGTGTCAGGCGGTGTGAGTGCGTGTCAGTGGAGCGGAGAGTGCAGTAGAAGTTCTGTGGGGCTGAGTGGTGATTTAAGTTGCATCGAGATGAGCTGACAGGCCTGCAGGGTTCTCTGTGTCACAGCCAAGGTTCCCATCAGTCCTTGCAGAGGGAATTCTCTCGGAAAGCACCGCTGTACTTCCACACCGGAGACCTGATTAAGTCTTTATGCTGCGTGTGGCAGCCGCGGAGCAGAGCGGTCGGCTATTCTGCTCAAAGTGCTCCAAGGCTGCTTGAAGGCACGCGGCGGTAGATGTTCTCTTGACATTTCAAGTGGTTGCGGAACCGTCTCGAATGTAATGATTATTGGCTGCCATTAGCACAAAGAATGCCTGCCAGTGCTTCCATTTGACGGCGCTGTTCTGTTTATGCGTCATCTGAGTGACACCCTCATTTACTGGTGTCAATATTCGAGTTACTCATTGACTACAAATGGAGCCCTGCTGACCTGTGTGTATGCGTTTTTTCCTTTCAGTATTATACAACAACCGCAGTCCCTTGAGATGAGCAGAAAGAAATATCAAATGCCCATAAAGAATTGGAAAGTAGATCAAAGTGGTAGGGTGTAAAGATAGCAGTGATTCAAGATATAAAAGGTGACATTAAATGAAAAGAAACAACAAAGTGAGGGCCGTTCTTCCTCATCTCCGGTTATCTCCGCAGCGATCGGCGTGTCTCATCATGGCAGCAAAGCACCGTGCGCTGCCCGTCTTGTGTCAACAGTGATGTATTTACATAAGCTGTTTCCCCGTTGGCCATGGCTTCTGTGCTGAGAGCACCAGGAGCAGCAGTGGTGAGGCGGTGTGATTAGATTTACAGATGGAGATTAATGCGAACAGAGGTAATGGCACAAAGGCATAAATCACGAGGACGAGGCTGGAGGCACTGTGCTTGACCTTTTGAATGGTGATAATGATGCTGGAGTCAGATACACTCCTACTGGGGCTGCAGTGCCGACGTGCCTAAGTATAGACAAAGCTGTCATAAATGGACAGTTTGCGTGCGTGTACGAGTGTGTGTTGGGAACCAAGCGGTAATAGGTGGAGCGGTCAACACCGCAGTTCATTTTAGATGAAAGGCCTTGTCTAAGGATAGCGTGTATGAAGCTGTCACAACATTACACACTACGAAATGAAGGGAATGAATGAATACACACACTTAAACACACACAGCGCAGAGCACAGCACGCTGATACCTGGCGCACGGCCTCTTTCTGAAAGTGGGAAGTGAAACCTGTTTGTCTGTCTGCCTGTCCGTCCATGCACTGCAGAGCATCAGCAGGGTTATTAGAAGAGCCCTATGGCTGCCACTGATAAGGCCTGTATGGGTGCTGCCACTGACAGCGCTGCCTGCGTGGCAAACACAAGTGGCCTGGCCGGGGGATTACTGCCTGCTGCCATTTCTGCTGATGCCTTTCTTTATGTTATCCTCTCCAGTCAGACGTGCTGCATTTGAATAACTTGGCTGATGTTGTAGAAATGGAACTCCTCGAAATCTCCACCTGCATACAAACGGGAGGTGCACACACATAAGCGCGCACACACACTCACACATACCCTTGCGCTTACTCGCGGAGGCGTCCGCACACATTCACACACATAAGGTTTAAGACGCACATTTAGACTTTCTCTGTTTCTTAGCCTCCCTCTCTCCCTCTTTTCTTCCCTCCTGCTCTCCACAGACTAATGGCCACAACTGGTTATTTACATGCTCTGTCACTTACTGGGAGGAGTGATGCTGATGGGTTAGGAGGCTCACTAATCCACTCTGCTGCTGTCATTAGAGAGAAGCAAACAGACTATTACCACCTCCTCCTCTCGCCGCTCATCATAAAGCCTGCCTGACCCTCAAACACACACATACACGCACACACACAAACACGCATACATGCACGTGCACACTCGCACACACACAGGCGTGCGGCTGTGATAGAGAGTGCCTCTTGTTTCTCTAGCGCTACCGAGTGGAGCACTGCTTTGGTAATTGATCCTGTTTGGTACATAGGGGAGAGAGAGACGGAGAGAGAGAGAGAGGGAGAGAGAGAGGCCCTAAGCGTTGTCAGTTTGCTGCATTAATTTTTCAACCGCGGCCAGCGAGACCGGGGGGACAGAGGAGGGGCCCACCGCAGAGCTTGCTCAGAGGAACCGTACTGTACCTAGAGCTGCTGCTTTGTCTGCCTACTAGACATACAGTACTGCTCCTCATGCTGAAGTATATGCATTTCCCCAAGACGCAATTACAGTTCGAATCTGAGTAAGTACCGACAGCAGCTCGGTCCCAGCCTCCTGCTGATGACATATTTGTTTTTCCTCCTCCTCTCCCGTGGCTCTGAAATAGCCTTCTGGTGGTTGTGTGACTCCTGCCTCTTTGTCGGGGCGTTTCTGCCTTCTCATGCTGTACAATATGTGTGGCTGATAATAGGCAGACCACACTCTGTGCCGTTTGATCCCAACACTGGGCTCTGGTCGCTGACTCACTGATGATGTCACCAAGGCGGCCAAGAAGGAGGACTGGACAGGAAGCATGAAGAGTCTGTTTTTGAGTTGCTACTTCTACTCGCCACTGTAGAGATGATTGTTATTATTGAATATCAGTTCTGTTCTGTTCTTTTGTGTCCTCTTCTTCTCTGTTCTGCTCTGTTCTGTATTGGAATGCTCTTATCCCCCAGATAAAAACAGATAAACAGCACCAATCTTATCACAATGCCGGTGTTTGACTCCTTGTTAAACGGAAAGGATACTAGCGATTTCTATTCCCGTCAGAGACACAGCGGAGAACACTTCTTCGTGAGTCATGAAGAAGTGGCCTCACTCACACAGGACGTCACTGCTGACATTTGTTGGTGATATGAGTCACAGTTTCTTGCTTTTATTTATTATTTCCTCAGCAATTTGTGTGTGACACATTTCATTTAGCGTGTCTAATGCCTAGCGTCCACTGGGAGACTTACGGTAGCCTGGCAGCCGCTCACAGCCCCTCACAGACGTCAAGTGAAGTATCTAGAAATGCGTTGTGATGATATGTTAAGCACACTGTGGGGACAGTGCTGCCTATAGGCTATTATGCAAGAGTTAGTCATTATCATGTCTTATGATTGGCTGAGAGGCATTAAATTGAGTGCCAGTATTTCATGACAATGTTGTAACTTGGCAAAAATAACACCTCAAATCACTTTCATTTATTTATTTATTTAGCGATACATTTCTCAAAGATATCACTTAATTACTTTTCAAAGGATGATGCTTACACACACTTCATCATCCTTTTCAAAAGATGAAGAAGTATTGAGCAAGTATTGACTGTAGATTATTATCACCCAGTCCCGTTTGTGTATTATTGCTTAAGTATTTTTTTTACCCTCCAAGCTTGACCGTTTAACCTTAACGTTACAACATACCAAACATCATAAAAGGATGGGTTGGGCCAGAGATGCACTGTGTGATTTACAGGCTTTGTCAGGTCACACAGGTGAGAGTCCTCTCTTTACCTCACCTCTGTTCTTTCCCATCCAACAGGTGTGTTTTCTCTCTCAGCTCTGATTCCTCTGCCCCTCCTATCCTCTCACCCTCCCTCCAACCCAGCTAGCCAGGACAGGCCTTCCTCCACTCCAAAACCATGATTGCATTCTTGAGCTATTCCACCCCCCTCCTTCAGAACATGAGCTCTCCGCATCTCGCTTCCTTTCAAGTAGAGGCTGCCGGCCGCGTTTCCCCTTTGAAGATATAATCTTGGAAAACACAGAGACATCTCCGGGATTATCTTAAATGTCTTCAGTATGTCAACAGCCTAGCCCTGTTTCAGCAGCGCTGGTTGTTTAAGGGGTCGGCTGTAATGACAGCCAAGGAAGACGTTGCTCCACAGGTAATCATAGGGTCAACTCCACTGACTCCTATCAGGCCAAACCCCCTGCTGTTTGAATGAGATGATAACAGACATGTTGAAATGACATATTTCCCCATGTGGCGAGGCTGTGTTTACCATCGAAGGTAATGGTAGGCAGTGAAGCTCTCAATGACAGACGGTGTTGGAAGGTGAGGCTCATTTATCTCATGGCATTTTCCAAAATGTTATGGAAATCATTAGGGTGCAACATCATAACTAAGCATACACAATAAGATGAGAAGCATCGTTGAGCACTCACAAGAGGGAGGGTTACTATACACCAAATTAGAGGCACATAAGTGGGCGCTCCTCGAAAAGGATCTTGACTTTGTAATCATATCAGATGTTATCGGGAGGAGATTTTAGGAAGGGTAAGTGCTCGAAAACTAAATCAGAGAGAGGCTGCCTAGGGAACACGTTGTTATCATAATTACCTGCAGAGCGATGACTGCAGAACCGGTGTTGATGTTGTTGCGTGGCCGCCCTCTTCTTTCTCCAACAAGGCTGTCTTGTGTGGGCTGCTGCCTGCTTCAACATCTCTTTGTGCTCCGTTCGGTACGTTTTTCGGGCTGGGGTTGGGTGGGGAGGGGGGTTCGGGGGCCAGCTGGGAACAGAGACTGCAGGCCAAAAACACAAATATTGTTTTGGTGAGATCTGGGTCGGAGATTCAGGATGGACTTACGTCAGCGTGTACGTGCAGACGCTGGCAAGCTCTGGAGCTGGTCCCGGGAGCAGAGGCGAACCAGAGACCTCATCTTCTCCATTTCAAACAACAGCCTGCTGCTGCCGGCGCACACCGCCTGCCTGCATGGGTTTTTATTACAAATGATCTGTTTGAATGAAATGCAGCCCCAGCTCCTCACTGCTGGCATTTAAGGTGGAGGAAATAACAGATGATGATATCAGAGAGTGAGAGAGAGAGAGAGAGTGAAAGAGAGAGAGACCACTCGAGGAGGAGAAACACTTGACCTGTTTGTTTGGGGAAAATGGTATTCCTCTGCTAATTTCCTCCTGATAAGTATCTGACAGCTCATAGTAAAGTGTTTTATCTTGGCTAGAGGGAAATGGCTTCTCTTGCTCACAGTGCCAATCGATTTCAGAGACTCTCCTGCTTTAAATTGCATTCTCTGGTTTTGGAGTTCTTCTATTTGCATAGAGATAATCAATTACATATATTAGCCTACCTCTTTTAGCTTAACATGGACTTTCTTCTTTCTCTGCCTCTCTCCAGACACTGCTGCAAATTCTCGCTCTTTCCTCTTCCACCTTACATCATTGACTGCTGTTTGCAGTGTTGGGGGGCATTGATTTTTACTGCTCTCCCTCTCTCTCTGGTTTAACAGTTGATGAGTTGTGTTAAGACGCCCAGGGACAGCCCTGCCTGTTTTAAGGAGATGAGGTTGGCTTTTATAGCCCTCCTGCTTCCTCAGCCTTGGATGATAAGTGTGTGTGTGTGTGTGTGCGTGTACATGCGTGTGTATGTACACGTGTGAGCGAATCTATCTGTGTGAGCAGAGCAGCCGCTTGAGACTAGGATTCCCCCCAGGAAGCTAAAGTAAACGTTGTGGTGTTAAGGGCTTTTAACTGGGAAGCTTGGGCTTTGTCATCTCTAGCATTTGAATCACTGTAAAGACTTTGTGCAGAAAATTGGTTTATCTCAGTAAATGAACAAGCCCATCATCAGATACGATTACCAGGATTGAAGTGTTAAGAGAGTATACCAAGCAAGATTATGAAAGAGGAGACGGCTGGCTCTAGCAGAGAGTTGACAGAGTGTTTAGATTTAAAGGTGACAGGAATTTTAGTCTCTGGGAGGCACCTATATCCAACACACACACACACACAGACATACACACACAGACACGCATAGCACTCAAAAGTCATGGATACAGACACAAACCTCATTTAACACGATTAGTTTCTTTGAGGATTTTACCGCAGCCTCTTATATCTGGGATGAAAGAGTTCACACTCCTGACAGGAAAGCGACTGGAGTCTGCAGAAGCTATGAACCACTCAACTTTTGACTGCAATATTCTCCACATTATCAAGGAACACATTGCTTTGTGCTGTGTTGCTCTCAACACCATATGTAGTGTGCTGCTCAAGTGGTAGCAATTTCCTTGTAGTTTCGTGTCTCCCATGCAGTATTACAAGTGAAACTCGATTGCAGATCTCCGCTTGATGTTCTAGTGCATTTATTTTCTCATAAACGTTTGCGTTTTTCAGTGATTGCTCCCCGGCAGTTTCCAATATGCAGAAATGCAACACCCTCCCACTATCTCTCTCTCTCCCACTCTCTGGCAATGAAGCCTGATCTCATTTCAGAGTATGAAAGAAAAAAAAGTTTGCTTAATATTACTCCAACATGAAGTCAGCCGAGTTTAGTTTACTTGTGCTGCTGAATGATGTCACTCTGGAATGGAAGACTTTGCTTTTGAACCAGAGATGTTGTGAGCAATTAAAAAAATCAACTCCATTAAAATATAATTACTGTGTTTTCAGAGCTCAACATATGGGCAAGTTAACAACATGATATTGTAATCTCTCCCTACTAAATCCAGCTCCCCCATCGCCTTTTTTTTAATTTTTTTTTATTTTTATTTACTTAACAAAAATAACAATACAACACAAAACACACAGAAACGACAGAAAAAAACAAACATGTACAGATATCAGAAAAGAGAAGAAAAATACTGTAAACATAACAAATGTAAAACAAAGTAGGCTATATTAACTAGACAGAATGGAGATCACAGCCCAGTTATGAAAAAAAAAGGTAGAAAAAGTCTAACTGATATAAACAAATGCAGGTATAGTCATATAAGCTTATACATAAATAAAACGTATAAAGTTACATAAAAGAACAGAACATAATAAAGTATTATACACTCCATTTACAGTTTTTATAAATAAAGCCAATACAAAAGGCAAAAAAAAAGTGAAAAACAGGAAAAGACGAATACAAAACAGGACATATCAAAGCTCAAAATCCCATGCCTTTATAACTGATAGTTTTTTTCCCATTTACCAGTAAAAGCAAGTCCCTTACCTTTCCCTCTCATAATTAGCCTTTCCAACAAATAGTGATGTTTGAGGAAGGAAATAAATGAAGCCAATGATAACTGTTTATTTGGAGTATTAAATATGTAAAGTTTGCCAAGCAATACAATTGTATTCAATAAAGTATTTTGGTCGTCATGAACTCCCCACATAATTGTGAGAGGGGTCAAAGGCAAGAAAATGGCTTGTGGAAGTAACCAATCCGCCACCTGCTGCCAAAACGATGCAACAAGTGGACAGTACCAAAATAAATGCATGGCATCCTCCTCATCAGAGCAAAATCTACAAAAGCTTTCATCAATTATCTTCCACAACTTAAGCATTCTCCTTGTAGGTAATATCTTATAAAACATTTTCAACTGAAAACCCCATAAATGGGTGGAAAAGGATGTGCTATAAAAGGAGTTAAAGATTCTAAACCAAGGAAGTGGCATATCAAACACATTTCCCCAGTATGATTGAAAACGGTTTGGAATGGAAATAATGCTTTCAGAGCTCAGAGCAAAGTGATACACATCACGATTGATTTTACAATTCACCAACCAAGTGTAATTTCTAATGCAAGGGCGGCAAACATTTACATTTTCTTGTGTTTTCCTGAGCAATGATCTCCAAGATAATGGAACAGCAGACACTAGCTGCATGTATGTTATGCAAATGTTTTCATTTAACCATAACAACTCCTGCAGAACCTCCGTTGAATTTTTTGGTGGAAGAAACTGAAAATGAAGCCATGAAGTCAATGAATTTTGAAAATATATTATTTGAAAAAAAATAATATTAGATAGAAATGGGAATATATGCTTCACAAAGGATTGACTTAACTGAAGAAAAGGGAAAAAGGTTCTAATATATGGAGTACATACAGACTGAAGAAGCTTGGATGAAAAGGCTTAACAAACCTAAACCACCACTTGCATGAGAAATATACATATATGTTCATTTGATTTGTTCAGGTTTACCATTCCAAATGAACCCAAAAATTTTCTGTTCATACATCTTAAAAAATCACCCTTACACACTCACCACACACACAATTTTAAGAGGGTCCATCGATGCGTGTTATAGCTGGGTAATAGCAACCTAATAGGCTTACCTGTCAGCGCAGTATGGGACATGGGTCCTGTAAATCACATTTGTCTGCGACACCTGCTCGACTCCCTCCGTATTTATGGCTCTCTCCTCCACCCTGTCCTCTTCTTTTTGGCCGTGGTCCAAAATCAACCCCTCTTCCCACAGTACGGCCTCGCCCCCTCCTTCTTATGGATTAAACGAATGGGCAGGTGTTAAGATATATGGTGTAGATGTAAGAGAGAGAGAAAGAGAGAGAGAGAGTGGCATTGGTAGACTAAGCCCCAAATGTGTGAGTCTGTGCTGGGCCTACGCTTTGGGTTTGTGTTGGCCTGTGAAGGGCCCCAGCGAAGCAGTGAGGAGAGACTAAGAGAGGTGTATTAAGGCAGTGAATCTAGCTGCTCCGTGTGTAATGGACTCAGGATGAGGGCTGACCAAGCGCCGGGCTGCTGATAACCTTTAGGAAGGACATTGTTCCTGTGCAGTGGGGGGTGGGGTGGGGTGTGGAGGGGGGGGTATACAGGACTGCTGCAGTATACAAGCGCGGCAGTGTGATGGGTGGCGCAGTAGTTCACCGGTTCGTTGGCTCTCAGGCAAGGTTAGGAGGTAGAGTAAATGGGGCAGTATAGCAAAACTCCCTCATGGCTTCCTGCATACATTTTTCAGCACCATTTTTCTCTGATGCATTTGTCCTCTGTCTGAACCAGGCTTTCCCTGTCGTTCCATTATAGAAATTTACCAGCTCTTTCTTTGGCTTTCTGTCCCCTCAGAGCGCTTCTCGAGGAGGGGTCAGCGAGGGACCGCGCGCGACGAATACATGAAGGGAGGGGTGGGGGAGGGGGCGGCGACCACAGCAGCAGCAGGAGCAGCAGCAGCAGCAGCACTCCGGGGTCAAAGTTCACACAGGTAAACAGCTCTTTCTTTTAATCCACAGCTCTGTGATTGTGTATTCCCCATCAGCTTGTGAGACGTGAGCGCATTCTGTTTGGTTTAGTCCAAGCCTTTTTCCAATATGGAGTAGACTTGGCATGCAAAGGCGTAGTGAGGGAGCAATGCGGCTGGTTTTGATTGGACTCTCCTGGGCTGGCGGCCGGGGAGGAACTGGGAATGGAGCGGGCCCGTCTGCTGCTGCTGTTTATGAGGAGCTGTGCAGGATCCCGTTTGACTCTGTCCAGAAACCAGCCAGCCCCCACCAAGATGCCTGTGGCTGTGTCAGTACTTGGAGAATGGAACAAAACCATGGTGCCATCCTTCAAGAACCATTTGTCTCCAAAAAGTCCAAATTTTACAATGCATTATTAGTAGTTTGGTTGGTCCAAAGACGATGAAACCTTTTCCAAATGTCACCTGTCAGTCAAAGGGAAAAATGGTGGCACTGGTGAGATTTCAGCAAGACTCTTACGATGGCTTAGATAGTGAGAGAGGGGCACGGGGGTGGTAGATGCATGACTGGTGAATAGGGAAAACTATTGTTCATGTGATCACCTCGATTTCAAATGCTACTTTTAAGAGCTGATTGTTCAGAAAGTGTCTCCACGGCTTCCCATAGTGGTTTCCCCTGGTGTAAAGCGCTTCTTTGCACCTCCTGAGCAGCTCTGCCACCTAGCTCCCATTTTACACTGTCACTTTTGCCTTTCCCCTGGTATTCATTCCTACCAGGGATTAAGAATGAGGACGGGGGGTGGAGGAGGGGTAGGGGTGGGGGTGGGGGGTGGGGGTGGGGGGCAGATCCAGGAAGCAAATAAATAAATAAAGTGCTGGTTAATCTTCCTTAGTGCGGTGTGTGTGAACGCTGAGCAATGCCACCGCCCGGGGAACATCTGCCTCACACACATACACACACACACACACACACACACACACACACACACACACACACCGACACAGACACACACACGCGCGACTAGCAGGGATCAGCCAAAGCGATTAGCACACGGACGTCAGAGCACAGAAAGCGACAGGTTTAGCGCAGACACTCACACACACACACACACACACACACACACACACAATACGCACACACAGACCAACAGCAGAGTGACAAGCAACGCACAGAGAAAGAAAGAGAGATGGTGCCAGCCGACAGAATAGAGCTGCAGAATTTGACAGCACATGACTGCAGACACATGAAAGTATAGGAAGACAACTTCTACTCAGTTTCTCTGCCGCTGTCATCCTCTAAACTTTCCTCTAGTATCCGTGAACTGAAGTCTGCCACTTTCTCTCCCCGCTTCCTCTCTTGCATTAGCACATGCACAACGTAGGAGCAGTTGATCAAACAAGCATGCAATTGAGGCAGAATTTGGCCAGACAGTCAGGATGAGTAATGTAGAGCATCTTGGCTTCTCTGGATTAATTTGTCGAGAAGGCTTGTCATCCCGCCATGAATGCAAACATGTTACAGACTGTTGCCGTTTACAGCGGGGTATTTTCCTCTGCCTCTTTAATTGGATGCATTTTCCGTTAACACAGAATAGTGTGACCACTGTCGACTGTGTGACCGATATGAGGAGTTTGAAGCTGACTTTGACAGTGGGAGGAGAGGAGAGAGGCAGTGTGTGTGTGTGTGTGTGTGTGTGTGTTGGGGTTGGGTTTCTCCGGTGCGTTTGTGCTTCAGTGCCACATGGCATTCCTAGATAAAGGAAAGGATGTCAGAGCTCCTAGGGATTAGCTCACACCAAGGGAATTAGCATCCCGTTCCCAGCCTCCTTTTTCATTTTCATTTCTGTTTCTCTTTCCTTCCATCTTCTGTCCTGCACCCTCTCCCGCTCTTTGTTCCTGTCTCTCTCTTTATCTCTCTCCCTCTCTTTTTCTCCAGAGTAAAGTTTGTTTGAGGAAAATGCATTCATGTGATGTATAGAGGGGCAGTGCACACAAAAGCCCCTGTGTTTCTCCTCTGTCATCTATGTACACGTGATGTGCGTGTGTTTGTGTGTGAGAGAGAGACAGAGAAAGAGATATGAAGAGTGAAAGAGAGAATATGTGTCTAATCGACACTCTCATTCTCTTAGGTGTTTCACCTGAAGGCGCTGCAGCACGAGAGACTGTGATGATATTCAAAAGACGGGAATGTGTTTTTATTCTTGCTGGTAATATCCATTGTGTTCTGCGGTTATCTTCTCGCAGCCCGTTTTCACATATACACAAACTGGCCTGTTTTGATAGTGCGCTGCAAGAGGCATCTCACAAGCAAGCAGGAGTATAAAGTAGTAAGAGTGGGAGGATGAGAGAGAACATTGTCTTCTTTTTTCCAGCTCAGGGACAGAGCAGAACAGGTTGTGTAAGGATACTCACTATCCTTAACAACTTCTAACACTGCCTTAGGGCCACCTGTACTCCTCTGATACAGCTGAGACTAGAGCTGTGCAGGGGAGCAAGAGTATTTTGCAACACATTCCTCAGCATCAGATAGCACTCCTGGTACACCCTAATTAACAGAGTAACATTATTTCTTCAACTTGTTTTGACACAGTAAATGTTCCAACATAGATTAACGCCTTGTAATAGTTCCCTTTAATGTGTCCTTATGTTTTTTCTTCACACAAGTAAAAGATTCAACTATGAATCATTACATTGTGTAATATACCTGCATGGATTTAAAGATGCTAATATAAGTGTGTAACCGAAATGGAGCAGGGTGCATCAAGAAGGCAATATCCTGGTTCTGTGTTGTTGCTTTTCCATACCCGTCCCATGATGCGTTCAAATGCAAACATCCGCTCTGTCAAGTTTGGAAATGCTGCTTCTATGTCATTCCTCGAAATGTTGATATCATCTCAAATGACATCAGTCCGGCAGGCCGCCATCTTTACGAGCCCGGTCGGTCCGTGATGTTATCCATCACCGGGTCTCTCTGTCTGGCGTCGTCAATTACCCAGAGGAAAACAACATTAGAGGCCTGAATGGGACACAGAGCCGTGGCAGGCCTGACATGGCTGTGTTATATGATTACACAACCTGTTGGCTGTCCGCCTGTCAAGTGTCTCCCAGCTCTGATGAATGGCTGTAATATGCCGCGCATCACAACACGCCACGCCACACACTCATTAATGGCTTCTCATAATGCCCGGGACGTTCCTCCGCCGCTACGGCACAATTCACACAGAGAGAGAGAGAGAGAGAGAGAGAGAGAGAGAGAGAGAGAGAGAGAGAGAGAGAGAGAGAGAGAGAGAGAGAGAGAGAGAGAGAGAAGGGGTTGGTAGGGGTAACGAGAGGGAGAGAATGAGAATGAGCGATAGAGAGTGTTCATGAATACGCCAACCTTGTTTCCATGTCGCCATTCAAGACAGTAAACAAAAAAAAATAGTGTCCTCATTTGAATAATTTCACAAATGATGTGGCAAGATGCCAGTGTCACAGTCACGCTTAGCTCTTCCTGAATGAAGGACGGGTGACAGAGAAATAGGATGAGAGAAAACAAAACAAAAGGAGAGACGATAAGAATTAAGTTTTTTTTAAGTGCGACACACATGTTTTTCGATTAGATACGTACTTGTCCATCTGTGGCCTATTTGCATAGATAATCAAAAATGTGTGCAATGCGGCATGCACGCCAATATGTGAGAACAATACAATAGAGATGCTTGAAGAGAGGAGATTGAATCTCGTTCGGATGCCATCTGAAGCTTGGCTGATTGCTCTTTCTTTCACTGAATTAGAAGACATGCCACCAAGATCCTCTAAACTACTTGACTCTCAACTGTAACAAACAGATTTGATTCTCATAGAGACGTTGCTCTGAGGGGGTTAGAATTACACTGTTGGAAATTGTTCTGAATGAGCTATTTTCTGGAGAGTCTATAGGGAGTATTTACCAGTGGCTGTATGGCAAGAAAGTAAAGCAGTTTTTCACAAAGTACATTGGCCATTGAGAGCTAAAACTACCATGACCCTAAGCCACATTAGATGGGGTATTTATGGCTCTGTCAGACTTTACTGTGTAATGCCTACTGGGAAGCGTCAGCCTCGTTGCAGGAGCCCCATTGATAAGCACATTCTTTCTCTTGATTTGACAGGACTGTGCTCAATATACTGCGCCTCAGCTTTGTCTGTCGTATATTTTGCGTTGTCTCGCGTTAAAATTAGTACTTTTATATGAAGAGACACAGATGTTAAGAGGTTTTCAATTTCACCTCGCTCAGATGTGCCAGCGTTTTGAGGCTCGATGCAGTAGGAAAGTACTGAACAGTGCTGCACCTGCAGCGTGTGTGTGTGTGTGTGTGTGAGAGAGAGAGAGAGTCTGTCTGTATATCCCTTTATCTGTGTGCCTGTGTGAGTGTATGTGTTTTTCTCACAGCTTGAGTTTCTCAGTTTGAAATACAACACCTGCAGATGTGTCTTGTAAACTGCAGCCTCCAGCTTCTCTCCCATTCAGAGGGGACCACTGAAACAAAGCAATTAAAGTAGCTCTCTGCATGGGGCGTAGATTTGGTGTGTGTATGTGGGTGTGTCTGCCTGTACACGTGCGTATGTGTGTGCGTGATTTTTTCCATTGTTTTAAAGCAGAAAGGGTCCGTATCCTTGAATTGAACAGCAAAGAGAGTCCCATTCAATCTACACTCCGCTGGAGAAGTGGAGAGTTCAGTGCCAATCACAACATTAGCAGTTTTGTCATATTAATTTCTGTTGAAATACAGGGGTCAGAGGTCACTGACAACCTGTTGACACAGCGCAGATTTATACATGCAACACACACACAGGGCCACAGCCCAGTTTTTGGTGCAGCACATTGCGGCAGTGGTTTCTTGTTGCCGCTGATCTTTGGTTCCTTCCAGCTCCAGATACCAGAGCCTGAGTTATTCTCTGCTCCGCTCCCTGACCCTCCTAATTGAGAACGGCTGTGGCTGAGAAAGAGAGAGAGAGAGAGAGAGAGAGAGAGAGAGAGAGAGAGAGAGAGAGAGAGACAGACAGGCAGAGAGACAGGCAGAGAGAGGGAAAGAGAGCAATTTCTTGTGTGAGAATGAAAGAAAGTAAGAACAAAAGAATGAACAAATGAAAGGAGCAAGGAACTAGACCTGTGCAGACCAAATCTGGTCAAGTGGAGGAAGGCTGTGTGCTCAACAGTTGGCCCCATGAAAGATGAATCCCCCCCACCACCCCCACCCCTCTCCCTCTCCTGCTCCCTGGCTGCGAGCCAACCGGAGCAAAGCACAAGTGTGCTTAATGCAGGAGTGGTGTTTCAATATAGTATATGATAGCGGTAGGGAAGGAAAAAGGAGAGCGCGAGATATTATCCGGAGCGGAGAATTGGATACGTGAAAAGGAAAAGATGGAGGAAAAGCAAACCAGCGAGTGGGGAAAGGAGCGGTAAGCCCAGTGACAGCTGCACGCATGTCGTGGTGGGTGACGGTCTGTCCGTCTGTCAGAGCAGATATTTCTGTCTGTTTAGTGCTGCCCTACTGGCTGCCAGAGACACTCCTCATGTCATCACTGGCTGCCTGCTGTCACTGGCTAAAAAGGAGAGAGGCAGTGGAGAGTGTGTGTGCGTGCGTGCGCGTGTGTGTGTGTCTGTGAGAGAGAGAGAGAGCGACAGAGACAGAGAAAGAAACTCTAGCAGCTGTCTTGAAAGCTCCTCCACTCTGTCATTAAATCTTGAATCTGCTTTCTCCCCGGTGTCTCCCATTTAGCCAGTCTTTCATTCAACGGATTGGTCAGAAGCCTACCTTTCTGTTGTTACATTTAACGGTCATCTTACCCATTATGTGATGAGAACATAGACATTATAATCATCCATGTATCCCATTCATTTACAATTTACATTAATTCATTAGGAGTTAAAATGTACATGAAATATTAAACACAAATAGCCCACTGTTTTGAATTACAAGTGACTGCTTTTCTTGTTTCCATAGGAAATTAATATGGTGGGCATTGGGAGACTGTGTGCAGCAAAATCACAGCGCAGTGGATGAATATTTGGTTGCTCACCTGAAATAGTTCCAAAAATTAACCTGGCTATGATCATAAATCAGCTATATGGACTTAAAGATATTTAATTTGTACAGTTTATGAAATTACAGGCCATATAATGAAAACCCCTGACAACTCTTACTTTGGATGATGCAAGTCACCTACTATCATTCAATGTAGTGTATTATGCTAAAAAGAATTCGCATGGAGCACCAGAGCAAACGATCTACCACATGGGTGATTTGACCAATGGGCCACTCTCTGGAAAACGTGGTGTATTCCTTTAAATCATGAGTTCCTTTGTTTGTCTTAGCAATATGGTGTATTTTGCCTTAAGTGCTGGCCATTGACTGTTTGATTGCAATCATCTGTTGTTTGAGCACTGTCGTTTGATTACAAACACGTGTTTTTCACCAACCAAGATGGCCGTGAGCTGAGGTAATGGAATATTAAAAAATTGAGGAGCATTAGTAGGTACCACAGCTCAGACGGCACTCCTGATTTAAAGTTACTCGTATTTCTCAGCTTTTCTTTGAACGCTCTGCACTGTTTATTAATCGATGCTAGTGTTTCTTCTTCTATGGCTCAGGATCTAATTTTTGGATGCATCTTTCTACATGACAACAATACTAGTTTGGTTTAATGAGCCTTGGAAACAGAGTCAGTTAATTCAGTCAATGTAATTTCCAGGCTGGAAAAGTTTATCTGATCTTAGTTGTGGTATGCGCTTTCACAGTGATATTGTCTATAATTTTATGGCACCCGTGACAACATTAGTCGACTTTAGATCCTGTACTGTCAATGTTGGCTTCCTCTGGCTCCTCCGGTGCCCTGACAGCCCTGTAACCATACACCGGTGTTTATGTTCTTTAGGTTAACACGGTTATCTCTGTACGTAACCTGAGCCCTCAACCTACATGGGCACTTGGCACATGTGTGTGTGTGGTTGCGTGTGTGTGATCTTGCAGCTGCAGGACCCGTCTCTCTCTCTCTCTCTCTCTCTCTCTCTCTCTCTCTCTCTCTTTCTCCAGAAAGAGCTGCAGGGACTTGCCAGTATTTTCATTCCCTCTCCAGGCATTTCCGCACACTAACAAAGCCCGGCCTGCGTGATGAAACGGAGAGGAAGCAGCTTTTGTGAAGGGAGCAGCCAATTTCGGTGTGTGTGCACTGCTGACCCTGGCTAACAGTTTGCTACATGCAAATTTACTTTTGAGCTCACAATTCAGTTTGTCGCAGGCCCTTGTTTGCTGACAAGCCTACTGTACCACAAGAACAAACCTACTGTGTCTCCCATTCAGAAGACAGTTGCCTCCTGTTTCCCTCTAATTAACTGATATAATACCTTGCTTGTTGGATAGGTTAGTGCTTTTTTTTACAGGGCTTGTTAACCACTGGCTTTTCACAGTCCTACTTCCTCTGTAGCCGTTGCCACAGGAAATGTGCGCCGTAACCCAGGTCACAATTCTCCAGAGTGTCTGGCTGTGGGAAGGGATTCAATAGAACCAATAATAATAGAAAATCATCTCCTTTTTTGCAGTTCAATGGAACTGGAAATATGAAATGCATACTCTTTGCCTGCACATCTGCAGTAAATAAGTAACAGCGATTTAAATCAAAGAAATGTATGTCCAGCTCACATATTTCTTTGGGTTCTATTTCTCAATATTAATTCTTCTCTTTGCTGTCAGATACCCTCTGTTTAGTTGGCGGTTTCCAGAAATACCTCCTGGGTTTTGGCAAGAGCCGAGGTCAGAGCTCACACGAAACATAATTTTTTTTTGCTGCCTCACTGGAGGTCGTGACACCGCTACCGAAAGTTTCAAACAGTTTTAAAAGGGAGCAGAGGCGGAGTAACTGTAGTGTCCGGGAAGCGCGGTGTGTTAGCCTTGTAAGCGCTGAAGCTCCGGTTTTCTCTGGGGTTGTCTATGGAGTCAGCGTCCTGTGGGTTGACAGCCAGGGCCCTATGACACACGCTCATGCCCATAAACAGGGATTTGGCCCTCTGGAGAAAATAACCTTGATAATTACTGGGTGCATATGGACCTGCCCACAGCGAGAGGGAGGGGGGGGAGGGGGGAGAAAAGGGGGTAGACTGAGAAGGAGAGAGAGAGAGAGAGAGAGAGAGAGAGAGAACCACATCCGCTGGTGCATTCCTCCATGCTGTGTCATACTGGTGCCGAGTTTCCCCTCAGTTTGCACAGACATCTCCACAAGGCGGAGGGCGTAACAAGGGCCACTGACGCAACACTCATGACGGCGGACGCCGCCATTTAAAGTTTAACGACGCAACAAGCCGCACAGTCACAGACTCCCCGCGGTAACAAAAGGACAACAACACGTTTTAAGAGTTGGGACAAGAGGACCGCAAAACAATGGGGATAAATTGGAGACATATGGAGGCGGGCTGAACGGAGAGTGGAGCGCCGCTGTCGGAGGAGAGAGATACTGCCTGGTGACCCGACAGTAGATAGACTTTTCCCCCCTCTCTCTCTCTCTCTTTCTCTCTCTCTCTCCCTCTCTCCTGCCCTCGTCACATGGCCTCTGTGGTCTGGTGGAGTTGGCATCATTACCGCAGCCAGAGCTGAATGTCTGTGGTTGGCTCAGCGCCCGTCTGCTTGCCTGTCATTCAGTCGGTTAAAGAGGCCTTGTTGAGCCGCTGCGCTGTGCCCGGCTACTACGGGGCCATTCATGCCTGTAACGGCACAAACAGCCAAGTCCTGTCATCAGCGCTAGCTAGCACATACCAATTTACTAGTGAAAATGACAATGCCGCTTTGCTCGGTAAGGACAGCTCCCCCCCCCCCCCCCCCGAAGCCGCCAGCGTAACACGTTTTTGGAAGTTTTGATTGCATTTCAGAGAATGACAAGCTCTTCTCAAACGGTGCGTACGTCTTTAGACAAACCCAGTGTTCACGTCTTTATATTCAGCTCAAATATGTGCTCTGTCTCTGTAGTATGTATGCCGCCTACATTGAGTGTAAACTGAAATAGACTGATCCGTTCCCCAAGGAATCGTGCAACAACAGCACCACACACAAACAAGATCCTTTTTTTTTTTGCTGCCTTGAATGCTTAGAATTTCAAACAGAGAACTTTCAAATACAGTTTGTCACTCTGAGTTTCTTTTCTTTTTTTCCTGTCAGTTGCGCTGTGTGCCTTTGGCTAATAGCAACTCCTCCTGTCACAGATGACCTGTGCCTTACTGAACCATTCTCCCTCTGCTCACACAGTCCCACTGTGACACACAGACTGAGGACAAGCATGAGAGCCATGGCTTCATTCTGCTTTCTCCCTCCTTGCTCCATCTCTTTTCCTGTCTCTCTCTCTCTCTCTCTCTCTCTCTCTCTCTCTCTCTCTGCCTGTCTTTGAATTACTTCCTCACTTTCTCCCTCCCACTGCTGTCTCAGCACTCACAGCCCTCACTTTCTCATCCTTGACTCTCCCCATCACTTTCTCTCCCTCTCACTTGCTCCCCTTTCTCTCTTGTCCTTTTTGTCTTTCTCCCCTATCCTCTGCTCTCTGTCTGCAGTGCTAACATCTCCCTCCTATGATTAGTGATGGTGTATTTTTTTCCCCAGCCAGTGTAATGTCTAGAGCCTCCTGTGTCCTTGGAAAGCAGCCTAATAAGCTCAGACACACACTGCTGTCTCTGCGCTCCACAGGCCTATTCTCCAGTGTCACCCAGCACACACTGAGGTAAACAAAGACCGCCACACACACACACGCAGGCACACACAGACACACACACACTAACCTAGCGTGCTAATAGACCAGCACACCAACCCGCTGAGGACGCCGTCGATGCTAGCTCGCTAACGTTGACCTTCCGTGTGCCAATCACAACAAATCTGCTCTCTGATTTGAATATGGGGAGGAAAACAGTGTAAACTGAAAGCAGAAATCCCCCTGGTGTGAGACGAGATGAGCCTCTGAATAAATTATTCAGATGGCAGCCTCTTTCCTGCGTGATTCTCGCCTTCTGCTACATTTAATGGCATCTGTGATGACGCCCAATGGAGATTAATCCAGATGTAAGATGTTTGTGTGTGTCGGTGTGTGTGTGTCGGTGTGTGTGTGCTTATATTTGTACGTGTGCCTGTGTCTGTCTGTGTGTGTGTGGCCCGCTCACCCCTCTTCTCATGCATCCCGTTGTGCCGTGTGATGGGGAAACAAAGCCTCAACAGGGGAATTTATTTCTTCTCCGGAGAGGGCTGTAAATAAACAACTAGTGAATCAATGCCTCCATTTGTTTTTTCTCTGATAATTCTGCCCGTGTCGTGAGGCGGCGTGACAGTGTTTTCCAAGCAGGCAGAGCTCTCAGCAGCCATATTTCCTCTTAGTGAGAGTGAGAAAACATGCCACACCGGCCTCATGTTTCATTACGGTGGATCAGTAAATTACCGTTTGGTTTTTATATCACTCACTGAGGCTCATTTAGCACCATGATGGAGCCTTTGTGTGAGCGGGAAATAACACCAGCATTGAATATTGTGTATTAAAACTACTCAGAGTCAACTAAACACACAAAGGTGTAGAAAATACCTGGGGCAGATGAAAAGGATGAAATGTGTTCTTGAATAGCAAAACCCATCAGCTGGTCTGTGACCCCAGCATGTCCCGTATTGAATGTGTCTCCATCTGTGTGAGCTTGAGAGTGTCATTGATTTGCTGCAAAAGGATGACCTTCCTTGACCTAGCGCTAATAATTGTATGAATATGAAATATCATACCTTTGTGTAGGTGAATACAATATTTTACGCATTTGTGAGTTTGCATGCAATATTTTTGCAAGCATTTTTTCCTGCATTTTAATGCGCATTGTGTTTTTTGTTGCGTACCTTGCTGCAAGCCATTTTTCCTATTAGGGACAATAAAATCTTGAACTTGAACTGGACAAATCAACTATTTCCTCTAATTGAAGCTCTATGGTCTGCAGTAACAATAATGAGCAGAACACTGTTCCCGGAAAATATGAGGGGAGTTACTTGCATTAGCTATGGTTCAGTGACTAATAGGAACAGCGAATAATGGTCTGAGCAGAATGAGCTCAGTTCTTTAGGAATAAAGGTAACCTCCTAGTGTGTAAACCTGCTGATTAGCAGCAATCATTCAGCTAATGCTGCTGTTGGTAATGCCAACGTATGACTCCACATAAGAGCCTCTAATGAGCACTGATTTACCATGTTTCTTTGTGCTCAAGTACCCTTCTCTGTATCCCATATCCAAGTGTGAAATTACAATATCAGATCATATTTAGTTAATTAAACCCATATGACTAATTTAATTTGACTCAAATATGGGGGGAAAAATGAATAAATCATGGAGGCGTATTTAGCTTGCTAGCGCTGGTGTTAACAGTAATTAAATATGGGGCAATCTGTAGCCTGTGAAGATAGCTCAAGTCTTTTCTTTCCTCCTACTGTACGAGTACACATGTGGAAAAATGAAAGGCAGACATTTTCGGGAAGCAGCCTAGCAGAATATTAATGTAATGACGTGGGGGTTTCAAACAGAAATAAGCGAGTTAAAGATGCAGTCCTGTAAAGTAGTGCATTAATAGTCAGCGAGCAGTCGGCCCATTAGGAGATCTTTACATCGCAGTTAGAGCAGGACCAGAAGCAGAGAAGAAATATTCCTCCATGATTAGAGCCTGGAGAGTTCAAAGACAGCTGCTTCTCCAACTAGATGGGGGCCAAACACTCACAAGGAGAAAAAAAAGAAAAATCAAATTGCTTTTGTCATCAAGTATTTTATGCTTCATATTTGGCAAGGATTAGGGAGGTACATTCTCTCTCAGTTCTTGTTATGTGCTTCCAATCTGTCAGATGCAAGACAGGATGTATTATTACATCTCGATAAACAACTCTACCCAAATCTTGTTGTGCCAACGCTAAAAAGCAGATTGCGTTTTGTCAAGGTCCCTAATGTGTATTGTGTTCTGTGTTGTTTCGTTTTAGACTCACTCTGTGATTGATGAGGATTAAGAAACGGATTTTGCCTTATAGTAAACACAGGAACCTCGTCATCCACTGGTAAGGATCCTGATTTATCACCTGTGTTTTCAGTTCAGCTACGTCAGCTCACCAATACATTGATACATACATGCTGCAGCGTGGCTATACATTATAAAGGCCTTTGACTGAAACAAATCTGATCGTAATCTCACAGAGAAAGATAAGAACGCTGTAGTCTGGATATTGTCTTCTGTTGTGTCACACCACACACAGGCTTTAGCCTGAGGATAGACTTGGTGAGCATTGGTGATCATGTTATGTCCAGTAACTGTTAGTAGAAAATGGACAGTGCTCTCAGGAATAGATTAAGAACATAATGTGAAAGGACATATAGACTTTTTGGTGTTTTGGGGGCACATCAAAAGTCTCTCTAACACAAATCATCTGGAAAGAATAGTGGCAAGTAATTTTTCTTTTGTCGTATTGAAGCTGATATTGTGCTGTGTCCCATTGTCCAAATGCTCTCAGAGAAGAATATTGGACCACAAACACCTCAGTGCATACTGAATTAATCGCCGTCAGTGGTTGACTGTCAGTGTTTTGTCTGAAAGCATATGGCTGTGCGATGATTTACATGATCAGGATTATGATTTGGTGTGTGATGGAGTTTCCTCTTTGCGTGGCGGACAGCTGTTGCTTGTCAGGGAACAGGGCAGTCAGTCACAAGAACCCCAACCAGTTGCGATTCTAAGCCTTTCTGTGCTATACATCATTGTCATTCCTCTGTTGTGGTCGAATTGAAAAGGGTCCATATTGAGGATGTTGACAAGAATGTCCTTGTATTTCATACTACATTGTTGATACCTTCTCTCCCAGGCTTGATGCTTTGCTTTGAGGCTCTCCCTGGGGTGTGAAACCGGAACAGCCTCGTGGTTTAGCAATGTTGAGCCAATGGTGAGTTAGCATCTATGGCTATTGATCGGTCTCTATCAATACCGATATCAATCTCCAGGAGGAGGACAACTGCTAATCCCCATATCCCCATCCTCCAATCGTTTGCCTTCTCCTGCATAACCTGGAAGACAGGGCTCAATTATCCCTTGAATGGCATGGATATTATGTGTTCAATTATCTCTTGAATGGCATAGAAGCAACACACCATCAATACTCATCACATTATCAAACAACCCAAACCTTTGACTGATGTGATGGATAATGTAATAGAGGTGAATGAGGATGAGAAGAAATCTCAGTCCTGAGGTCATCCCATCAGGTCAGTAACACATTAGGTAGAAAGGCGTTGTTGTCCCTCTCCCTTTGTTTGGGAGGCTGTGCAAAATGTCGACAGTGTAGTTTGTATACATGTGAAGCAGCATCAAAGCGCTGGAAGGTGAATAATTTTTGGTGGCATCTGCACATTCTGCAATATGCTAATGAGCAAAGCTGCAAAAGCCAGATTGCCAGGAGAGAGAAGGGGAGATCGAGAGAGAAAAAGAGGGAGGGAGCAGAGTGGAAAAGAGAGAAACAGACGGAGGCTGGTGTAAATTATGGATGCAACCTGCGATTTCCAAGAGGAAAAGAAACGAGAAAGGCAGAGAGAAACCTCAAGTCATGCATATCAGATTACGCATTTACCACATTTTCTTATCATGGTCCATGAGCAAACTCGTACACAATCTGGCCTCTGTGTGTGTGTGTGTGTATGTGTGTGTGTGTGTATGTGTGTGTGTGTGTGTGTGTGTGTGTGTGTGTGCATGCGCTTCCATGTGTGTGTGAGAGAGAGAGATATAGAGAGAGCACTCTCAATCACACATTCTTCCATGTTGTGTTGTGTGGAGTTGTGTTGTTTTGTCATGTGTTGTCTTGAGCTGAGTTGACTTGTGTTGTCTTAAGATGAACTGACTTGCATTGCACTGTATTGTGCTGCATTGCTTTGCGTTGTGTGTCCCAGTGTGTGTCTACAGTCATATGGCCCGGGATAGTTTACACACCATTACAACACTAAGCATGCACATGGACACAGTGGCAGCCCTGTTCTGTTAGCAGCTACTCCCATTACTTTGCATTGCACAAATGAAAGTGAGGAGATTTACATGAAATTGGATATGCAATGATACACAGGACACTGAGCTGCCTGATTTGTTTTTCTCTAAAAGGTATGATTTCATTAGGTATTTTGCCCGTTTGTGCAATGCTAGGTAAGTGAGAGTGAGTGTGCGTGTCCCACCACCGCACCCCACCCTTATGTGCCAGTCCCCTAACAGCCTGTGTGAATAATGGATCCATTCTTGAGTCATGTCTGTGACTGGGGCCTGTGCAGTGGTGTGGTTTCCCCACCAGAGGTGTAGGTATGGGGGAAGGGGGAGGGGGCGGTGGTGTCTGGAAATAGCTCTGCCTGGGTTGAGAGCACCTTAGGTGGGCCTCTGTGCCAACTTCACCTTCCTTAATACCCTCACACGACAAAGGTACAATTCTGTCAGACAACCAGACATACTGTATATTATGCACCTATCTTCGGTTAGTTCAAAAGGAAATATGGTTTAACCTGTCTCTGTTGAGCTGTGCTGCTGGAGTGATTCCCTCAAAGATGGCAGGAGAGTTAGAAAAGGGCAGCATTTTCTAAGAATTGGACGAGAGCCACATTGCACTTAAAGCGAGAAGTGGCAGAGCTGGGAGCAGAAACTATGAAGCTGCCCTGAATCTTGCCTGCATGTAAATGTGTGTTAATGTGCAAAGTAGGTCATTTATTTGGAACAGGGACAGCCATGGTGTGCCTCTCTGGAGCGATGTCAGAGTGGGGAATCATTTCATAACCAGACACAGCACTGGATTTGATGAACTGCGCTGGGGATTTGCATATGCCAATATTTTGTTTATAGTATGTTAAGTCCAAACCCTAATATACCAGGGGGAAAAGGGGGGGTGGGATTGAAGGTGAAAATGGCCATGGTCAGTCCACAGACAGCATCAGTAACCACAACCAGAGATAGCAGCCTAAAAATCAGACTAAATCAGATTACCAAACAAACAGCTAAGAGGATTAATTCTGATCTCTCTCTTTTTTTCCAGTGGACGGACATTAAATCTGCAATCTATAAAATCCCTCCAAATGATTTTCTATTTTACTTTATGTCCCCCATTTTCTGGTCACATATTTGGAGTGGAGCTCTCTCTGCCCTCGGTGAACTCTGCCCTTTTGTTCTGACTTTAGGCCCCTAGAAATGGCTTTAATAAACAGATAGAGTATCAGATCAGTCTTTAAAAATATCTTGGTCGGAACAGAACATGAATCTGACCTCCAATCAGATACTGTAATGCTGGCTGTTAATCCTGATAATGTTATAACAGTGTGTTCCACCCAGTACTCTTGCTGTCAGGAATAAAGCTGTATTGCGATGCTTGTGTTTCTTCAGCGGTCACTGCAACCAGCAGATGAGTGTTCACATGGGACAGACCTAATTAATAGAAAACGTAATGTATGGAACAAGATAAAACAAGAGGGTGATTATACTCTGTCCCTGCTTTTCAAAGAAATATAATGTAGCTGTTTCGTTTTGGATTAATCTCTATAACTATTGTGGGTTTACAGGGAGTCGCTGGCAGTACAGTATGTTCTCTGGAAAATGACCGTAGATTAATTTGGTTAATATTTCACAAAGCTTACAAAGGCAGAGTGCATTTGAGGCTTTCCAGATTATTTGTTCTCAGCCACTATTACATATGACCAATGCCCATAATGCCTTGCCACTGTGATGCAAAGCCTACAGCCCTTAAACACAATCCCAAGACAAGGCACTTGCTATTAGGAGTGTTTGTATGTGATAGCGTTGTTTGTGAAAGGGGAGCAGTTCAGATGTACACTGGTCCTTTTCCTTTGCCATGATCAGATTCAAAGGGGCCAGTTCATGTGCAGTGTAGTATCGTTCTCCTGAGTACTGATAGCTGATAACAGATGCGTATTAATATCTTCACTGGTACTCTTTGATATCATTTGATTCGTTTTGATTCTCTGCTTGGCTGCTCACTCACACCTCTGCTAAACACAGCAATACAATAGCATTGTGCTTGACAGTTTGACAAACTGACAATCCCACTCTCAGTCATTCCTACTCCCTCCCTCTCTTTCTCCCTCTCTCGCTCTCTCTCTCTCTCTCTTTGATACAGCCATATATTGTAACCAACAAGACTGTAATCAGTGCAAACCTAATCAAATCATTGCTCCAACAAGCAGCCCTGGCTGCTCGGCCTCCACTAACACATCTCAGATCAAGAGGCAGGCAGCTTGTACAGCAGTAACCAGGCACTGCATGAAATGTCAGGCGAAGTTGGATATTTTTCTAAATGTCACTGTCAACATAATAGCTTGGTAGAAGGGTGCCTCATGCTATGTTTGTATCTCATGTCAGCAGGTGTGTTGAGTGAGTGAGTGTGTGTGTGTGTGTGTGTGTGTGTGTGTGTGTGTGTGTAATATTGAAAGCCACTTTACACAAATGTGAAAGCAAGCGAGGGGCAGAACCCTGCTTCTATTGACAGAGACTGTTGTGTGATTGGCAGAGAGAGCAAGGCGTGGAGTTAGCCATTAAAGTGTATGTTTTAGATCTGCACAAACAAACACGCATCTCCAAACCTCCTCATTATCGGCAGTAGGAAAGCTGTCTGGGCACTGGGACAACTGGTGTGTGTGTGCACGCGTGTGTTTATGTGCATGCATGTGTGCGTGTTTATGTGTGTTTGTGTGTGTGTGTGTGTGGAGTGCGCCCAAGCCAGACTCAGCTCCTTCCAAGATTTGGTTAACAGAGTTGGCTCGGCCTATCGCAACGCCACAGAGTGTGCAGTTGCTTCGGCCTCTGTTTCATATAGTGGCACCCACACTCTTGTCGTCTTGCCATAAAAACACACAGCCACTCATCCCCCTCTCCTCTGTCATACACACACACACACACACACACACGCACACACACCACATACACACACACACACACGCACACACGCACACACACACACACACAGGAGAATGACAGAGTGAGATCGTTAGAGAGAAAGAGAGAGAGTGAGAAAAAAAAAAGAGAAAGCACCAATTAAGCTCCTCAGACAGTGCTGCCAACACTACATCAGGGGGTTGGTAGGTGGAGACAGAGAGAGTGTGTGTGTGTGTGTGTGTGTGTGTGTGTGTGTGTGGGGGGGTGTGGGGGGGTCATACTTGTTCTAAAGCTGCATTTGACTCAAGTAGATGTCTAACATCTCTAACTCTGGGTCATACTGCAACAGGGTTTTGTACCTTTCCTCATTATTACGAGGTGTCAGTGGCCTGCTGAGGAAGCTGGCAATTAGCAAGTGTCTTGTAGTTTGTGATATTGGTTTGGAGGAGTGTGTTTTGTTGGATTAGTGCACTGCTGTAACGCTGGAGTTGGTATAAAAAACACACACTGTATTTGTGTTGGTTCTATTCAGTTATGATGTCTATATAGCTCGGTCTGGACCATTTTATATCTATATCTGTGTATATATAATGTGTGTGTACATACAGTAAATGTATACAGTCAATCATACATGCCATTTGCAAAAATAAATTTTTACTTTCTAACTTTCATGTCAGCAAGCAGTGGGTAATCCTTAATCCAAACAATCATAGAGAGACATACAAACTCTTGCTCTGGATGTAGCCTCCTCCTCTGCTCTGTGTTCATGCTGTGAAACAAAAGGCTAGTTTGGCCAAATCAGGACTGACATCATTGGCAACAGCTGCAGGCTGCATGAACTGTGTGTCTATGCATGCGTGTCTCTTTGTATGTGTGTGTGTGTGTGTGTCTGTCAAGATGAGGTGACCTGATTGCTCAGCTGAGCAGTGAGGGAAGACCCAGCCCTGTGTTGTCAGAGTAGCACCAATAAAAACCAGAGGAGAGGGACCACAATGCACCCTGGCTGGCACCCCCCTCCTTTTCTGAATCCCTCCATGTTTTGTGTATGTGCCATGCTTTCCCCCTAGCCACACACACACACTTGCGCACACACACACACACACACGCACACACACACACACATTCCTGACCATGCCAAAGCAGATTTGGAGATGAAAAATGATCCGCCACTGGCCATGCAATGCTGTATCAGCTCCCAGCTATAGAGTGGTGGGTCAGGCCAAATCCTGTTTAAAGAGCCTTTATCCTTATTGCTGTACAGATAGGTCCAGCTACAACTGGACCTCTCCTCTCCTCTCCTTTCCTTTCCTTTCCTCTCCTCTCCTCTCCTCTCCTCTCCTCTCCTCTCCTCTCCTCTCCTCTCCTCTCCTCTCCTCTCCTCTCCTCCTCTCTCTGAAAATACAAAACTCAGATCAAGCGCTGCTCACTTTTCCTCACATATTTGAAATGTGCCAAACTGACATCAGTCACTGTATGACAGCTGCCTAGGTATGTGGGTTTATTTGCTGATATATTAGGCCAGATATCGGCCAGTCACTGTCATCCACCTTTGATATGATGGAGGTTTCTCCCTGACCACAGCTAGTGCAAGTCAGTATATCTAGCCCTAACTTTAATACAGCATTTTGATTCCACACAATTATGAATGAATATGTTTTTATTATTATTATTTTATTTAAGATGGCTAACCAGAGAATTAATTCCAGTGTGGTGTGGGTGTATTAACAAGTTTAAAGGGTTGCAATCTGTAAAACCTGCAGTGAAACCTGCCTCACCCTGTCTTCAGGAGCTTAAGGAGCACTTGAAAGAATTTCAATGGGTTTCAATGGAAAGTTTTAGTATTACATGATGGTCTAAATGCTGTTTCAGAGGACTTTCCTCCTTGCTGAAAATACAACTGTGGACAACCCACTGAATCCTTGTAATTTGTTTTTTCGGCATGAATGGTCCAATTAAAATTGAATAACAGCGCAAAAATACAAGGTATTGGCAGCTTCAATCCAAAAATATCAGTATCAGTATTAGCCTTCAAAAACGGATATCATGGAAACCCAGGCTTGTTTGTTCCAGAAAAAGTGGGTGGCCACATCATTCATCCCTCTCAGCATACACACATAAGTGCCCCCCAACACACATACACACACACACGCACAGAAATGGCCTGTGGCCCCCTGGGGCCTCACCTCGGTGTCCCTGTGGCAGACCGTGTGTTTGTGTGTGAGGCTTAATAACCTTGCTAGGGCCATCCAACCCCTGCTGCTCTGTCTTATTACTCCCAACACCCTTTCTGTTTTGTCCAGAGGAAGGAAAAGAGATAGGATGGATTTCAAACAACACCGGGGGGCAAGGCCAGGACGAGAGCTACAGGGAGGAGGGAGGGGGGGGGGGGCTGAGGATAAGGAGAGCGGGGGAATTGAGGGAGAAAATTGAAGGGAAGGAAAGAGAAAAGCAGAGAATGGAGTGAAAGGTGGGGGTCCGGTGAAGGCAGGGCGGTATTGACGTGGTTCAGCTAAGTGAAGGATTAGTGGATCCACAATGAGCCCGAAGCTGCTGCTGCTGCTCCCCCATTCACAACAGCCACTGGTGAAGAGGCTCGTCTCAATGAACTGCAAAAAGGGAAAGGAAATGCATACATATATATACACACACACACCCAAGCACACACATGCACAGACGGTTTGTAGGTCAATCTCTCTGCTATAAACTTAAGCCCATTCATCTGATGATATAGAAAGTCTGTGCTGTTAGAGCTGCAGTCTTTAACTGTTACCTCCACCTGATCTGTCCATCTGATCCTGTTTCTCTCCTCTTTTGTCCTCTTCCCTTTTTTCCTTTGGACAGATTATTTACGCTAACTTCTGTTCAGAGCCCATGCAGCTAGGTGTCGTCGTGTGTCTGTCTGTGTTAGCTTGTGAGCGTGCAGCGTGTGTGTTTGTGTGTGATGTGTCTGCCCATCTCCAGACATTGTGCAGGCTCGCAGATCATTAGCAGACTCCTCCACCGCCTCTTTGTTCTGCGGACGGCTGCCTCTTAGAGCTGACATTGAGCGTATCTCTCACACACACGCACG
This sequence comes from Centroberyx affinis, assembly GCF_046629955.1. Classification (NCBI taxonomy): domain Eukaryota; kingdom Metazoa; phylum Chordata; class Actinopteri; order Beryciformes; family Berycidae; genus Centroberyx; species Centroberyx affinis. Next base: position 85,236 of record NW_027280623.1, on the reverse strand, counting down.
CACACACACACACATAGACGCATGAACACAGGTATGTATACGCACGCACATACGTGTGCTCAATGAGTCACTTTTTTAATGAATCCAGTGCTGGAAACACACACTACTGTCACTGCTTGCTCCTCCTCCGCCTCCCCCTCTTTTCTCCTCTTTCTTTATGACTCTGTCCATCCTCTAACAAAGACTCAACAAGTCTGCTGTAGAAACACGAGCACTGCAGACTTACTGTGCCTCTTTACTCCCCCCCCCCCCCCCCCCCCCCCCACACACACACACACACACACACACTCGCCCACTGTAGCAGATACAATAGACAGAGCGATAGTAATATCTGCTGGTCCTGTTGAGAAACGGTTGTTTGAAGTGAGAACCTGTTTGTGTGTGTCAGATGATAATGTCACACAAGACTCACACTCAAGAGACTGACATGTATACAGTGAAAGCACCTTTTTGTACCTGTTTGTATGTACACACATCTCTGTGTCTGCGCACATTGTGTGTGTACTTTTGTGCATGTCTGTGTACTTTGCACGTGTTGTCTGTGTTTCATCTATGTCTGTCTGTCTCTCTATGTCTGTGTCTGTGTTTTTATGTGTCTGTGTCTGTGCCCACACGTGTCAGCCAGGGTCAGTTGTCTGCCTGGTTTCAGGTTGGAGTGGAAACCCAAAGGCTCAGATTTCATCCTGGGCCATCTGCCCTGCTCCATGGGCCTCTGCTAGAGGTTAAAGTTCACACTGTCGAGGTATGCTGGAGGAAGGACTGGTCTGGCTAGGCTGCTTCACACACACACAAACACACACACACACCTACACACACACCTACACAAACACACACACACACACACACACACACACACACACACAGAGCGCAAATTACTGAAAGTGGCTGTAAATTTTATTAAAAGAGCTATAGATTGTATTCATTCATTCATTCATTCATTCATTCATTCTGGGCCACGGGGGGCTGAAGCCTATCCCAGCATACATTGGGTGGAAGGCGGGGAAACACCCAGGACAGGTCACCCACTCAATATGTGTAAATTTGTAAGCTTACTTACACATAGCTGCTGCATCCTTAGTCATAGGAGAAACTCAATGTAACGAGTGACTTCATTTCCTCAGAAACAGAGTTGGCGGCTTTAATAATTAGCAGAGGCTCTTGACAGTCTGACATGTTGGTGCGTCTGAAAAGAAATGAATAGTGACACTACTGTTATGTAATGCACCATGTCTGCTCTCTCTCTCTCTGTCAGTCTCACTCTCTCGCTCTGTTTTTTTTCTTCTTTCGTTTGACCCCCCTCCTCCTCTTTCCTGCTCTACCTCTCTTAAACAGGAACTGGACAATTTCCTGAGCGTGTTTTTCCATTTTGCTTTTCCCTGTGCGTATCTTCTGCATATGTGTGTGTGATACTGTGTTTCTCTGCGTGTGTCTGTTCGTCATCCCCCGTCTCTTACTAGCTCTCAGCTAACGGCTGAAAATGTCACAACAGTTTAATTCCCCAGGGGCGAGCGGGTTTGTGAATGTGCTAGTGTACTAAGTGGAGTTCGAGGGGAGTTGGGGAACGACTTTTTCAGCTCAATCCTCTGAAATCAAAATGTGTTTTTTTGCATGTTGAGTAAGCATTTTGTTGATGGGCTGCAGAACCCTTACATCTCCAATTTTGACAGGGGTATTAATAAGAATATCAACCGTTTTTTCTCAGTACCCGAGAGTGCGACTTTTTGGAGGATTGCACAGTTTGACTTCATGGATTGCAAGGTTTTTGTTGGATGCTGACAATACGATAATGGATCTGTATGACAAACACTGTGCAACAGAGCGCTGGTTAACAGCTACTGTAGTGAAAGCGTATTTTTTGTGTGTGCCTCATTAAACATAAGCAGAAGTTGAACTTTGATCACTGCTATATTTGTCAGCGTGTCCCTCTAATGGCCAGTTGGCCAGCCAAGGCAGTCCGTCTTTGATCAAAGCTGACCAGCTTTCTCCCCTGGCTCCAAAACAGGACAGACAACAAACAGAATAGGCCGGCAAGCGTTTTTCCTATTCAGATTGCGGCAATTACTATTTGACATGAAATTAATTTTGCGTCTGGTGTCTGTGTGTTTGTGTACTTGTAATGGTTGTTGTGTGTGTGGCCAGCGCTGCCTCAGTTGATGAGGGAGATCCTTATTGCCCCCGGCACAGTGGCTCACGAAAATCAATGTTTGATTTGCCGGCTACTTGATGAAGGATTTAATGCTGAAACATTCCCCCTCCCTCTCCCCCCCTACTCACAGTAAAGAAATTGCCTTATTGAGTTCATTTGTTCATTTTACTTTCATTCAGGCCTGTATGTGCAAAGTTAAGTGGTGGTATTTGCCTTTGATTATGTGTGTGTGCTGGGTGCTGGGGGGTAATAAGATAGCCGTGATTACCTGACAGGCCTTGTGTCCACTCACTGCAGATATGGTGTCGATGTGTGTGTGTGTGTGTGTGTGTGTGTGTGTTTGTATGTGGTGTCCAGAGCGGTGTATAACCCCCTCACCCCCCGGTGCTCCCTGCTCTTGGTGTGTGTATCGACCAGACTCTGGAATGGAGAAACGCCTGCCCAGCACACAAAATCAATGGACGCTGTTTTCCCTCCTCCAACGGGCTCCTGTTATCTGCAATGAATACAAAACGTAGTGTAGCACACAAGACACACATTCATGCACCTCATCTTTACTGCCCCTCATCCCCCTCCCCCAAACACCACCTCCACCCCCCCACAACAACGTCCACTCCCACCCACAACTATGGCAGGTTGGGGACCCTCTGGAAATCGGGGTAAATTACAAGTCAGTTCAATTTAATTGGAAGAAATATGGCGCTTGCCTGTAGAGTTTTCTCATTCGGGGCATGTTTTGTATACTGTAGGTATTTCAAAGAACATGCAGCCTAGTTAATGAGACTTGAGTGAGACCCACGGTGCCGCAGCTTCCGCTGGACTGCAAAGGTTTATTATTTCTTCTACACTATGCTTTGCTGCGCCAGCAAGTCAAAGGAGAGAACAGAGAGTGTGAATGAAACATCATCCGTCTTCCATTATGTTGAGTAGCATTAGCAAAGTGGCCACCGAGTGTTTATTTAGCCAGTGGGCAGTCCATTTCATTTCGGGCATGGGGGATAAGATCAAGCCTATTTTCACCATTATGCAAGTGTTCCTCCCTCTAACACCCACTGTTCCAAACTCTCTCTCTCTCTCTCTCTCTCTGACGGGGATTATAGGTGGTGGTGGGAGGAGGGAGGGAAGGAGGTAGATTAGTGGCGGCCGTCCGGTGGGTCCGTCTGTCTGCCGTCAGAAAATAGAATTCATTTTGTGCGATCCAGATGCTTCTGCTCAGCTCTCTGCGTCTCTGTTTGTGTGTTGCTCGGTCAGAGGAGAGGATTGGCTGCTGGTGAGGTGGGGGGGGGGGGGGGGGGGAATACAGGGGGCTTTTAGCAGCTCATGTCCTCTAGGCAGCTTTTGTACTCGCATCAAAGAGACTGGCCTTGCCCTGGTAGCTACGCAGCCTGTGTCGCTGCCCTCACAGAGTACAGTATACAAACACAAACGCACCAAAATATGTACAGAACGGCCGAGGTCCCGCCCCCAACGTGCTTCCAGGAAGTGCTATAGCCATTCATTTTCACACTGCAATTTGATAAAAGCTATAAGCATCTCCACGCATCGGTCTAAACATCAGTCGACCCAGAATTTCATACAATTTCTACCTACACAACACAAATATGATCAAAGGGGTTTTTATTGTAAATTAATCTTAAAAGCGCTTCCCAAAACACATCCAGTGGAAATGGGACCTCCATTCTGTATAGGAAGGATAAGTTTTGCAGCGATGAGCTCCAGTCATTTCCCTTTAAGGGAAGGGGGGTAAATTGCCTGAGTTTTGGTCGGGGCAAGAGCAGAAAATTGGTTAGGCTTTATTATAATCTATGTGGGTCTGGAGCGTATATGGAGAGAGCAGAGAGCTGGGCTGTGTTAACGGGGTGTGTTGGGGTTAGTTTGGACGGGAGTGGGGTCTTCCGTTGTGGCTGGCTGCTTCATGCGTTCATGGTGGGAGGGGGGTTGATGGATGGACCCGGACTGGAGATCTCATGGAGGGCTTCATAGCAGGATGCTGGAAGAGGTCTGTGGGGTCCCGGAGGGAGGGAGGGAGGGAGGAAGGGAGAGAGAGAGAGAGTGTGTGTGAGAGAGAGAGGGAGAAAGGCAGAGAGACCTGTCATTAATCAAACCCCCTCCACCTGCCACCTCTCCTCTCGGCCTCCCGTCCTCTCTTTATCCATCCTGCCACCCCTCTTTTATTCTCCTCCCTTCTTCCTAACCTCTCTCTGTTCTAAGTCCCAAGTGCAGTCCTCCATTCTAAGCGGCCCTTTCACAGCCTTTGGGTCGCAGTTTACTCACTCCCAAACATCACATTGGGAGGTGTTTAATGCTATTACGAGGTGGCAGCCCAGGCACTATGCCCTCCAACAAGGAGAGATGGACTCATGCCGGGGCTAAACTCGACTTAGTTTTCTTAATTCACTTAACCTGCCGTGCTTGTGCTCCCCGCCACCAGCCTCTTAACTTCCTGGTCGGCGAGGCCCTCTAATGCCCGCCTGAGACCGCTGTAATGCTAGGGGTTGCTCTTTTTGTTGCTGTGAGGTCAGTAAGAACATTACGAGGTGCTTTGAAGGGTCAGAAGTCTTGGCTGGAGCTGGTGTGTGTTGCTCGCTAACTAGCCTCCCCCACTGTGTCTGGCTGAGGAGGGTTGGCCTCTCTGTTTTGCCGGCTCACCGGCAGTGAATTTGGACAGGGGTTTGCAGATCATGGTCATGGTTCTGGGTGTGCCACCGAGCGAGTTGGCCAGCCGCTGGCCAGATCCAATCACCCTCTTAAGTCCATGGTGGCTAATCCCTCCTCTCTGCCTCTCTTTAGATAATGAAAAGTTGGATTTTTAGGTTTATCAGAAGAATTACTGATATAATCCGCTCTCTTTTCACAAGAGAGAAACACAGTGAAACATGGAAAAATACACAAAAGCATAGCTGTATATATCTGTATAAATATCTATATATATACTGTATATATCACAAGTGTACCATCATGCTCATGACAGCAATGTCTTGAGAGAATCATATATTTTGTTTTACATATTTATCAGCTGTTTCAGTCAGCTATTGTAACTGTATATGTTTGTATCTGCATAGTGTAGTGTATCTCTTTCTCTCCTTCTTTCTCTCATTGTCTTGCCCCCCCTCTCTTCAATAAATGGCCAGCATTTTTTCCCTATCTGCAATCTCTTGCCTATATATTAAATGAGCAACAGTGTGGGCTCATTAAAAATGCATGCTGCGCATTGAGCTTAGGAGACCAATTATCCCACCTAGCTCCTTTACAATGGCTGATAATAAAAGCCCCTGCAGTCGGCCACTCCCGGTTGCTTCAGTGCTTCAACCCTCACCCCCTCCCCTCTCTCTCTCTCTCTCTCTATCTCTCTCTCTCTCTCTCTCTCCCTCCCCCCGCCTCCCACTCCAGCAGCCTGTTGTCTTCACACCAGATCATCAGTAAACAGGCTTTTCACTGGATTTGATGGAGTGCAGCGTTTTGATCTGTTGGGATTTGTGTGTGTGTGTGTTCTCTAATGCAAGCTGCTGTGCTCTGCAGGTGGCAGTGGGCAATGGTATTACCGAGAGAGACAGACATTTGTACACACACACACACACACACACACACATACACACCTTGTGGCGCACACACAGGCTCACACGCACAAACATACAGATGAGACTGTTATAGCACACAGTGTACATCATGCCTTGTGACAGCGATGTCTTGAGAAGATCAGAGTGCCTGGAGCACAGAGACTGTTTCCCGCCACATGCTGTGCATCAAATATGGATGTGTGTGGGAAGCAACGGCATCACTGGAGCACTTTAAAGCCCCCATACGGGCAACCTGCACATCAAAAGACTGCCATCACTGTATACATACGGAACTATATAATATACACCTCCCACCTTGTATTTGTATGTGCATGACGTTGTGCAGTTTGAGGATCAAACACAGGTAGTTTTACCACACAGCAGGCAAATAAACAGCATACAAATCGAATGCGATATGATGGTGTTTCTGTTGCCTACAATTAGACTTACAGTTGCATGCATGGTGAATTGTCACTGCTTCCCTGCACTTCAAACGACAGTATGCTGATGGATGATACATCCTCCCCTAACACCTCTACGCAAACAGCTAGGAAACCTGCTCAGCAGGTTCTGAAGTGTGGCGATATCCGTCACATAACGCCCGACCATCTACTTAGATTTAGTGTGCATTTTTAATTGGCCACAACAGTAGAATCTGTCAGGGCCAGGGGCCAGGTTTGATTTGATATGTTCGCTAGCTGAGGAAAGCCCTCCTTTACTCCCTGTAGGTGTTGTTAAAATCAGACTGGCTTCATTAATAGTCTGATCTGGATGTAATTAAGAATGAGAGGAGGGATGCAGGGAGGGAGAAAGTGAGAAGGAGAGGGAGAGATCTCCTCCCAGCTTTCTTTTTCAATCCCTCCACCACTGCTAGTGACAGGCTGGGGGAGAGGGGGAGAAAGGAGGAGAAGGGCAGTGGAGAGGGGGTTAGATGAAGCTGGGTGATATTGACCCTCTTATGTCATCATCTCTCAAGAGCTTTTGCATGAGAAAGGCCCATTATAGCTGGTAAATACTGGGAGCACTGGGCTATCAGACTTTGTTCAGAGATGTTTCGGCTCATACTGTATGTCCATGATCAGTCTGCCTGCATGCCTCTGTTTTTGCATATCACAACAGTGTACACGCGTACATGTATACTACATGCACACACACACATGCACGCACTAGTTTCTACACATGTGTTTACAGGGTACTGGGTGGAAAACATAAATTGGAGACAGAGCGTTCCCCGTCTGCGGGGCTTGGAAGAGGGTTTGGGCTCGGAAAGCTGGCTTTCCTCTCAGGAAGTGTTGTTCCTCACCGCTCTCCATAAACAGTGGAAAAGAGACCCAAAGAAAATGTCCCAGACTCACTATTTCCACTGTAAACACACAGACATACACATATTATACTGCTCTCTCTCTCTCTGTCTCTCTCTCTGTCTCTTCTCTCCTCTCTCTCTCAGCACACAGCTGGCTATATATTTCCCCAAAGGAACATACAGTATGCCACAGTGTATGATCTAGAAAGCCAAGACATGACCTGTGTGGATCAACTGTTAAACAGGAATAGCGCACAGCTTATGAATTTACGTGTGTTATTTTTATAGCATAGCAAAGTCCAAACAGCCTGGTGCTTCACCTTTAAAATACAATAGATTGGGAGACAGACTTTCTAGACTCATGCACGGTTTGCCTCCACTTTCACATCCAAAGCTTTTTATTATAACACCACTGTCATTAGATATGGATCAGTACATCAGTGTGACAGGACAGATCATAGAGTGGAACAAATTCTTCTTTCTGGCTATGTGAGACAGTGTTGACTATTCCTATTCACTTATTTTCACTGAACTCTTGGGAAAGCAGTTAAAGCAGACCCTTAAGTGTAAATGTTACAGTGCTTGTTCACTACTTCAGAAATGTTTGGATTGCTGTTCCCCTCGTGTACTGTAGAAGTTAATAAATCCGCAACAGCAAAAAAAAAATGCACTTTCCATCAATTTCGTTGTCATGGCATTTATTCCCGCACTGGAGCATTATGCTGTGAAAATATCATCTCTAAGCCCCAAACACCCAAATAAGACTTGAAATGTTCACAGTTTATCATTGTCAGAGCTTGGTTTTGACAACAGGGAGCAGCACTCTGTAATCTATCACATTAGACTGGCTTCTGCTATCTCCAGACAAGTTGGCCACTGTGATTTGAATGCAGTTTGTTTTTTTATCAGCAAGGCCCCATCTCTACCTGTCACTCCATTTAATGCATTTAGATGACACTCGCGGGGAGTGTGTGTGTGCATGTGTGTGTGTCTGTGTGTTGCTGTAGACGATGCACTTTGTTACAACACAAGCCAGACCTTGCCTTTCACTGCTATTCTCTCCGCTGTGGCAGACAGAGACGATGAAAACACTGTTCTCAAACATGAGCTCACTCTACCACCCAGTTGGCTTACACAGCACCCTAACCTGTGCATGGGCAAGTGTGTGTGCGAGTGTGTAGAGAGGGAGAGAGGCAGAGCGAAGGAGTGTCAGAGAGAGAGAGGGAGGGAGAGGGAGGTTAGAAACCCTTTTTTTTATTACATTTCCTCCACAGTGAAAGAGGAGGCAAGATGGACACTCCATATCTCCCCGCTGCGCCAGAAAACTCATCTAAATGGAAAACACATTGTCTTCATTATTTTGCGAGAGCTGAAAGAACAGGGTTGTCATGGTAACAGCCATCTGAGTGAGCGCGAGCGGGCGGCCGAGGGGCTGGTTTTAGGGCCAGAGGAATGGAGAGAGAGAGAGGAGAGGAGGAGGAGGTGGGAGGGAGGGAGGGAGGGAAGGAACAAGGAGAGTGGGGGGGGGGGGGGGGGAGTGGAAAGAGAGGAAAGGGGACTGAGGTGAAGAGGGTGGAGATGGTAGGAAGACAATAGAGATGGAGGGAAGAAAAATAGGAAATTGTGGGGTGAAGCAGGGAGAGGAGAGAGCGGTGGGGGTGATGGAGGAAGAGCAGAGAAGAAGGAGAGAGAGAGACCGAGATAGAGAGAGAGTGAAGGGTGCATGAGAGCGAGCAGGGAGTGCCTTTTCCAGTGGAGCCAGACAGTGCAAATGGCCAGTTAGTGGCTCTCAGAGAGCAGTTCAGAGGCTCCTTATTAATTTCAAGGGGCAGCAAGATGGTAGATTTAACATCTTAGAACATCACTTCTGACTGTTTCGCTGCAACCCCTCTGGTGTCCTGCGTGTGTGTGTGCGTGCGTGCGTGCGTGTGAGCATGAGCATGTGTGCTTGTGCAAATGCATGAGAGTGCATACTGATGTACAGTCAAGGGAGCAGCTATCTCTGCCCACTAAGCTAGCGTTGGAAGGCTCGGCGCTTTGGTAAACACATTTAGGGCGACTGGCTCCACTCCACTCTCCAGTCCGAGCAGCCAGTTCCTCCACCCCAGAGCCCCAGTAATGATCAACACCCTGCCTGCCACTGTCTTTATTAGTCGGTCCCTCTGAACAGCCCCTGGCAGCAGCAAGCCCAACACCATAACGCCCTTCATCAAATATTTACCCCTCGCGAATCTACAACGTGCACCAAGGCCACATCAAATAAAGCCAAGTGCCAAGGCGATATCTAATCCAGTCCAATCCCTCTCCTTGTCAACTTCATTCTCTTCCCTCTCTGATGCCGGGGCGGATTTTCATGACGCTCCTGTCAGTTTAGCATCAACTCGAGGATTAGGGCTGTTGCCGGAGAGAAAGAGACCTAGCTGATTGTTTATTTACAAGTTGTTTCCCGCTACTCAGTTATATAGCCAGTGGCACTGATGTGACTGAGGCCCGACACTGCATCTTTTTGACAGCTGGCGGGCGATTAAAGAAATTACAGTAATTGCTTAAGTCTTTGTCGTGTTAATACTTGGCACCTCCCCCACCAGTAGTTGGCTGCGCTTTGACATCCTTTGGGTTTCAAACACCCGACCTCACCCAGTGTCATTATCGTCCACATTTTGCGTGGTTAGGAAGCTCCTGTTTAGCAGCTAATGTTACTGAAAGTAGTTAAGAACCAAAACACATAACGTCAGATTGGATTTGACTTATTACAAATGCAACTATCATAGAAGTCCCAGTGTTTTTTCAATGGTTGCTGCACTGTTGCTCTATCCTCCAAGGAGCATTGTTTGGGGGGAAAAAAATCCTGCAGTGCTGATTCAGTTTTTGTGTCAGGGGTTGCTCCACGATGGCTGCCAGCAGTATAAAGTGTTTTCTTCAGAGCAACATCCAAATCCGTTCAAAATAAATGTAAATACCCGTCACATCTTCACGGGATCTCTCAACGCCGAAGAAGTGGGGGGAATTATGGTTGTTTTTCCTCCAGCCTGTTCCTTCCAGATGTGCAATCATGGTCAAGGGAGGGAAGAGGGCTGTGGCTTGTGATTGACCAGCACTCAGGAGAGAGACATCCCGCACTCGGTTGGCTGTTTGGCTGCGCCGGCTGGCTGCGTGGCTGCCTGTAGGTCTTAGTGATTCATGTCACACTGTAATTGGTTTACCTGCTCCCTGTGTGTCTGGGTTCTGAGAGGAGCAAAACAAATTACCCAGGGATGACCTCTCGCCATCTCCCTCTCCTGCTCTCCAACCATTTCCCCTATCTCCCTCCGCATGTCTCTCTCTGCCACTCCTCCCTGCCTCCCTCTACATGTAATATGTTGTATGAGTGTTTTTCCCTCTCCCTCTCCCTGTGTCTCTCTCTCTCCCCATCTATCTACCTGTCTATCTCCCTCACCTTCTGCCTCCTTCCCTCCCCTCGCCTCTCCATCCCTAGAATCTCACAAGCAAGGCGATGGTGGAGAAAATACGAGGGAGAATACATATCAGACATGGACTCGCACATTCACATGTGTTAAAGCCTCTCTGGGCTTGCAGGCGTGTGTTTCTGTGTCTCTCTGCAAGGTGGCAGCTGTGTTACGCTCAACATGCATGTGTGAAGATAAGCAGGCAGTATGGACTTTGTCTGCCGATACTTGCGATCACAAATAAACACGCGCGAACACATGCACATATGCTGGTAGAGCGCATTGTATCACTAAGTGTATAAGTGGCTCTCTCTTAGGAAAGCTGCAGTGAAGCACATTAGCCTTTCAACACTGGTTTGCATGCCCACTGTGCCAAATAGCACCTGTGTGGATTGTCCCTTCAGTGAGTGAAACTGGTGCTCTGTGTAAACCATTAGGCTGTTTCATTTTCACAGCAAGGGGAGGTTTTGTGTTTCTTTGCTACACATACCCTCACTCTGACACAGTGGTGGGGATGTGAACACACACACACACACACACAGAAAAGAGAGCAAGATGGAGAGGGATTCTGGATAATAAACCCAGATGAATGAGTACAGCACTTCCCTTCATCCAGGTGTCTCTCCCTCTCTAAGATTCTTTAGTTCCACTGTAAAAGAGAGTTCACTTGGAGGAGTTCCTCTGGAAAGTTTGAAAACTTCCAGTATTTATCTGCATGAGTGGTTAGAGACTGTCCTTCAACCAGAGGAGCTGGGTTCAAGCCCATGTGCTGACAAATATTTGCGATGCTTAAGTGTCCCCTGAGCAAGACATTTATTCTCTGCCAGCTCTAGGAGGTGCCCTTCTGTATGTAAGAAAAAAATTTGAATAACTTGGTCGACCACCGTACACTCTCTCTGACCGTGAGCCAACCAAATCAAAGCAAAACAATGACTCTGTATCAACCACACTCTTGATTGGCTGTCTGCTGCACTGGCTCTGCACAAAGCAGTAGTGTTGAAACTTGTGTTTCTCCGCTGCCTGGATGGTTCACTAGCCTACCGTTAGTCATGTTATTCCCATTTGGCGACACATAGCAAGCACATGATTGTTGAAGTTTTGTCTCTATATTGAATGTTTGACACAGTAACTGATACATGAATATACATGAAATAGCATTGAAAAAGACTACGGTGACATATTTAAATGCATATTATTTATTTTGGCCAGTAAAAATAGGTTTGACCTTTTTTTTGTTTGCCAGCCCTTGGCAGGTGAACCAAAAAGTTACTTTCAGTCACTGTCTGTCGGTGACACTGTGCTCTTGATGAAGTATTACATCATTACATAATAATGTTGGAAAGTTGATGTAGTTGTTGTGATCAGGAACAACTCTCCTTTTTTCCAAAGTTCAAAACAAGAGAACAACAAACCTGTGATGTCATCTTGGGATAAAACCATTTGGAGTTGCTTCACTGACAGTGGAGACTGACTTTGTACATGTTGTTAATGTTTATTTGAGCTTTTCCATCCAAATGAGCTGTATTTCATTGTCGTGTTAACTGTAATGTGAACCAGAAAATGTGCCCGCATACCCGGAAAATCACACTGGGTAATGTCACTGTGTACACAAAGTCGGCTTCCCATTCACTGTCAGTCGAGCAGCAGTTAATGTCTTGTTTCTATGGTGTATTTTTGATACTTTAGTCTCCTCGGTCATTAGACTATTTACGTCCAGTCTCTTTGCTCACTGCTTGTAGAAAGTCATTGGGTTTACTCTGTACTATTGATCAGGTTTTTAGAATATAATGAGCAAGGCCATAGTGTTTTTAGTTACCACTTAATACATTTAAAATGTGTTAAGTGTGTCTGTTTTTATAAGGCAGGCATTGCACAGCTGTCTGCTAACCTTTTTACTGAGGGCCTTGCAAATTAACCACATGTATGCGATGTGCTTTCATTGAGTGTATGAAAGGGAAATAGAGAGTTGACTACATTGTGTGTGTATGTATTTCACACAGATTTCAGCGTGATTTCTAATTGGAAATGCTTCAGAATCATTTTTTTATGGTTAATTGGATTTGTCCTATAAAAGATCAGAGGAAGAAATAAAAGTTGCTCGGCAGGAGTTGCTGCGCAGCAGGACTTGTGTTCCAGCAAGAGAAGAGGGGCTGGGCTGCATTTGTATATATTGCATTTTCATGAAGTTGTGTTCTTATACTTTTTGGGTATCAAAGACACAGGGAGTGGAGGGGAGTTGGGCACAGATATATTTTAGCTTTCCCTAATGCCACCATTACCATTTCACAGCTTGTTGCAAGGATGGAATCACACTCACACTTAGTAAATCTCTCTCTCCTTTTCTCTCGCTCTCTCACTCTCTCCTCACACACACTATCACATGCACATTCATATGCTACCATACATCGATGTGTTAGACTCACCCCTGTGGATGTTGTGTAATTGCGTTTGGGTCAGCAGTTTGCTGGTGCTGAAACCGAAGGACATGGAATTTGTCAGTTTACCCATTCAGCAATCACAGGGGGTGGTGTGTGAGCTAACAGCTCTGCTGGAGTCAGGCCCATAAGGTTAGCTTTACACAAGCCTGTCAGCCTGCGCTGTCAATCACTTGCCTTTCCTCCTCTCGTCTCATCTGCTTTTCTTGTCCCTCCTTGCCTCTACTTGTCTTACCTTGTCTTCCCTCTCCTCTCCTCTCCTCTCCTCTCCTCTCTGATACCCTATCATCTCCTGTCACATATTCTCCTTAAAAAATGCAGTCTTCTTCCGCTTAATATAGCTTATAAGATTTAGACATTTTACATCACTGGAAAAGCTACTTTCCATCGGACACTGAGAACTGAGAATGCCTCTGTCTCTTAGTACTTTGGCGGTCAGAGACTTGCTGTCCTGTGATGGCCTGGTTAAGGGATGAAGGCTACACAGCATGGGCCGACACTGTGCTGTACACACACACTTACACACACACCCACAGCCTGCCTCATCTCTTGTGCATCACATGAGTGATAGAATCTTGCCTTTCGTGACAGTGGAAAATCGTATGTGGCAGCCAGGACATACAATCTTCTCCAGCTGGTATTTATAGTCCTCAGCAACTGGAACATTCTATGGAATAAGGAGTTTATTCATTCATCATGTGATGCTCAAGCTCTGCTCTGCTCATGGATGACCTGATTTTCTATCTCATGGTTAGATAGATGGCCTTTCCCTGTTGATTTACAGGGGGTGGAATAAACGCAAAAGCATGGACGCATGTGCACTGATATGGACACACACACATATACAGATGCATAGAAAAATAGAAGTAGGTAATCAACTAAGAAAGACTTAGTCCACTAACATCCAAGTGAAGACAGTGTATTGGCTAAGAGAGGGCACCTCTACGCTCACTTAGTACACGGTGCTCTTTTTTGATCTCACACATTGAGTGGTGGAATGATCGCCTAGTCCCGGGAGTATCTGGTGGCACATACCTGCAATACTCCACAACTGAAGCTCCATATTTATAGACGGCAACAGAGCAGCTCACATATCGCCACATCACAGCTGTTTGCATTGCAGTGTTGGGTGTCACATAGCTGCCCGGTGCTCCTGTGGTTGTCACATTAAAACAGAAGATAAACAAACAGGAACATTGAGAGTTTACATTGGTCACAAGTTGCTGTGCTTGTTTTATTTTTTCACCCTCGGGAGTCATTTCACATTTTTCTTTTGTGTGTGTGTGTGTCTGTGTTGGCGGGGTGTGTGTGTTGTGTAGAGGGTTGAGTTTTATAAAGGCTAGAGGGACCGATATGACTAATAGTGGGCTTTGCTAAGAGGGAAAACACAGTGAAAAGGAGAGGGGGAGAGATTAGCAGAGGAGAGGATTAGCAGGGAGTCTACGAAATAATGCAATGAACAAAATGAATGAAGGCAGTGTGAGAGAGAGAAAGAGAGACGATGATGGAAGAAGGCTTGTAAAATGAAGAAATGGTAGCTGAGAGCGGAGTGGAGTGGACCAGAGAAAATAAAGGGAATGAGAGGAAAAGCGACCGTCTGGCTGTGTGAGTTTGCCACTAGAGATAATAGTGTGTGTGAGAGAGGGCTGGTGGCTTTTACAGACACACTGAGAGCAGAGATTGTGGGAGGGAGGGAGAAAGGGAGGGAGAGAGAGAGAGAGAGAGGCCAGCACAGCTGAGTGGTGTTGATTGGCCTGTTTGAAAACACATGAACTGCAGAGGGAGAGAGAGAGCAGCGGAGAGAGAGAGAGGAGAAAGCGAGGGAGAGAGAGAGAGAGAGACTCTGTGTGCTGGGAGAGAGTGTCGCGCTGTGCCGTGCCACGCTGCAGCCCAAACCACATTAGAGCAAATGAATCCATTCCACCTCCTGTTATGGCAGCTCCCGCACAGGGCCTCGGGAAGGAGGGAGGGAGGAAGGGAGGGAGGGAGGAAGAGTGGCAGGAGGGTTCAGATATGAGGGACGGAGCGAAGAAGAAAATGATGGAAAGGAAAATGGAAGGTGGTGAAAAGGAGCCGCATGCTGGGTGGCTGTAATGATGTCTGAGGGCTAAAGAAAAGGGGGCAAAAAGCACACAGACAGTATCAGTGAAGGAAAGAAAAGCTATGCCCACAAATCTAAAGAGGAGGAGAGAAGATCCCCCACTGTGTCTAGAGAGCAGGAGTGATACACTCTTTTTTTTCCTGTCTCCTTTTCACACTGTTGTTGAATAATGAAGATGATCTCTGGCCAGGCTTCACCCAGTTGCTCTTCTCACTGTTCAGCACTGCCCTCTACACATACAGGATAGAGCAGGGATTTTGCATTAAAGCAGCACTCAAGGACTTATTTTTGCTGCTATTGCGTGAAAACCCTAAAAACCCTATAATCCCAATTTTAGTGATATTATTTTACGTGAATTGAAGGTCTCACTAGCCTTTATGCACAGAGTGTGTTTCTTTCCTAAAGGGCCTGGGAAACCCATTCAAACCACACAAGAATTTCAAAAATGCACTGGTAAATTTTAAGAAAATAACCGTGTTACCCTGGAGATGCAAGGTTTTCATGTGGGTGCAAGGTCTTTTCAATGCAGTCCTATGCAGTGCGCACAATTGCACTGTATCATGGGCTCCTGTATAACCGGCTTCATGCAACCCCCCACTCCACTGACTGATCACATTCACAAAGCAAGCTCCACTTGACAAAGGTAGTCATTTGTCTCCTGAAATGAGAAATCACTCATGCTATGAGTGATCATACGCTGTGTGTGTGCATGTATGTATGTGTGTGTGTGTTGGTGGGGGTGGGTGGGGTGCTGACTCTGATTATGAAGAGATAATTTCAGCAGTCTCTCTCTCTCTCTCTCTCTCTCTCTCTCTCTCTCTTTTTCTCTGGCCCTTCTTGCCCCCTCCCTGCCATACTCCAGTGCTTTTCATATTACTGTGCTTTTGTTTCTGAGCACTTATTTCTTGCCCCACTTCCCCCGGCTTGTTTTGCTCAGGAAAGAGAGAAGAGAGAAGGAGGGAAACAGAAAGAGAGAGAGAGTGTGAGTGTGTGTGTGTGTGTGTGTGTGTGTGTGTGTGTGTGTGTGAAAGAGAGCCTTCCTCGGATGTTAGTATTATTTGTGGTTTGTTACTCTGCTATGATTCATAGCATCCTCCCACTGCTGTTTAAAGGGGGGGTTGTAATATGCACAGCATAATTGGATGTGTAATCCTTTGCTTTGCACCTCTGGTAAGCAGTGCTGAGTGGAGCTGATTAAGATGTTTGCAAGACAATAAAGATTCAGCACGCCCGTCCTCAGCGGATGCATGCTAGAACAACAACGGCAGCAGCAAAAAGTCTTTTAAAAAAGAACATAATATTCTGCAAAAAGGAATAAAAAATAAATCAGACAAAACTACCATACTTGTAATGGTTTTTCAGTCCAGCCGTAATCAGTCATTTTACAGAGAAGAAGAGACAGAGATGACTGCATCTTGCTGTTAAAACATTTAAAAAATGTTCAACTCTGCTTCAGATATTGTCTCTAAGATCAGATGACAGATTCCTGTGTATTATGTTGATAGTAAACAGGCGGGGTTGGGGTGGGGGGGGGGGTTGTGTTGTCAGCCGTGTTTCCACTGAGGTATCATCTGTTACGCAACACATGTTTTTTTTTCCCTGTGCGAGGCAAGGGAAGAAGAGGACAGGACAGAGAGGAGTTAAGGGGGAAAGAGGGGGCGGGGGTCGGGTGCGTCAGTGTGTTTGTTAGCCTGGACAGTCAGTCAGATGGATGAACTTCTTACCTCAGTTACAACGTCACCGACTGAACACGTCCTGAACGCAGCCACCCACCCGCATTTCCACCTCACTTGTTTTTCCTCTCAGAACCCAGAGGGCCAGTCTTTTGAACACCAAACAAAAGCGCTGCTCACCGGGGGTTTTGCTGGGCGGAATGACAGAGCGGAGGGTGAAAGAGGCAAGCCATCTCCACCCCCCCTACCCCCCTCCCTTCCTCACTCTTTGGTCTTGTGATGGGACAGCAAGGGGGGGGTGGGGGGGGGGGGGGTGGGGGGGGGGAGGCTGGAGGGGAAACAGTTAATCAATAGCCACAAGGTCAGACGGCCAGCGCCGGGCTGGAGTGTGCCCTGTTAGTGGTCCGTGGAGCTGCCTGGCCGCCGAAGGGGATTTGTAGCACTTGTCAGGGCTTAAAGGAGCCTTCTCTGGACCACTGGCTGCGCGGACGAGCCGGCCTGGTTAGCAGCAGGAGAGGGAGACATCTGCTGGGCGCCGGGTGACACCGCAGCACAGTGGAATAAGTTGGCCGTAAGAACTGTTAAGGTCATATTTATCTGAGGTCAGACCGGCTTCATTTTCGTGTAAAAATGTCAAGTTAGCTTCTGTTCTGCTTTTCACAGACAGTCAGCAACCACTTCAGCACCACAGCCAAAGCAACCCAAAGGCCCTTATTTGACTTTCTGCTTCCTACCGTTTGACCACATTCAACTCTCTTTGCCTCAGAATTCCCCCCTTACTCATGAGAGCAATGTATTAGCCGACGTTTAAGACTTCATAAGTGCACTCCAGGTAATTCTAGTCTGGTAATGCTTAAGCTCAGAGGATTAGTAATACACTCTTATTCTCAAAGTGTTCCTTTGAAGTTTTACCTTTACGCTTAATCAAAGTGAAGAATTCGAGCTTTTGTGTTTACATGCTCTTAGTCATGTGTGTATGTGTGTGTGTGTGTGTGTGAGCGAGAGAGAGAGAGAGAGAGAGAGAGAGAGACCATTCACACTTGCCTGCAATCCTCCTTCTAAGACAGCACACCACACTGAGCATTATCCATGAAAACTCCCTGGCTGAGCACTGTATTTCCTCTATACCTCCCTCTCTCTCTCTCTCTCTCTCTCTCTGTCAGCGGGGGGTCTTGGGGGACCCTTTATCAGTACTGAGCAGCCTTCTAGAGCCCTGGCTCCCCCCCCCAGTGCAGCATGGGGGTTTCTCAGTTCCCCTATTGTGTGGAGGAATGCGTAGCAGACCAACACTGATGGAGATAAACATGGAGGGATGGTGAGGGATGGAGGCCTCACTGGCTAGCCAGCAAGAGATACCTATTAATCCACCCTCACCTCATCACTGAGAGATGGGTGGGGCTAGTGGGAGCATGGGACCAAAACTGTTCTTGTTGTCGCTGCTCAGTGTTGGATCGGGACAAGAGATAGTGAGAAAGAGAGAGATGCTGTAAAGCAGAGCCTTATCTGCTGTTAGATGTGGGCATAAATTAGTTGTCTATGCCACGCTGATAACCTTGACTGTGAGGTGTGCTTCTTTTAAAGAGAGATAACAGCTGAGGTCGGCTGTGGAGGATCTTGCAGGGTGTGTAAGATTTTCCACATAGGTAACATATAGCAATAAAGTTTTCCTCTCACTTTCATTCAGTTTGTTGGTGTTGTCGTTAATGGTGCTGCTGTGGAAAAACTCTGAGCTGCAGAATTTCATGCATTCGCCAAGAAAACACGCTTGAGGCGTACCATGCCCTTCGAGGAGACCGCACACAAACAAACACGCTCCGCTCTTTGAGATGTCATGTCATTGTCACAAAACTGTCAAGCGTGTAAAACGTTGTTTGAACTTCATAAGCTACAAACTTTTCACATGGGTAACCTGACAAGCACTTGTTCTAACAGAGGCGCCTCTTCTCTTGTTTTCCAGAGTAAAGAACCTTAATGGCGTCCCGGTAGAGCCATCAAGATGAACACGTTACCATCAATGGACCGGCACATCCAGCAGACCAATGACAGGCTGCAGTGCATCAAACAGGTGTGTGTGTGTGTCTATGTGTGTGAACTGTGTGCGCACAATATGTACAATAAGTGCATCCTTCCTGTGTCTTGACCTGTGTGTAGCAGCCTAGTGTGCAGACACGGGTTCTACAAGAGGCTGTACAAGAGGCTTCCTCTCTCAGTCTCTCCTCTCCTCTCCTCTCCTCTCCTCTCCTTTGCCTGCCTTTTCCTCTCCTTTCCTAACTGCTCCTCTCATCCTTTATCTTCTCCTTTCCTCTCCTCTCCTCTCCTCACCCCTCTCTGCTCCTTTCTCCTCTCAGCACCTTATATGGGCATCGGTTAGTCTGGCCATTAGCTCCAGTCTCACAGATCATGTTGCACAGGGTCAGAGAGAGAGTAACAGAGAGACAGAGAGAGAGAGAGAGAGAGAGAGAGAGAGAGAGATGGAGAGGGAAATCTGTTAGTGAGCACCAGAAGAGACTTCAAAGAGTGCTCCATAAGAGACTAAAAACATTACAGACTCAACTTCTCTTCCAGTCCTATGTTCTCTTACATCACTTTCCTGACTCTTGACGTATGCAGGCCCTTGTTGTGGTTTGGCTTAAATGCTTCCTTGACTGCCAGCTTTAAGGAGAGACTGCGCAGACAGATACAGACAGAGAGACACAGACAGAGAGACAGACAGACAGACATAACCCAGGGCTACCGCCTCTGCCTCTGATTAATAGTCTAGGAGAACTGGCTGGCTTGCTGGCTGGCAGGCTGGCTGTGGGTTTATTTGTTTGCACTGTATGTGTGTGTGGGTGTGAGCCTTTATATCTCCCAACAGCCATACGACACCATGCGTTACAGTGAATCGGTGAATGATAGGGCTTTGGGTGTGTGATTATCAGGTGACATTTTTCTTTTTTCCTGTGCTCGCTGTGTGTCGACCCCCTCACCCCCACCTTTTCTCATGAGCACCCACCATCATGCCCTTTATCCGCACAGATAAGGAAGCTCTGATTGCCACTGTGCTCTCACTGTGATTGGATGCAACAATGTCTATCATCAGAGTCTTGGAAAACCTTCCATCTCCCAAGATGAGCTCAGCTTTTCAGAAATGGAGGAGAAACTGAGGAGATGGAATTGACACCCATGCATCCCACCAAGCATTCTCAATTATTTTCTTAGTCCCAGGCGTCATTGATGTGCTTTAAATAGTCTCAGTTTGCACTTCTGGCTAAATAAATGCACTCATTGTAGCAAGGTTTATACGCTCCTCAGCCTTGGCTGTAATAGAACTCATAGTAAACCAGACTTCAAAGGCACTGAGTTAGTCAGTGAACTCGGAGCTTGTGCCCGCACTGCCAGCAGGATGTTGTTTTGGTTTGGGGAAAGCCGCTGGCGGAGAGCCAAGTGTTGAGATGTTTTTCAGGCAGCCAGGCAGGTACTGAACAGCCTGATCCCTGGCTGGCCTGACCAGGGGTAAACGAGGACAGTCCATCACCTCGCAGAGGACAGGGGACTTTGAAGTCTGTCAGACGTCTGGCTCTTTGTCTGCTGAAACCTCAACACTGCTGCTGCTGCTGCTGCTCTCTCTACCCCCTCCCCGCTGTTCTTGTCCTCGTCCAACCCTGAACGGCAACAACTAGAACAGCTTCAGCCTCGTCCTCCCTAGTCCTCCCCAAACTCAATCGAGCTATTTTACTCCGCTGTCGTCCTCCTCGCACCAGAGTTGAGGTTGTCAGGCAGAGTCAGTGGCAAACACTGCAGCAGGAGGAGCTGTGAATTCAGATCTAGACAGACAGACCCTGCTGTGCCAGTTCTGATTCCTCTCGCGCCGGAGGCTGATACGCCTCCCATCAAGCAGCAATAATGCCAGATTATATCACTCATCTAGAACAGGCTCTTCTCCTCCCTCTCACTCAACGAGAACATCTCTCCCTTTCTCTCGCACCCTCTGCTTCTCTTCATCAATCAATCCTCTGTGAGAGCTGGAGTCCACAGCTACCTCCATAATGGCTAATCTTCACATCACAAAAGATGAGTCATTCAAGGCCTCCTCTTGAAACTCATAATATCATTGGTGCTCCCAGGGATTTTCTCTGTGGGCGGACACCAAGCCTTGCGCGTTAGGCCGTGTTCGCTCTGAAGCCCTTTTGTCAGGCACCGCCAAAAGCTCTCCTTTCAAAACGCTCACCTCTGCTGCCCCCTAAAGACAATAGTTCTACCTTCTCTGTGAGGAGGCACAAAACAAGACGCTTCAGCCCAGATGAGAATAATAAATGCTTTTAAGTGGGCTCAATCTCGCCGACTGAACAAGCTGCAGCTCTCCGCCATTTCAGAGCTATTAACCTCCTGAGCCGTGAAGAAAGGGAGCCCAATTTTAAAACCGCTCATTGTGTCCTGCCAGCCTGAGTAGCCTTCAGACACAGGGAA
Organism: Centroberyx affinis; assembly: GCF_046629955.1. Classification (NCBI taxonomy): domain Eukaryota; kingdom Metazoa; phylum Chordata; class Actinopteri; order Beryciformes; family Berycidae; genus Centroberyx; species Centroberyx affinis. Next base: position 64,126 of record NW_027280623.1, on the reverse strand, counting down.
GAAAAGACTCAACTGTTTCAGGCCTCAATGAACAAGAGAGAGAGAGACAGGGAGAGAGAGACAGAAAGAGATTAGACAACACACCAACGGTGTGTATTGAGTCTGCACACATAGCTGCCAGGACCAAGGTTGTTTTCTTTGTGCATAGCCAAGCCAGGCAATGGACTCCTGGAGCAGAGGCTCTGTTACATTCTGAGAACAGGCCATGAATGAGGGGAAGAGAGAGAAGGAGGATTGGAGGGTAGGATTTGGTTGCTGTGTGGGTCATGGGGGTGAGGGTTAGAGTGAGGGAGGGTGTTGCCAAGAGAGATTAACAAGAAACACTGGCATCATTGTTGATATGGGTGTGATCTTCTTCCCACAATGCAGCAGAGCCCCGAGTGGGCGTATATTGGAGGGAGTCGGGGTCCTCACAGGGTTGTGCAGAAGCACAAGACGTTAAATCAAGCCAGTTTGGTGGGAGCGGACAGGCTACAAAACTATTTGGTTTCAATGTTTTTCCAATTTGTACTGAATGTGAACAAAAAACACTCATTATTTCCCCTTGTTTCTAACGGCAGTCTCCCTCCCTTGTTTGCACAGCACTTACAGAACCCGGCCAACTTCCAGACGGCAGCCACAGAGCTGCTGGACTGGTGTGGAGATCCCCGGGCCTTCCAGCGACCTTTCGAGCAAAGCCTCATGGGATGTCTGACGGTACGCAAACACTAATTATGGTTTTCATTGGGTTTTTCAGGTACTTTTTAGCCGACGTGAGCAAAACAGTAATTAAATGCATTTTTGGATACTTGAAGAAAAGACTTTGCTTATCTAACCTCCCATGTGATGTGTCCACTTTTGAGGCTATTAAAATGTTTAAACTGTCTGTTAGGATAAAGCATGCAAATGAACCTCAACTGTCCCTTAAGTAGCTCAAACGTTAATAAAAATCTGACAGATTCATGTCAAAACGCTACATATTCATATTGACATTTGACGTTTTTTGCATGTCAGCAATTCTTTTGCAAGAGCACATGTATTTTTCAGAGGTAGGTGATCCTGTTTTGACATGAAGCTCAAAACATTCAAATCTAGTGTCCACATTCAAATTTTACATTTGCATTTCTTTTTTTTTTTCCACAAGTCATACGTTTTAGTGTTAGCAGTTAGTAGCAGGCTGTAGTTGCAGGTCTTCTTTGTTGTATCCAACAGCTATCCAAGGCAGCTGCTCAGGCCGTCAGGGGCCGGTGACAGAGGTTAAAGTCCTAGTCACCCGCTGCTGTCCCTGTCCACTTTGTGCCTGACACCCACCCACACACACACACACAGGCTTAAACAAGACTGTGGGTAGCCAGTCACCTCTGGCTAACCCCTCTCAGTTCACCAGCTACTGCTCATCGATCTGGGCACAGGGCCTGGCCTGCAGATCTGCACCAGGTGTGTGAGGGAACACACACACACACACGCACACACACACACACACTTCCAAGAGGCCTTAAAGCAGAGAGTATACAATGTGAGGTGTGTATCACCAAGATTAGTCTTTGACAGAATGAAGGAACATTGTCCCCAGCTGAAGTGGTAGCGTGAGCAAACAGATAAATGCTCATTAATGTGTAAATCACAATAAAAGCTTCTTAAAGGCTGATAAAGAGCTATACAGTGGAGCCCCCCCACTGAGATCCCTCTTAGCATGTGGCCGTTTTCATCAGCTAAATTGTTTAATCAGTCTGAGAGAGCAAAATGACTTCTTATCTGGAGAATTACAGTGTGCACTACAAGACCATGCATTCTTTCAAGGGTTTTGTCATCATGCCGTTACCTCTCTGGTTATGCATACCAGAATGCTAAATTGAAATATATGAAAGACTTCGTAGCTCTTTGCTCTCAGTTCGGTGTGCATAGATACACACGTGCACGCACACACACAGCATACACGCATTGCATGTATGCCTCATGTGGCTGCGCCTGCTCCTTCTAGCCTTCTGTACATGTGGAGCTCAGCCATCGGTGGATTCTCCCTGGTGGAGTATCAGCTCTGACACCAATAAAAGATGACATGACTGAGCTGTCAGCGCTCCGCTGATACCTCTATCTGTCTCTTGACGATCTGTGTTTTTTGTTTCTCCTCATGCATACTTCACCGTATAGCGAAGTGTGAGTTATGTCAGTGTTGTGACATTTTTATTTTGATGTATTTTTAGCACAAAACCGATGCCTACAGCAGCCTATATTATTTCTGCCACTAGTCCCGTTGATTTTGTTTTATGTCACCCGCCTAGTTCACTAGATATGCTACTGCAGCTGTCTGCCCTGTACAGCCACATCAACAGCAAGCAAGTTTTTTTTTTTCCAACAAATAGATAAACAAGGATATGAATGGCCCACTAACCCTCCCACCCCTCCTATTCTGGCATGTTCATATTGACTGAAATATGGGCCTGGATGTACGTCCTCAGAAGGAGATTATGCTGAAAAAGGCTTATGAGGTGAAACACTGTTAAATCCCTGTTGAATCTATGCTAGCCCCAGTAGCTGGCTGCCTGCCTTGCGCAAACTGTGGGGCGGACCCAGTCAGGCAAGAAATTAAACGATTGACAAGAACATGATTTGACTGACTGTCAAAAACGTCAGTTACATCAGATGGTCGAGTTGAATAGATGCAGTTGTGAAGTTACTTCGTCCCTGGAATGACTGTCCTCATGTCCTCCCGTCCTGAGTGTGAGGGGTTTTGCAACATAAAGCCCGAGAAAATAAATATGACAGCTTCAAGGAAATTAAACAGACCACAGATATGCAGCCATATTGTCTGTGACAGAGATAGCTTTACGATCACTGTTAGCTGTAATGTTGTCTCTCTAAAAGGCACCCCAGCTGACCTTGTTAACGGTAATGTGTGTTTTGGGGTCAGAGGGAACAGAAGAGTTGTCATCTGTTGGCAGATAAAAGCAAAGGGGTTTCCCCTTTAATAATGATTTACTCCTGTCTCCTGAGTCCTGTTTACTCTCACTCAGCACCCCCTTAAACATTACATCAGAGTCCGGGAGGCTCCTGGTTCATGTCCCATAAATGTTCAACCACTGTTTGAAGTCATTAACACAAAAGCATTATTGAAACCGTATAGCCGGGGCCTGGTCCTTCTCAAAAAGAGGAGGGGGAAAGAGGACTTAATTTTTAACCTTTGTCCACCCTGGGTAGGATCCACTGAGCGAGCATGCTCTTCTCCAACACTGCCCTCCTGTACACTCACACAGTTAAACTGCTTGACCTATAGCTCACATCAAAGGTAGGGAGCGATGCCCATTATTTCCTCCACCTTCATTTTCCTAGCATGTCTGGGGAATTGAACCAGCAACCTTTGGTCACAAGACTAACCCAGTAAAATCCAGGCCACAGCCACCCTTGCGAGGTTGTTAACCTGTCTCTCCACTCAGGACTGGCTTTGTCATCCGCTCTGCTCTCTGTGCAGAGTGACTGAGGTTTGGCTCTCTTTCCACTCTTGGAGGCTGATGCAGTCATCAAACTCTTCCTGACTGTGGATCACTGGTGCAATCCAGACTCCAGACTCCACATTAATCTCACTGTGTCTCTCTGTGTGTGTGTGTGTGTGTGTGTGTGTGTGTGTGTGTGTGTGTGTGTGTGTCTGTGTCTGTGTCTGTGTCTGTGTCTGTCTGTGTCTGTGTGTATGTGTGTTTGTGTACACATATGTGCGCATACCAATACCTAAATGAAGCTCAATAACAGTTAGCAATGACTTATAATATCAACACCATTAAGATAGCTAAAGGATCAAGAGGCCTTAACTATGGCTTATTGTTTTCTTAGCATTCATTATTCATTTGAAAAGATGAATATTTTATAGTATTGCGAGAAAAAGTGAAATGCTCCCCAATTAGCCATGTCGATAGATAGATAGATAGATAGATAGATAGATAGATAGATAGATAGAGAAAGAAAGAAAGAAAGAAAGAAAGAAAGAAAGATATCCTCAAATATATCCCCTATACTTGGGCTTTCAATGAATATGAAAACTCAATGATTTCTCCTCTCATCCCCTATCTGTCGTTCTCCCTGAAATTCAGAATGGGCTACATCTGTAAGAAATACTTTGGCACTTTCAAAGAGAATGACTCATTAATAAACAATTCAGATAATGATCATCTTATCAGAGCCTAAAAGGACACCAGTAATAATAATGACCCATCGCTCTTTCTCCAGGTGGTGAGTCGCGTAGCTGCTCAGCAGGGGTTTGACTTGGACCTGGGCTACAGGTTGCTGGCTGTGTGCGCTGCCAACAGGGACAAGTTCACTCCCAAGTCCGCAGGTAAGACCCAACAGGTTGCTAAGGTGCCAGCAGTAGCATGGACATACCTCATCTCATTTACTGCTGTTTACAATGGACGATACAGAGCGCATTGTTCTTTCACGCCTTCATTATCCATGTTATACTGAAAGAAAACAAACAAAACAAATCACTGTACGGCTTAAGTTCATCATCCCATTTCATTATTATGCCCAGGCCATGATTGCCCAAAGGTGCCTATTATGCTTTAAGCAGTTTATAAGGTATATGAGGAGAATCTTGTTATTATATTTACTGAGAGTTTCAGATTTAGATTTATGTTTTTTTGTTGTTCCTCAACACTTTGGAAAAGGACATTTGGTCTGTGTTGTATTTATTATGTATCTGTGGTTTTGCTCATTTTTAATTTCTACAAATTGCCGGGACCACAGACATCACACATATGCCCACAGAGCATTATAATGTCAGATATTTTTAGTTCCCATTAAACATTAATGTGCCATTGAGATGAGCTGTCCGGGTGGTAGCCTCACAAAAACAGTCTAGTCAACAGTCTTTCTCTCCACACATGTACACACAATTGTGCACACACCCGTATGCACACACACACACACACATAGAGAGAGAGAGAGAGACAGAGAGAGAGAGAAAGCAGTAATGCTATCCTCAGACATTTACCTATCAAATCCAATTTCCCCCAATCCATACCTTCGCTCAGCCTCCTCCAGTGCTGCTGGAGCGGCCTGTTCTTGTACATTTGTCAAAGTGAAATGTGCACAGGCTGGAGGGGAGAGAGAGATGGATGGCTGGAGAGGTGTCGCTGATGTGTGTTGGACCACTCACTCTGCCTGACAGAGACCTGACAAAGCCATAGCCAGCCAGTCAGAACACAGATAAACCTTTGTTCGGCAGTTACGTTAGCGACAGTGGTTACCGTCAAATATTTTGATTAAACTGTCTGATTTCTTTGTTTTTCTGACAAGGCAAATATGTCACAGTTTCATAACAGGAACTGCAGTGACAGGACTGACAGTAAAAGCTCTGAAATTTTATCCCATAATTCCTCATACAAGCTGTTACGTGTTGCAACTGAATATGCAGAAGTGCATAGACAGAAATGTATCAGTTGCTGCAGTTGTTTCTTGTTCACTTAGTCCTATATATGAACGTTTGCTCACAATGAATATCTGCTTTCAGTTGTGGTGGGAAGCGTCTTGTTGGGAGGAACTTTGGTGGGCAGACAGACGTCAGCGAACAATATTGATTGCCGTATTTCTCTCTCTGTCTGTTTTCCTGTGTTGGGGTAATGTGATTGTTGTCCAGGCATGGCTCAGGCTGGCTGTCTGGGCCGACTGACAGTCAGAATCATCTCCAGGGCCGCTGATGGTTCTGGGATCTAATAGAAGAAAGCACTGGGTTTCAGGAAGGGCTGTTTATGCACGGTGGACAAATGGGAACTGTAGTGTAATTATGCTGGGGGAGGGAGGGGAAGAGAGATATGATGCAGCCAGCCATCAAACAAGGCAGGCAGGCAGTAAGGGTGGGAGGCAGATGTGACTCAGGGCAGATCTTACTCACCGAGCATCCGTCTTACCTCCCTCACAAGGACGTCTGTCTGAGGAAGCAGACGGGAGGGCGGCGGAGGAGACGTGACGCCCGCTGTAACTCAGAACCACATACATGCGCTCATACAAATGCATTAACAAAGACACAGAAGGAGCATGTGGCTTTTACTGCTCTGTCAGCTCTGCCCATTAAAGACCTTGATTCTATAGTGTATCTGTGTGTGTGTGTGTGTGTGTGTGTGTGTGTGTGTATGTGTAAATGTGCAGCCCCAGCACAATCTTCTGACAGCCAGCATGGCGACAGAGGGCCGCACATCTGACACCTGAGAGCCCAGACGGGGGGCAGGAGTCTGGGATGCTCTCTGCGGGCTCCTCAGGGGAAGAGCCAGACTCTCAAGACTGCTGATCAATCACACTGAAGCTTTCTTACAGAGCATCAGTTAAAGAGGAAATTGATAAAGCAATTATTGCTATCAAATTTTTTTTTTTTTACAGGCAGACAACTTGAGTTGACGTATGTATTTCTCACTACACCTACAAAGTGGTCTCATTGTGGAGTACGTGCAAAGACTTGATACTCTCTTGGTGATCAGACAGATACTGACGCTTAGTAATCATTGGTAAAAATAAAAAAAATTCACCACCACTTAGTCACCTTGTGATGACTCAAAAAATAAGCATCTTATTTCGTCTGATGGTTTGGTTACACTTAAAATTCTAGAGAATGCTTTTTGGAGAAGATGGCTCAGAGTGGGTACTAGAAAATAAACAGATCTAAAAGGAACATTTTTCTGTCTTGCAATTGTGGAGATGTCTTTTGTGTGTGTGTGTGTCTCTGTATGTCCATGCACCAACATATTCTCAAGATAGAGCCATAAAAAAGCCTATGAATGACAAAAATGGGACAAAAATTATTCCAAAACCTTACCCCATGTGGCTTGAAGGTACAAGGTACAAGGTACTCTTACAGCCAAGAGAACCTATAAAGAAACTATAAATGCCCTAATTTGCACTTTTCCCTATTTAAAAGTGTCTGGTGTGACCTGTCAAGTGGAGAGATTTTCAGCAGCAGCAGGCTGGTGGTGATGAGCTGTCTGCAGATTGTGACCCTGCAGTGTAGCCTGGGGGATTAGTGTGTTGCTCTAATCTGGAATCAACCAGGGAAGAGACTTATCTCCTGTTAGGCTAGCTAGCATTAGCACTGTTACCTCTTTGTTCCAATGGGACTACACAGCATTAACACTGGCATGCTAGCAGCTAGCAATTATCCCTGTTAGGTCTTGATTGATGTGTCATTTACATTTTACATTTCAGAGATTTAGATGGTGCTCTTATAGGGAGCGCCTTAGAATCGGTGAGCAAGTTCAAGGACACTTCAACAGGTCACATGGCTGTTGATGGACACAAAGGATGCTGTGGGGATTGAATCTGGTGTGTTTTAGTCACGGGACAGTCTCTATTCACTACTCTTCCATCCCTGATCTTGATCAGTGATCAATATTCTTGACTTGGGAAGAAAGCAGATTTTGTTCTTCAGTGCTAACATATCAGGCTGAAAATGAAATTCTCTGTTTGATTCAGCTAAATTTTTTAATCAGTCTGAGGGAGCAAAATGACTTGAGATAGCATACAAGCGAACAGTGCTATGCTGTATGTATAAATAATCAGTTAGCCTGCATTTTGTAGACATAAGATTTTTTAGCCAGTCCGAAAGTATCCAAGCTTGGAACATTATGTATTCATTCTCATTGAACATTATGAATTTATGAGTTTTTACATTCATATTCCATTTATAAATCTTAGTGTTGTTAATATTTTACCTGTAATGATCTGCAGTCTGCTACAAGCCGGCTTCCAACTGAGAGCTTCATTTGATAATAGGTATGCTGCTGTCCTACAAAGACACACAACCCTAATACACTCTGAGCTGCTGGGCCACTGTCAAGTTTAGCAGACAACAAATCAGATTAGCCATGTAATCTATCAATGGTTTTAGAGTTTTGCCTCAGTGAATCTGTCAGTCTGTCACCAAGCTGTCTCAGATCAATTTGTTGTCCTTTGTTTTGGAGCATAAGCTCTCTGGTATTCAATAATAGGCCTAAACAATTAGACTCTGTCATAATGACAAGTTATCCACTTTTGCTGTCAACTCTGTAAAGTTCCCTGATTTCCACACGCCTTCCATACTTACTGTCTGTTCCTTCAAGGCATCCCCCTGTTGAGTTTTAATTGGGTGAACGTGAATCGAAGGTGTGACTCAGTGATTGTTTTGAATGTTTAAGTATTATGTTTTCAACATGGCTTGGCATGTCCCAGATAAAAGGCAGCTACTGCTGGAATGATAGCAATGTTTTAGCATCCCTCTGTAATGTTAAAGACAGACACAGGTTCCTGCTTGTTGTTCCTCTTCCCTGCTCATAGAAAATAATGATTCAGTCATTTGTGTCGATATCACATGTCATCAACTCGCATCAGGCTTACTAAAGACAGGAAGGACTAGACCTCATACAGGAAGTTGTAACAGCAAATACTTATTATTGTGGTAAAACAGCACATGGTTTGAAAGATCACTCGGTCCCTCTCTTGTTTTATCATCAAATACGACATTGTATTAGAGTGGTTTGCCTACTGAGTAAGAGGGAGTGTAAAAAAATGTTGGAGAATATGATGAAAAGAGCTGAACTTGGCTCTGGATTGTTGGAACAAGAGAAATAAATGTCCCCCTCCTCTCGCCTCCGACATAAAAAAAAAAAATGTCCCGGCAGAACAGTGGAATGCTGTCAGCGCTCTGTAAATCAACAGAGCGTGCTCGCAGGGCAATCTGGTGTTTCACGTCAGGAAAGCAACCAATCCGCTGTGTCAACAGTGACAGATAACTTCCAGGGTGTGGCCGTAACTCACACCGTGTCCTGTGAAAAACAGAGGCACACACACACACACACACACACACACACACACACAGCCCACAAAAAGCATTTCACCAACTCATAACTCCCATAATTCACCAAGCAGCGCAGGAGAATGAACAGCTGAAAATAAGTGGGCACTCCCCACAGACTCCGTGTAGACTCAGTGTGCAGGATGTAAGCTTTCATCCGTCTCTGGTGTTCACACATACCCCCTCTCTCTTCCTTTTGGCCTACAACAATCTGACATGTTTTCCACTTATCTATCTCAATTTACTTTGAGTTGATTGATTTTCTCACCCCGTTGTCTTTCTCTCTCTCGTTGACTCACTCCCTCCCTCCCTCCTTCTTTCCTTTCCATCTGCGAGTTGTGCGTGTAGAACTAGAGGAAGGTGTAGGCATCCTTTGTTACTGACCCAATCAACCTTACAGACTTTTATATTTAATTACTGCTGAGTAAGAGCAGCGCGTTGAATTATTAACAGGATACAGGGTTTATTTTTAGCAGGCGGGCCTCTCCTCTGACACTCTCCTGTGGTTTGCCTTAGATGATGAAACCCCTTTGCAACCCAAAACTACCTTTAAAAACTTCACTATTAAGTTTATAGAAATAAAGCACATAGGGAAATACTTATTAGGGTAGCTGTGTTTTCAGCTTCTGGCTGATTGGGTCTTCTATCACTCGCTAGTTAATTGGTTTGGTTTAGACAGTGGAAAGTAAATTCATTTTGGTAATATCCCAGCTGAGCCAGCAATGCAGTTCTACTCCAAACACAGCAGAGTTTGTACTCGTCCAAACCGGATGAGCGAATTATTTAAATCCTCCTTTCTGCAGGGATATGAGTTATCTAGCACCCACACCTCAGGGCTCATTCCCCACCCTGAGGGCCTCGACACACCCTTTCCACGTTGTGTTTCTGCCCAACAATACCTCTGTTGTGTGTGTTTGAATTTAGTGTTGGATATTTGTGAAGCGGTGTTGAAGATTGAGTCAGTCCGTCACACAGCTTTCCACTGCTGCCATGAGGCAAGAGGGCTTTCGCCTCTTTAGCTGCACAGCGGATCAGAACATCTAGCTAAGGAAAGAGAATAATAACAGGCAAGGTCTTTCCTGTTCATTTGTCTTGATTGTTTTGCCAGACAAGTTGAGGTTAGGTCAGGGGCGGGCGAAGAGAAGATGAAGTCAGTATAATCTAATGAGATTCACCCACAGTGTGCCCCTCCACCTGCCTCCCCCCTTTTGATACAGCGGCACTCAGAGATCCTGCTGCTAGTCCCTTCCCCTGATCTGGCTTGTTTGTTGGATTTACAAAGTGGCCTCTGATGAAGACAGGGGGACGTTGTCAGGTTAGATTGTCTGATAGGCGGGAATCCCCCCTCTGATAGCACTAATGACTTACTACTTGCCTGCCTTTGAATAGATTGAGCTTCATCTCTCTCTCTCTCTCTCTCTCTCTCTCACTGTCTCTCTCTCTCTCTCTCTCTCTCTCTCTCTCTCTCTCTCTCTCTCTCTCTCTCTCTCTCTTGCATTGGCTTCCAGCCAGGTCACAGCCTGCCTAGCATGTTAAGCTCCACCCATTTCTGCAAGTTTGCAATCTGATCTGGCAGCATTTTTTTTTCTTCTTTTTTTGCCCTTCCTGACAAATGGTGCTAGTACTGCTGGGTTATGCGTGTGTGTGTGTGTGTGTGTCTGTGTATTGTCTAAGTGTGTGATGGCAGCTTCCAGGAACAGGGCAATGGAGCACTAGACAGAAAGACTGAACACATCAATAGCAGCACCTCCCGACAGAGGTGAGAAGCACTGGAATATCTTGCCTTCTCTATCTCTACTCCTGTTTGTCTGCATCGGCTCTCTGTCTTTATCTCTCTTTCTCATCCTCCCTCCTCCTCGGCTGTCTTTTCTGCTCCCTCTGTCTATTTCTCTCCCTCCCTCCCTCCCTCCTGCTGTCTCCAGAGTGTGTTGGAGCCGGTAGCAGGTACAGCAGGAGCCCATTAGTGCAGAGCCCGGCTCTGATTGGATAAGCCAGAGAAACCGGGAGACTGCCTCTGAATAATTGATGCGCATTGTGCAGACGCTGGACAAGGGAAGAAGACAGATCAGAGAGCAAGGGAAGAGAGAGAGAGACATAGAGAGAGAGAGAGAGAGTAAAAGAGAGGAGGAGGGGGAGAAAAGAAGTAAGAAAGAAAGAGTGAGGAGAGTAAGGGATATGTACAGAGAGTGAGAGTGATAAGGCACAGGCAGGAGGCTTGGAAGAAGCAAAAGCTTTGAGAGTTGCCACTGGCCTCTGCGGGAACAGGAGTATTTGTGACACTTTTCTCTGCACTATGAAGGGAATGAGATGAGACGTGCAGGGACTTTGCTTGGCTCTGGGTAAGTGCAGGTACGTGTGTGTGTGTGTGTGTGTGTATGTGTGTGTGTGTGTGTGTGTGTATGTGTGTGTGCTGTCCACATGTGTATCTTTGCCCAGAACTATTTAGTAAATTATTTATGTGAGTGAGTGCGTATGCATGCATGTGTACTAAGGGAGCAGGATCAGGGGTTAATAGAGGCCAATTAAGCAGTTGATTTAGGTCTGTTGGATCTAAGAAGATGCAATTACACTCGCCATAATTGACACTGTATTAGTTTGGCAGAGGTTTTCTCTTAGGTCAAATTGTTCTCTCATATACGCTTAATATGTCTAAATGCAGAAATGTCAACTCCAACAGTGCTTTGACATTGTTTGGTCCATTGCAACTGTAAATTGAACCTTAAATACTATGGGCGTCTACTCTGTCTGGTCTGCTAGTACGACTGTAGTCCAAAGCACTGGCCGCTCGCACATGACAGGATCAGGACAGATCAGCTGACCACAGCTTGACCTACATGCTGTTCTGTTCTGTCATGGGGTCATTCTGTGTGTGTGTGTGTGTGTGTGTGTGTGTGTGTATGAATGTGCTTTTGTCAGTGCACGTGCTTGTGTCAGTGCATGTGTGTTAGTGCATGTGCTTCTGTGGCAGCAGAAGATGACCCACTTTTCCAGTGTGGGTTGGTTCTTTTTAAGTTGTTGACCTGTGCTTGGAGCCAGAGCCTGTCTGCCTGTCCAGTCATTAGGGGCGAGAGTCTAGTCATGGAAGGACAATGCAGTTATATCAGCGCACAGAAAGGCCTGCCTCTGTATTTCATCATCCCGTCTTTGATTGCATTTACAAGCATTAAAGAATTTATGTCAGCAAGATGATGGAAATCACCTTCTTCTGGAGTGAAGGTTTATCTCTCATGAAGGGGAACAACAATCGTCAGTCGAAGTGCTTTACAAACACAACATTAATAAATTAAAGTCAGTCAGACAATGAAAATGACAAACTGTTTATATTCTGTCAGCCTATTCTGTCAGCGTTGAATCTAAACTTGAAATTTACACCATTGATTATTAAACAGCCTATTGGACATTCAGATAAATAGATTTCGGTGTGTCACTGTAACTACTCAGAGAATAATATACTTCTCCAATGACCTATGCAGACAAAAGTATAATAGTACAACTTCCAGTGAACTGTGCGGAGCTGCAGCGCTTCCTGTCAGCCTGAGCAGATTGTAAACCACTGAAACCTCCTGCATCCTCACCTCGCAGCCACATGCAGCCACTCTCCCCCCGGGCTTCCTCCTTTCTCTCCGGCTCCAAGGCGTTGTGTGTCAGTTTCTCTACACAGTTCAGTGACCTCTCATGTCTGCACTCTGACTACTTCTCATCAGGCTGTTTAGTGACTCACTCATGACATTTGACTATGAACTGTACTCATGCAGCCTACATTTCTATTTGCCGTTTTTGCTTTGTTTGTGAATCATCACAACGCTTGCCATGCCTCCACCCACTGAAAGCAAGTGGCCAAGTAAAGTTGTACTAGCTATATTCTTTGTTTGAGAATTCATAGAGGAATGACCAGTAAGACAAACTGATGTCAAGTATTGATAACAGTGAGGGTGGAGCTCTTAGTGCCTGAGGCATATACATATTTTTGCGGGATGTGTTGTAGAAAACACTAGAAACATTCTTCACTCTTAACACCTACAGCAGGCTAATAGTCTTCTTAATCACGTCCATAACACTTAAGTGTTTCATTCAAGGTCTTTTGACATCTCCTCATGGTCACCTCCTCAGTGCTTTCTGCCATAACTCATTCACCTGTAATAGGCCTACTGCTGGAGTTTCATCACTTTTTAATCATTGTCTTACATTATGAAACATCAGCCCCGGGAAATCTCAGAATCCTTGATTGTGTTTTCCACCCTAATGATTTCATTGAAGGAACAACAGAGTGAGATGAAAGACATATTATGGAAGTTGAGAAAAGTAGCGTGTCTGGTTATAATTAGGCATGTGATATTCACTAGTTCCCCTCCAGTGGCGGGGAGCTGTGCATGGCTGATAAGAGCAGTTCATTCACAGCTTGCCACTCTCTGATGTTCTTTCTCTCAGTGTGAGGTGCTTTACTGTATAAGCACATCCTCACAAAACCCTGCCACTGACTCTTTGTTTGTTTACTCACTTTTTAAAATAGACCTCAGTTGCTATACTTACATTACATTTTTTCTGCGTGTGTGTGTATGTGTGTGTATTTGCCTGTGAATGTCGATGAGTGAGTTTATGTGTATGTCTGAGTATTCACACTTACTGCACAATATGTGTGACTCAGTTGTGGAGATGAGTGTGTGATGATCTATAGTATCTAGCATTATATTAGCATTACTATTTATTCGTTTTATGACAGTCTTCTGGTACAGATGTGGAAGGTCGTGACCCCAGGGTTAGTAATCTGACCAGGACATGCCAGCATGCCGACGGAGCGTCTGACGCAGATGCAGCTGAAAGAAAATTTTACATTCTAATCGGAATGCAGGTCAAATTTTAATGCGATGACTCTTTAGTCACAACAAATCCACCTGGAGCAGCCTGGAGTGTTGTATAACTGATTTGGGCTGTTAATGTAACAGACTATGCCCATGTGTGAAGACATATGAATGAGAATGACAGATAAACTGAAAGCTAAGTACTAGGCTAAGAGCTGTTATTCTTAGCAGCGGGCCATGTGCAAGCTCACAGCGTTCTGACTAGACACACCCCACAATGCATTAAGACTATCATAGTTTGTGTTTTATATAATAAGCTTAGATTTTCTTTTTGTTTTCTGTGGCCACAGGGGATGTGGAGATCCCACATTTAGCACCTTTAGTTAGCCCTAGCTGTTTTACTGCATTATGTTTGGTGTTCATGCTGATTCTTATGACGGTCCCCAGTTTAAAAATGTGTAATTTGAACCCCACAGAAACCAACACCTGCAGGAGATGTCAGAGTGACTCAGGTAGAGCTACCCTCCCTTCTGGGCTGCAGCATCCCTTGGCTTGTGACCCACTCACATCCCGGGGAGGAGGGGATCTACCCACTCCCTCCATCTCCACCTGTCCTCTGTCCAGCATCCTTCCATCCATCCTCTCTCCCCCTCTTTCCGCTCACTTCTGGTGTCCTGCCAGAGGTCACGGTTGCAGTTCTGCCAAACCAGCACTGTGGGAAACCTGCATTGTGTCATCAATGCAAATAAACAAAACAATAAAGGCACGTTCAATAAAACATCTTGTAATAAAAAAATTTTTTAAAAAAAGTTTTAGATTTTGAATATTCTGAAACATATGAATAGTTAGTTATAGGCCTGGTTTTGGTTCAGTGTGATTTTTGACACAGTGCTGGCTTCCTCCAGGGCATGTTTGAGTTGTTCTGCCTCCAAGCCGTTGAGACTAAAGCCCATTTGATATGCTCTTCTCTTGGAAGAAGTTGGCTGAACAGAGAGGGGGGCAGGATGGGGGATATCATTGGCTGCTAAATGGCTTCCATTACACTCCTGCAAAAGCATGACTTTTTATTTCACAGGATTTTATATCCCCTCCATATCCGTCTTTTGCATAATATTTTCTTCCTACACAGCATAGACCTACCTGCCACTGTTTTACAGACCTCCTCCTATGATATCTATATATATTATAAATTGCTTCTTTTTTTGTCATCCCACACATTGTCTCAGTAGGCTTCTATGTGTAGTGCTGCAGTGTTCATGTTCAGAGAAAGTGTAATTTTTCATGTAGTATTTTCTCTATTGTCTGTGTTCTTACCACCAGAAGTAGAGCTGCATGCACAGTATAACGTGTCTCTATCAAAGCTTGGTGTGCTAGTGTGGCCTGTGCAGTGAAATATACATTTGTATTGAAGGCATAGGGCCCTATTTTCATGAGGTGCAAGCACAGACACTGGCACAAGTTCGCAGTGCTAGCGTACCTGGTTGTGACCAACACATTTTTGGTAATTTCGTGACCACAGGCGCTACAAAGGTATGAGTCTTCCGATTTGGTTGACAAAATCCCTATAGCCGTCCAAAAGCAGCAGGACAGATATGCATGCTCCATCTGCAGGTTATATATGAGGGATGTGGCGTGCATTTTCAAAGCACTGCGCAATTGCACACACTTTATCCAATGTGGGCCACACTCTTCCAAAATAGGTACACAAACTTCTTTACAGATACATAGATTCATTTTATATAGTGCAATTGCCACTCTTATCATCAGGGGTACAGGAGCATGGACAGTGACATCCAGGGGAAGCATTGGACTCAGTAGTTCACTCAGCTCCATTTTAAAGTTCTCCACTCTACATCACTGAACTCCCTGAACCATCGGGGTGCAACAGTTGCATGCATCATGTCCTTCTTTCCATCAGGTTTCAAAAGCAGCACCTGGAGCATGGCATTTTGTAATTGCAATAGCGCTAGGCCTGTGGCTGGGGTGAACATCATAATGCGGTAGTGCAGAATCATAGCTGTTATTGTTTTGGTAAAATTTGATAGTGGCAGGACAGGAAACAAGTTGCATTCAGTTAGTCAATGGTTGAAGAATTTATATCAAAGTGAAATACAGGCAAATATAACATGCATACAAGGGACTTGTGTGACTTTGGAGTGCACGTCTGTCTGCATGTGTGCCTTCGCCAACCAAAGCCATGAAAACAGCACAGGACACCAGCGCTTGCACTAAGACATGGTGTGAGCAGGATTGCAGTGTGCCGCCCAATTTCTGTTGACACTCCCCTCTACTGCGCTCCCCCGCCCATTTCAGCGCAATGTCATGGCGAGCCACGAAATTACCGAACGGGCGCAGGCGGGAAAAAATCTGCTTGCACCCAGTGAAATTGCCACTTCAAGGTCACTGCTCTTGATCTGCACTGGCACGAAATTAGGGCCCTTAAGCTCTCTGTTGTGTTATTTTCTTTTTGCTCGGTAAACCACAGACAACTGTTCTTTTGCCTCAGTGCTAAGAAATTATACTCCATCATGTGCAGCTGATTGATAATATGTTCAATACGCAGTTCTGTGCATTCACATAACACACACCGTGTATATGTTTTGGTAACCTTTATTCTCCCAGGGAAGGTTTGTTGAGCACACATGCTCTTTTTCAGCAGTGCCCTGCTTTAGACGCAATCAGTTATAAATACCTTATCTGGGAGCCACCCAGTAAAACCAAAGTCCTCTACTGTTGGCCATTCAGCATCTCCACTGAAATAGGGCATCTCAACAGCTGAGAGTGTGTCTCAGTCACTTTCCATCCCACTGTTCCCAGGCAGTAGCTGCATGGCATGTACATGTGGCAGGTCTAGGGCTTCATATTCAGAATGTGTCAAGAACTTAACAAAGCAGGCTGGGATCATGCAACTAACTGACCAATTATGTAGGGGTGCACACATTTAAACTCTATCCTAGAATGAGTTAGTTAGCACTTAGGCATGCTTTAACTGATAAATGATACGCTCTGTAGCTGACGGCTTTTACCACACACACAGCACAGTCAGAGTTCACAGTAATTAGCATTGGGGTTTCGTTGTAAAAGAGGAGTTGTACACACTCTGTCATTAGTTAATGGGCCTTGCAGCCTGTTACCAGGGCTTATTCTCCCTACCTGCTGCTCCCAGAGGGGCTGAGGTGAGGTGAGAATGAGCCAGGGCTTCTGCTAACAGTAAGCCATACAGCATTAAATACAGCCTGGATCAAGAAGTCCCATATGTCTCTAGGCATTACTCAATTAATAGCCGCAGCCTCTGAGGAGAGAAGCCACTCGGAGTAGGTTTAAAGGAGTTTTCTGCAAAATCAGCTTACGCTCTGCTCTCTCTGGGAGATTCCTGCTGGTCATAGACAGAATGGAACAGTTGTTAGGAAGGGGTCGCTCTGTCAAGACTCATTATAGATAGTCCACTAAAGGCATCAGCAGCCTCAGATTGAACTATGGAGGCTGGGGTGTCAGTGTAGTATATTTTCTGTAGGCATTTGTCATCCAGAGCAGTAACAATTCTTTTAGTATTTAACAAACATTTCACAACTTACTCATCATAAACCAATGTTTGGACTGTAAATCAATCTTAGAATAGTAACTTGCAGGATTTGGTTCATATCTTTGTTTCTAGGTAACATGCGGGCAGAGATTCAGCTGAGCTTCATTTACCTCGTAAATTCTTAATTCAACTGCCACTCTACATTCTGCAGAGTTTTAATTGAATATGTAATAAGCATTGTGGATCTCAGCACCTTTTCTATGACTGTGGAAGCCACTGTCATTACTGAGTGAATAAGGTCATAACAAAGAGCCTTTAAGTAGTTGACCTTGCCTTGTCTTCACCAGGTAGCTGATAGAACCTTTACTGGAAACCTTTACTAGAAAGACTATGATTTAATTACAGAGCTTTTCTGTGATTTAAATGAAATGGGAATAAATGGAAAGAGGAAAGAGTGGGGGGGGGAGAGAGAGATATGACGAGGGGAGAGACCTTGCTTTTATATTCTTGCAGCCGTTTCTCATCTTACTTTTGGCTAGATTGCCGCTGCCCTTGGCAACAACTCCTCTTTGTTCACCATTAGCGAAGATAACAAAACATCTTAATTAACACTGTTTAAAGTGCGCAAAGTTTAGACGGATGGATCAAAATTAAGGTTAAAGTTTTAGAGAGACATTAAAAAGAACGACTGAGGGAATGTAGGTGTGCGCATGCGAAGGGCTTCTATGCAGACAAAGAGATAGAGGGAGAATAGTGTGGTAGTAGCTGGCTTGATGGTGTGTTGGCAGTGTTTTTGACACTGGGGACTGTGGGGTGAAAACAAGGTCATGTACACTTTACTAAGCTCTCTAAATATGCAGGGCGCCCTGAGCAGACCCTCGCTCTATTATGAATGACTTCTGGCCTTGGCAGCTTGTTAGACTCAATGGCCCATGGTCATACTGATATGATAAGTCACCACTGCTCCCTTTTTCTCCTCTGCCTCTCTCTCTCTCTCTCTTTCTCTCCCTCTCTCTCTCTCTCTCTCTCTCTCTCTCTCTCTCTCTCAGAGCGACTCCATCACTTGTGCTTGGAGCTGATCTTTAGGTCTAAATGGTGGGTTGCCAGTTGAAGAGACAGCCCCTCGTGTGGAGGTGGTGATTTAGTGGGGAGATAAGCTCTCTGTAATGGCAGGGTGGAATAATTCCTCTTTAACTAGGAGGCTTGGCTCTCTCCACCCTCTAGAAAAAAAAATGTCACTGCTGTTTTCCTTTCCTCTCCCCTTCTCCTCTCCTCCTTCTCTCATCTCCTCTCTTCTCTTCTCTGCTTCCCTCACTTGTCTTTGTAAATACAGTTACCTGTCAGATTAGATCTGAACGAATCAAAAAAGTCTCATGCATTAATAGCTTAAGCATTGTACATCATAATATACTGTACAGGCTACAGTCGGCACAACACAGCGCAGACTGATAACATTGTCAGGGTCTACTTTTCAGAAGAGGAATGGATTCATTTTTTCATTCACACCCATGTTTTTATGATTAATTTCCAAGGCATTTTGACAAGCATTTGTTCATAAAACTTACAATGCAGTACAATATCAATGTCATCCACAGTTCAAAACTCAGACACAAGGTTTTCTCAGGTCAGCAACATTATCAAAGCTCTAAATCTTGAAACCTCAAAAATGTTACCGACACCAGACGCAGACCAAGACTGCAAAAACATATCACCTTAATAAGTTATTTAGTCTAGTATTGAGCCCTAAAATCTTCTATTTCTTAAAACTAGAAACAAGTATAAAATCTGCCATTGGAATTGGATCATTTTAACTATTTCCAATGCAG
The DNA here is from genome assembly GCF_046629955.1 of Centroberyx affinis. Classification (NCBI taxonomy): domain Eukaryota; kingdom Metazoa; phylum Chordata; class Actinopteri; order Beryciformes; family Berycidae; genus Centroberyx; species Centroberyx affinis. Next base: position 45,193 of record NW_027280623.1, on the reverse strand, counting down.
TTTGACTTTTGTTTCAATATTTTTCTCCATTCAAGTGGCAATGTGTTGAAATTAAGCCAGATCACTCCACAAGTATCAAGATGTCACTTGATTCAAGAAAATTCTTGGCATAGGAAGTCGGCATAGGAAACAAGTGAAATTATCTCATCGCACTGACAAATCTGTCACTTGTTTTTAGAAAAAAATGTTTCCTCCCAGTGTTTCTGCTCTGCTCAACTGTCTGCTGCACCGAGAGACTGAGAATGCTGAACAGTCTGATTAGTCATTACGCTAAAGGAGTGAGGGAGAGAGGAGACAAGATAAGAGATGACATGGAGAGCGTGGCGAAGAATAGGAGAAGAATAGAGTGGTAGTGTGGAGAACAGAGGAGAGAAAGTGGAGGAGAGGAGAATGATCTCTGAAGCATATCACCATTCACCACTGTGTCTTACTTCCTACATAGATTATATCTACAACGCCGCCCCGTCTTTCTCTGTCAGTCTCACACTCTCCATTTCAGCCTTTTCCGTCTCCCCTGCAGAAAGACTGGGAGATCCTTTTTTACAGTAGCTAGATCCCAGTTTACAGATTACACTGCAGATAGAGAAGGTGTGTTTCTGTATGTCTGTGAAATCCACACAGGCAATAATCAGCATAGCCAAAGGTTTATTGGGCTAGGCTGCCCCCTGGAGGCTTTAGCAATATCTTCAGGCTGAACGGCACTAAATGACACAGCGTACAGTAGTCCATCAAAGTCAAAATCACTGTTGAGTAAGCTTAATGTGGCATAATCAAAGATTTCATTTGAGGTAGGCGTGTAAAAATCTGTTTCATCTAAAGTTGCAAACAAGAACAATGAAATCGCAAATTGTTTTTTGTGTGACCATTCACATGCCTGACCTTAACCATGTGATAGTAAATGCACAGTGCGCACTCAAGTGAATACACAATGCAGACCCATGTTTGAGGGAAGAGGATGGACTGTGTGTGTGTGTGTGTGTGTGTGTGTGTGTGTGTGTGTGTGTGCATGCATACGTGTGTGTGGGGGAAGGCTAACACGTGTAAATGTATGTGTGTGTGTGTGTGTGTTTCCCTTGCAGCCCTGCTGTCGTCGTGGTGCGAGGAGCTGGGTCGTCTCCTCCTGCTGCGTCATCAGAAGAACAGGCAGAACGAACCGCAGGGCAAAAGTCCCCATGCAGCCCAGCATGAAACAGCATGAAAGCCCGGCCTCACACACAGGTCAGTGGGGACTCTGTGGGCCTCCTGCTGTCTCTCTATGACGTCTGCTGTCATTTTAACCCACGACCACGCTTATCTGACACCCATGTTTTCAATTCAGTTCAAATTTATTGTCTTTCCACCTCAAACATGTCCAACGTGATAGGAAAAACCTTTTTTCCTGCGGTCACAGCACATTCCAAATGAGAGAAAAAACAAGAGCAGCATGGACAGTACAAAAACAAAACGGTACAAAAAGACAACAAAGTGCTAGAGTGTAAATGGTAGGTCAAATCAGGGCGCAATGGGCCATGGTTATTGAGCTATTGCCATGGACCTTTTTAACATAATCCTCAACACATCTGAGTCATCTTATTTTACAAATGTACAGTAGGTGACAATTTTGCATAAAGTAGGCTCTGAAGGCTAACGTTACTGCATTTTCCTACCTCTGTGGTGCCTTAAGTTAACCAGCTGGCCCTGGTTCTTTCACATAATCCATTAAACCTGCACATAAAATACACATTCAGTTTAAATACCAGCACTGTAGTCCCTTATGCTGATACATGCCTGCCTGTGTCATCTTTTACTGTGAACAGTCAAACTCGAGTAAGCGAACACTGAGTTTAACAGTATAGGTCTTGAAAACACGCTTACCCAAATCTACGCACGACACAAGATCATTTTTAGGCTAGGTGAACAAACAAAACAAAATACAAAATCATAGTGCAAAAGACTTAATAGCTGAAGATACATGCAACTTTTTCCATCCATCCTTTTATCCTTTTTTATCCTGTTATTTTAGATAAATGTGGAGTGACTGGCTATAATGGGATTATATTTTTAGATTCATCTTACTCGGGGCCATAAAAATATCATGCATGTACTGTATGTGTGAATGTAAAGAGGGAACTAAACTATTGTTAACAAATTATTTTAATTTAAGTACATTATTGATGATTAGAAACTGACCAATGATGTAACCTGGATCATTGCCAATAATACTTAAAACTGAGCCATTTTTGTATTGACAATTATCTCCAAAGATCAATATTCTAAAGAGCATGTTTGATCCCACTTGAAATGTAAGTGGGATCAAAGACAACATAACACCTTCATCATTTAATTTTTCCGCTATTCCCCAGAAATATTGTAGGTGATGCAGTCTCTCAAATTGTTCCAGAGTGATTGTTCACTGAGACTTGGGTATGTTTGAGAGAGCGCTGTTCAAGGTGGGGTGGGGTCATCTTCATTAAGGTTTTATCTTGAATGCAGCCTTTATGTAATGTGCACAGGACTAAACAGAGTTTTCCTGTTGTTTGAAAGAGAGCCAAAACAACTTTGGAGAGAGTAGAGGTGATTCGGGGTCGAGGGACAAACTGACAGGGAAGAGAGCTGTGAAGTAATGTTTTGGAGAACATTCTGTGCTTGCTCAGATGCCTCTCTCTCTCTCTTTCGAAGAAAGCCTGGGGTTGGCTGCCAAGAGTCCTCTCGCCTTCTGCTGAGGATCTTGGGATATGTTGTGCCTTTATGAGGAAATATTGAACATGTCGTCCATTCCAAGAGCTAACCTCTGAGAGAAAACAAACCGCTCTCCAAAAACAGCAGTTCCTTCCCACTCGACTGGCCGCTCGCCTCTCCCCATGAGGGCTCAGCTTGTTTATTATTTTTCACAGATTCTCATATTTTGCCCCGAGATTTGTTTTGAATCTGAATGCCAAACATTCCAACTGCACTCTACCAATCCATAGCCAAAGATTTACTGCAATACCAAGCAAAAGTTTCATCGCATTTAATGATTTTTGGGGTGTGTGTTTGTGTGTGTGTGTGTGTGTGTGTGTGTGTGTGTGTGGGCATGCAACCGCTTATCAACTCATTTAGAGCTTTTGACTCGTTTCACTGTGCAGTCATTAACTGTTATCCTGGCTGGAAATGTGTTTTGAAATCGAAAGCCAAACATTTCCAATTGCCTAACCTTTTGGCAAGAAGTATTCCCAAATGATTCACAATTTTTGGATGGATATGCAACCTGTTGGCTCTCTGTTGGCTATTTTCATGGCCAAATGAAACCTCGAGTGACGCTGGGTACATGTTTGTGTTTGGATCTGCTTTCTAGTGATGGATCCTTTCCCTACGACTCAGTCCCCTGGCAACAAAACAGCAACCAGCCCCCTGGGTCGTTGTCTGTGGTTACGACAGTGTGGGGCGTGACCAATACATCACAGAGTCAGGTAGGCCATGCATTAACCACATCCAATCTGTAGTTACATCAATTAATATACGCAATCAAATGGTTTATGTGCTTTGTTTACTTAAACTAAATGGATGTAACATCTTCCTACCTGATGCTGTTATATCCAGGTGCTGGGTAACCCTATGGTCAACAGCAATAACCCTATGAATCCTGGGGGTAACCCTATGGCATCGGGTATGTCTGGCAGCGGGGCGGGGCTCAACTCGCCCCAGTTCAGCAGTCAGCAGCAACAGTTCCCTTCTAAAGGAGGTTCCAACCAAGCTTACATGCAGCAGGGCATGTACGGCCGACCTGGCTACCCCGGAGGTCCTGGGGGATATACAGTGGGAGGTAAGAGACTTAGTAAGACACTCTTTACAAACAAATGAGAGCATTTAAATGTGCCTCTAATGATTAAAATGTGTGCTCTGTGTTGTCTGCAGTTATTCCGCGGGCCCGAACGCCCCTCCCGGAGGTATGGGTATGACGCCTCACACGCGCCCTCCTGGTGACTTCACCCAACCAGCTGCCGCCGCCGCCGCCGCTGCTGTCGCCGCCGCCGCTGCTACGGCAACGGCCACGGCAACGGCCACCGTGGCTGCCCTGCAGGAGACCCAGAATAAAGACATGAACCAGTATGGACAGGTACAGACACATACCTGCATACATGGATTCACAGCTGTAACCGGTTACCAAATGGGCCAAAAATACACAGAAAACTAAAACTATTATTCAACCGCTATCAGCCCTGCTGGAGACCCAAAATAAAGACATGACCCTGTCTGACCAATACGTTGCTTCATCTCCGCCTGTCTTTCTCTATTAAATACTTGAATCTCCTGTTCCCTCCAGATGTGTTCATCGTTCCAGATGGGCCCCGCTCAGGCCTACAATAGTCAGTTCATGAACCAGCCGGGCCCACGAGGCCCCCCCGGAGGTATGAACCCAGCCAGCATGGGATCACCCATGAACAACCCTAACATGAGTGGGTCTCCCATGGGCATGAACCAAACCCGAACCCCGGGCATGGGCCCTTTTGTGGCTCATGGCCAAAGGATGCCCCAGCAAGGCTATCCCGGAGGGCCCAGACAGGCCATGCCCATGCAGGGGATGAAGAGGCCATACCCCGGGGAGGTGAGTGGGAAGCTCTGATGATCTAGAAAAGCATTTTATGGTTGTTAATGTCATACTGCACTTCACTTTTGCTCCACTTTTCTCTTCTTTCTTTCTTTCAAAAAACAAAAAAAGGGGAAATCCACACTCTCACAAAGATATCTTGATTGATTTATTTTACATGTTTCAAATGAAAAATATCCAGCTTGGCTATATATTTTTTACATGTACATTTTTTATTTGAAACATGTAAAATAAATCAATCAAGATATCTTTTTGAGAGTGCAGATTTCCTTTCTTTTGGTTCTTGAATTAAGCCTATTTGAAATCGACGCACCTGAGAAGCCTTATGTTATGTCCATTTTCTTACCCAGCACAAACACACACAAACATCTGTAATATTCTTTCCTTTCACATTCTCCTTCCAGGCAAGTTACGGGGGTCAGCAGTACGGGCCGAATGGTCAGTTCCCGCCACAGCAGGGGCAGTATCCTACATCTAATGCCTCCAGGCCGCTGCCCTCTCCTAACTACCCCGGCCAGAGGATGCCGGGGCAGCAGGGCCAAGGGCAGTACCCGCCTGGCATGCCCATGAGCCAGTACTACAAGGTCTGCCCCCCCCCCTTCACACTTTGACACCCTGACAAGAATTATTGGCATGGCATATGTCTCCTGAGGAGGAATGAGGAACTGTATCGAAAAATCATTATTGCATTCTGTCTTTTGCAGCAAGAGCCATTCAACGGTCAGAGCACCAACTTCTCTGGGGGTGGATACTCCTACGGCCAAGGCAATGGGGTATGTGTTCTCCTCTTTTAATTATCATTTACTAGGAATAATTTTCACTTGTTAACTGTAGTGTGTTAAGAAGATCTCCTTCCTGCTAAATTGGACCCTGTCAAGTACGTGAAGTGGGTTATACAGGTTTTTCATCATTGTACTCTTTCTGTCTCCCCTGTCCACAGCCCCCTAGGCCCGGTAACTACCCCCACTCTCCTGTCCCTGGCAACCCCACCCCCCCCATGACTCCAGGCAGTAGTATTCCTCCGTACCTGTCGCCCAACCAGGATGTCAAGCCCCCGTTTCCGCCAGACATGAAACCAAATATGACAGCGCTTCCTCCCCCTCCGAGTGAGTACTTCAACAGTCAGCACTCTTAAACAGTCAGTTGAAACAACTGAAGACATGGGAGACTTTCGCTATATTAAACAAACACAGCAACAGAGGGATATTTGTTTGCTTTTCTCCTTGTGCTTGTTGTTTCACAGAAAACCAATAGTAACCGTGGTGTTCCAGTCACTGCCCTCTGTGTGTTTTAGTGTATGTTTGATGAATAAACTGTGTAACTCTTACAATATTACTTTGAAAGTTGACCTCCCCTGTTGTTTTTCTCTCCCAGACAACCCCAATGAGGAGCTGCGGCTGACGTTCCCAGTCCGGGACGGGGTGGTGCTGGAACCGTTCCGCTTGGAGCACAACCTGGCCGTCAGTAACCACGTCTTCCACCTTCGACCCTCCGTCCACCAGACCCTCATGTGGAGGTAGGACCAGCACGCAAACCTCCACTTTTATTTCATTTGTTTACCTGCTGATAATCACCTATCAGTGCACAATCTGCAGCACAATCACCTGTTGTCTATCAAGCAATTGCTGCAATCAGTCGGCTTGCTGTAAATGATGGAGATATATTTATGCACGCCGCTGTTAGCACAGTGCTGTGGTCAGTGAGAGGCCCTCCAGGTCAGTCAGTCAGGGTTCTCCTCTATACCTGCATGTTATCAAACTTCAGTGTCCTTTACAGCACAAATTATGTCTGTTTATTGAGCAGTATCTACTTTGAAAAATGATAGAAGTTATATTTTTGTGAAAATTTAACCCTATGAATCTTTGCACCGTAGATGTAACTCTCACAACTCCCACAATCTTCCTCTCACATTCAGAAAGAACTACTCCAACTATATGTAGAGAAAATAATCTTTCTTTTTTCTTTTGAATGTATGCTATTGGAAATACATACCAAAAGCTTAGGATGTTCAGGTCATGATTCACGTCCCTGTCTGACATGGATAATGGCTGATATTTGCTCTTTTACAATACATTTTGAGGTTGTTTTTAGCTAGCTAGCTGTACAGAATCTGTACTGAATGAATATTACGGCTAACTGCTTTTTTCCTTTGCCCTCTGACCCATACAGGTCAGACCTGGAGCTGCAGTTTAAGTGCTACCACCATGAGGACAGGCAGATGAACACCAACTGGCCCGCCTCCGTCCAGGTCAGCGTCAACGCCACGCCCCTCACCATCGAGAGAGGGGACAACAAAACCTCCCACAAACCCCTGCACCTGAAGCACGTGTGCCAGCCTGGGAGGAACACTATCCAGATTACTGTCACTGCCTGCTGCTGTGTGAGTGTGCACTATCTGTATGATGTAGAACTAACTGCAATACGAGAACTACAATTATTTTACAAAACAAAAAGATCAGTCTGGATGATTTTCACGTAGATTATTCAACGTAGTCTATGTATCGACTGAATTGACTTTTGCCTCAGCTGTCTGTTCTAATCCTGTTTGTTCTTCTGTTGTTGTTGTGCAGTCCCACCTGTTCGTGCTGCAGCTGGTCCACAGGCCATCTGTGCGATCCGTCCTCCAGGGGCTCCTGAAGAAGAGACTCCTGCCTGCAGAGCACTGCATCACCAAGAGTACGACTTATGTTGTCTCTTACTATTGTTATGTATTACTTCATGTGTATTGTTAGAACTTAATTACATGAGATTGCACCCGCTTCTGTTTATTGAATGCCTTGAAATAATCTTTGTCTCTCTTCCCAGTCAAGAGGAACTTCAGCAGCGTAGCGGCGTCGGCGGGCAACACCACTCTGAACGGGGAAGACGGAGTGGAGCAGACGGCCATTAAAGTCTCACTGAAATGTCCCATCACCTTCCGACGCATCCAACTACCTGCACGAGGGCATGACTGCAAACATGTCCAGGTTTGTTCAGATTCGAGTGGGTGGTCAAGTTTGTGGTGGATGAGACGATGGTGTCTCATGTCCCTGCGAATAAAAGTAGCTGAGAACATGATTGTGATGAACGTATGTGATGTTATTCTCCACAGTGCTTTGATCTGGAGTCGTACCTGCAGCTCAACTGTGAGAGAGGGACCTGGAGGTGTCCTGTATGCAAGTAAGTGGAAAAAAAGGTTCCAAACAATTGTCATTCTTTTTTGTATGTTTAGAAGAAGTGACTAGCGGAGAATTTCTCTAATGGATCACATCTATTTGTTTCTCCCTTCAGTAAAACGGCATTATTAGAAGGTCTGGAGGTGGACCAGTACATGTGGGGAATCCTCAATGCCATCCAGAAGTAAGTTTCTCCTCTTTCTTCTGTTAAATCTTAATATTCATAGCTTTGAACTTCAAGTAACACTCGTTCTGCTTTCTCTTGCTTTAGTTCGGAGTTCGAGGAGGTCACCATTGACCCAACATGTAGTTGGCGACCTGTCCCCATTAAGTCTGATCTACACATCAAAGAAGACCCTGATGGACCGCTGGCCAAGCGCTTCAAGACCATGAGCCCCAGCCAGATGACCATGCCCAATGTAATGGAGATGATCGCCCAGCTGGGGCCTGGTCCTGTCACTGGCCCAGGACCTGGCCCTGGCCCAGGCCCCAGCCCCTACCCATCACACCCTGCTCAACACGCTGGTGGCACCGGGGGAGACTACCCAGGAGCAGGTAATGAAAAACAACCAGGATCCCCAGCCTGTAGATAAATATGTGGAGCTGTGAGCTATTTTGTATTCTATAGCAGGATCTATCGATGTGGCTCTAATGCATTATACAAAGGAAAGTGCCCTAAGGAGAGTGTTAACTTGAACCTGCTTTAAAATGTGACAAGCTCATTGCTGTGATAAATGTTTTGCAACAATCTGAAAAAGCGGAACTTGTGTATCCAGTTATGTAACCACTTTATGTTTTCTGTCTCTCTGTTTTAACCACTTTCTTTTGAAAAGATAATTTTTTGCAACGATTTATCACCCATGTCATCAGTGCAGTCCACCTTTTAACAAGAAGTGTTTTTGTCCTTCTAGGCAACAGTTACCATGGGAACTTTGACTTCCCTCACGGTAACCCCTCTGGTGGTGGAGGCGGAGGAGGAGGGGGAACAGGCGGCCCCCCTATGAATGACTTCATGCACGGCCCCCAGCTCTCCCACCCCCCAGACGCACCTGGTGGTCTCCTCTCCCAGGACAAGCCGCTCAACCATGGCATGACGGACACAGTAAGTGGGGTATACTTCCACGGCTGTTCACTTTACTCTGCCGTTATACTATGCCATTATACCATCCAGTTGGCTTGAACTAGGATACGTCTGGTCTCGCTTTTAAGGCTTATGTCTTCAGTAAAATATCAACTGCTGGGTTAATTTTGTCTCTTTAATAGTTCAGTCTAGAGGATAAATCTGCAACGAATCTGTGTCATACTGAAAAGACGACTCCTTGTTCAGATTTGTTATCTGAACAAGGTGAAGCCTATACTCCTAGCCAGCATGTGTGCTCAGTCATGCTCACATGCTCATGTCACCGTATAATGTTGCAGCTGTACATGTCTGCTGGTCACAGCTCTCCATTTAGAAGGCCTGTTCCATATTATTCACGCCGGGACTCATTCGCTTTTCCTCTCTTTCTTCCCACGCATCCCCCCTCCTTCATCTCTCTCTATCTCACTCACCCTCTCGCTGTCTCGCTCTCTTTCTCTCTCTCCCTCCCGCACCTCCAGATGTCCCATCCCGATCAGTCCCATAATTCCATGCAGCAGAGCTTGCATGCGTCTCCACACCCTGGCAACCAATCAGGGCAGCCCTTACATCACAGCGGCCAGTCAGGGCAGCCCTTGCATCACAGTGGCCAATCATCGCAGCCGCCTCGCCAGCCGCAGCCTCAGCCGCCGCCTCAGCAGCCTGGGCAGAACAGTCATCCCCACAGCGATCTGAACTTTAACCCTTCCTCAGATGGGCAGATGGGTCAGGGAGCCCAGGATATGCCTGAACCCTCCCTGGATGTAAGTGTGCCTGTGTGGCGTCACGGTGCTTCGGGCGCCCCCAAGCTACCCGTTACTCATGGTATCAGCTAGCGTTAACATTGTCTGCTGCAGCTCCTCTCATCTCTTGCTGTGTGCTATGTGTGTGGACTCTTGAATTGCTTCTGGGCAGTGGTAACTGCGTTGTTGTGTACAGTAGCGATGGGACGATATGCTTATCTCACGATACGATTTGATACACAATATGGGGTTCACAATTTGATACAACCACAACATAATGTAATATAGAAAAGTTGAATGACAACAAAATATGACTGTGCAGAATTATGTTTATTTCTGAGCCACAAATCTTTCTAGCAATGGCACTGGCTTACAAGAATGTAAACAGCAACTTAAAAAAAATGCAAAGTGCAAATAATAAAATTTGGATGTAGAGCTTGGGAAATTGTGATGGGCAAGCCGTCTCATTTGTGAATACTACAGCAGAATAAAATGGAGCGAATAACGCAATTCATTTTTCTGCCGGACAATATGTATTGTCACATTTTTGTATTGTTATATATTGATTTTGAATATATTGTCCCATCCCTAGTGTACAGTGTTCCCAATGTGCAACATATGACTTCAACAAACCCTCCAATTCAATTCAAGCCCCTTCCAGTGTCAGAAAGATAAATTTAGATAAAACTATCTGAGCCTTTACCACTCACAGTCTCTCTCTGCCTTCCTCCACAGCTGCTTCCGGAGCTGGCCAACCCAGATGACTTACTATCCTACCTGGACCCCCCTGACCTTCCCACCAACAGCAATGACGACCTTCTCTCCCTCTTTGAGAACAACTAGCCCCTCATTTCCCCTAAAACCCTCCTGCACATACAGGGGGCGTGATGTGTTTGACTGTCTGTCCACAGACACTTCACTGACCTCCGACGGACAGTTCAAGCAGCTCTCTATGCGCGCACACACACACATACACACACACGAACGAACAACGGATAATGTGTGGCATAGGAAACGCGGCTCAAAGAGGCAGCGATGCCTGTTTAGGAACTCAGTGGGAATTGCAAGGGAGAAGGCAGGAAAGCCACTCATATCCTCACTCCCTTTTCCTGGTGTAAAGATTCCACACACCAGTTGCACCACCTCTGACTCTCAACACACCATCTACAGCCATGTTGGCTGGCACTAAAGTGATATTATATATACATATATGATATCTGTGACTATTCAACTGAAAACTGTGCAGCTATAATCAGTTCATGTGTACACAACACAGGGGAGACAGGAGCCTTTGTGGGCTTTAGGAAAAGTGTTGTAGCTTTTTTAATTCTGATTTTCCTTTTGTGAAAAAAGACAAAGAGTTAGAGGGAAAAACGTTGTCTTGTAAGAGTGTTTTTATCCTATTTGAAATGTGTTCTTCCAAGACTTTGGCATTTGCCATGCCCTTTGACCCCTACTTCCTAGTGTTTTTGTTTCCAGTTGGACATTAGCTTTCTCATAGACAGTTGACTAGCTGGAACTCAAACCGACCTCACCAGAATCAGAGCACTGAAAGGACGAGCTTAAATGTCCTCGAGTGTCAACAGAGGAATGAGCGCACATTGTGCAATGTAGTGTGTGTTCGTGTGTGTGTGTGTGTGTGTGTGTGTGTGTGTGTGTGTGTGTGTGTGTGTGACTTCTGTTTGCCTGTGACCGTATGTGAACGACAGCAGGGAGAGAAATACGAGTTTAAATCAGTGTAAGAGGCAGAGAAAGAGAGAAAGATACTGAATGGAAGAGAGAGAAATCCATCCACCCTCAGAAGTCTGCTGTCTCAGTGCATCTGTCCCTTCGCTCTGTTCATCCACCCAGTCTACAGTAGTGCTGGTGGTATTTATTGTAATGTTTTGCTCTCCCTCATCAAACCATTTTGTTCAGAAGTGCATGTGTGCCAATAGCTCCTGTTATCTTTGTCTAGACTCAACATGCTTGATCAAATTCTTTTTTTCTTTCTTGTCTGATTCATATTTATTATTTTATTGCAAATTCATGTATGTATGTTTTTTTTTTTTTATATTGTTGTCCTTTATTGTCTCTTTTATCTTTGTCCCACTTTGAAATTAATCAGACACACATCACCAAAGTTGTCCTATGCTTTTTGTAAGGGGTTGGCCTGGATATTTTGTTGGTATAAGAACAGGATTATAACATCCTACAGACGTAAAGTTTTGAAATCACTGTATTTTATAAGCATCTGTGTGATTGTATTGGATTTTCTTTTCTCATTTTGTTACTGTCGAACTACATTAGTCATCTTTTTTGGAAGAACATCATGCATGATCCGACAATGTTTCTAGAGCTGTTGTATATACCCTTTGTGAATACTTTGTGACTGTACAGTACTGTACCTAACTGTTATTGGCAACTACACGGTACTGTATGTCTATCAAGGACTACACACACACACACACACAAACACACACACACAAACACAATCCCTGATAAATAGCCCATTATCGTAATGAATTAATCCAAATACACTCTCACTGGCCTTGTATTAATTACCTGTGTATTGGTGTACTGTTTCCAAATTCCCATTTCCCTGTGACAATGCATCAGTGAAAAAGAATATTTGAAATACTCAAGCAAGTTAAAAGTGAGAGTTGTTTATTTTTATTTTCCTCTTTTTATATACACATCTGTCAGCTTTTTGTGAGCTGTTTTTTCTGTCTAAAAGATTGTTAATGCAGCTTAGAGGTCCAAAATTCTCCAAAAATTATTTGTTTGCTATTATTGGAACAAGTGACCTCATCATCTTTATTTAAAGTGAGAATGTGCAAAATGTCCTCTGGATTGTTTTTGAGGCCTGATATGAGCTTTTGATAACCATACGTTGCAAAAATATGTGTGAGCATTATTGTGTATTTTCATCACATTTTATATTTGTTTTAAGTTATTATTTTTTGTCCAGTGTTTTTATGATAGGTATAATTTGGTTTTCCATAATTTTATGCAGTAAGTGAATTTGAAGTATATGTTGTAGAGTAAATGCTCCCCATTTGAGATAGATTTCTAATCCGATTTGAAGAACTAAATATGGCTACACTGGTCTTCAAAGTTGATCAGAGCACCTGCATATAACACAGTCGAAGCATTAGATGTTCCTTTTGTTTGTTTATATGTTTGTTAAAGACAATGCACTGCCGCATTGGGATATTTTGTTTCCCTACACAGTGTGTTACGGTAACTGTTAGTTTAACCCTTCACAAAATCACAAAGAAATTTGGGTGATCTTCGGGGCGGCCTGCCCTGTCACAAATTGTACAGTTTGGTTGTAGACGTTGGAAATTGGGTCGAGGAATCAAAAGAAAATGCGAGTAATATTGTAAAGTGAAGTTAGAGCCGGGAGAGCTCCCCTCCTCCTGTTGGACATGCAAGGGAAGGATGTGGCAGAGGGCGGGTGGCAGGGAGCGGGGGGGTGCAAGGGATACGTGTACATAATGTAAATGACAAATAGAGACACGTTAACAGAAATGTATTCATTTTCTCCAGGGGGAATGTGCATAGTGTATTTAGAATTTGTAAAGCTTGCATCCTCCTGTCAGACATTGAATTGGGAAAATGAGTCCGTGTTTGATAGCGTCTGTGCAGACCTCTCTAACCACGCCTGTTCATTTATGTAAGATACTTTATGTACCCCTCCACATGGGGTCTCGAAGAAAAAAAAGACACATTTTTTCCTTTGTGTAATATTAAACTTCTGTGTATTTCTCTATTACCTGTGTACTTTATAAAGGTGCTACAAAATGATAAGAACCTTTTGAGGTATAATTGGGACTTGGAGACGCGGAGCCTTCAGCGGTTCCTAAGGGTTGTTTCCAAATTTACGGTTTGTACAATTTTGTCAAATTTATAATTTTTATGCAATTTGGCAAAATATGCTATAAAGGTACAATCTGAAGTGATTGGCACAACAGGTGGCAGTTGTCTCTTTGGTTTTGTACATCACTATGTACAATCATTTCATATTCTAAACTGGTCAGAAAAACATATTGTGATTTTTAGTCTTGCAAATCTGTATGTAGTTAGATGACGTGACATCCTAATATTTATCTAATAAATATGTATTCAGATGAAACACATTCAGTGCGCCCTGTGTCTTTTGACATACTTGGTTCAACCATTACATATTCCACAATCATCAAAAATGGATCCATGGCTAATTTTGTGCCAAACCATTCCTAGATTAATAATATTAATAATAATGATAATAATAATAAAAATAGTAATAATAACCTTTATTTATATACCAGTTTTCAAAAAAAGTTGCATCACAAGACAAAAGACAGAGCAGATGACATAGATCAATACAACAAGCACAATGAGGTAAAGTAGTTATAAAAAATATTGAAATAAAATAGAATGAATAAATGGTTCTAGCCACAAGGATACAACAAATAGAATAAATAACAGAATGGGCCGATAGAATAAAGTAACAGACAAGGCAACAAGAATAAAAATAAAGCAATCAATAAGAGCAAAAGATTATAAAAAGGCCTTATGATCAGAAGTTCAGAGAGATAAAGACACGTAAATTAAAGAAAGTAATAAAATCAATTTTAAAATGAACTGGCAACCAGTGAAGAGACTCTAAAATGGGGGAGATATGGTCCTGTCTCTATGTCTATGGTCCTGTCTCTTAGTTTTAGTTAAAAGCTGCAGCTGCAGCATTTTGCACACATTACATTGGAGGCGTTCTAACTGTTTTATGGTTATAGGCAAGTAAACAGGGCATTGTAGTTGTCAAGGCGAGATTAAATAAATTAAAGCATGTATAATCCTCTCTGTATCACTGAAATTCAGGATGGATCTAATTTTTTTCTGTTCCTGAAATGGAAAAGGCATGACTGGACAAGCTTATCATTAGGTTGCTCCAAATTTAGGCTCAGGTGGAATATGACTCATAAGTACTTGGCAGGTTTTATATGTTGATTTACAAGACCAAGAGCAGGTTGAATTTGAATGGAAACATGCTCAGGGCCGATAACAATAACAATTTGCCATCCAATTCTTGACATCCGCTAAGCAGTTGTGCAAAGAGGCCGATTTATTTGATTCACTTGGCTTGACTGAGAGGTACAGTTGGGTATCATTGGCATAACAATGGAAGGAGATATTATGCCACCTAATTAAGTGACCCAGAGGAAGCCAGGAGAACACAATTAGCCCAAGAACTGAGCCTTGCGGCACACCACATGTGACTGAGGACTGTGAAGACACATAGCCATCAATAGACACAAGGGACTTCAGTCAAATAGGAAGAGAGGGGCCTAAATCACTGAGTCTGCCCCCTGTACCTAAACAAACCCAACAGAAGTAGGATTTAGGATTGACTCCTTTGGAATGAAAGTCACCCTTGGTCTTGATTAATGAGCACCTGTTGAAAAGTATAATTCTTTGCTATGACAGTCAATAGTTTACAGAAAGAAACCAGCCATAGACAAATCAGTGCACCTATAGGCCAAATAGCTGTTATCACAAACTGTTTTATCGACATTCCTGGAAAAGTGCAAATTATATGAGGAAAATATATAAATATATGGAAAAGTCCATACTGGTGTCCATCCCTTGACATATTTATCTAATATGACTGACTGAAGAAAAAGCGTTATAAACTTTACTAACATTGTTTAGTGATCACAATAGCCTAACATTTCTAACATTTGACATCACATTCAAATTAACTGCTAACTAATTATGGCTCTATGTCATTGCCACACATGCTAAACTCTGATCAGGCCCAATGCAAGTTTTTATTCATTTCAGTTTTATTATGGAATTATAAAAACAATCTCACAAAAGTACAAAAGTCATCATTCAATTTAGAACAATGCAAGAGATAACTCCAGTGTAAAAGATAAATAAATACGGATATTAAAAGGGAAGGGTTTTTTTTGTTAAAAAAAAAAAAAAAGTGCTTAATCTAGGGGTCTAGCACAAGATCAAAGTCTCTCATCACCAGAATTTTTGCTCTCCATAAATCTCAGTGATAAGGTCTAAAGTGGTTTACTTCCTACAGGACCCACATGGTGTCGCTGTTCGGTTCATCAAAGGGGAAGCGGGCTGTCAAACCACGTGACGTCACATGTAAACAGAAGCATCCATGTCTTCCCTGCCGCTGGCCTGCGGATCCTGACAGCTATGCAGCGATGTTGCAAATGAAAAACCGTATTAAATACTGCTCGCTGTCCATCGCCGCTGCACGGTTGTTTTCCAATGGACCTGTCAGGAACCCAGTCGTGTATCTGGACGTCGAGGCTGACAACGAGCCTCTTGGAAGAATCATCATTGAGGTAAACTAGCTAGCTAACGTTAGCTTCTTCAGAGGACCTTGGTCTCACTTGGCAGGGTGTTCAGTCAGTGCCTGCTCATGAAGTTTCATAGTCAACCAAATAATTATGCATTGCATAACTTGTCAGAAGAATTTGATGCATGAATCTGATTTGTATTGTCTTGCAGTTGAATGCAGATGTAGTACCAAGGACTGCAGGTATGCATATTTTATTTTATAAGCATAATTGTTGAATATCAAAAGTGGATTTTAAACAATGCTGATGCTCAGCCAACTAGGTGACAAAAAGTAGATGTTCAACAAAGTGTTAGTTGACTATTTGCTGCATCTCTATCCATAGTATTCTGTTACATCACCACGTGGCCATCTTGGTAGGAAAATAACAGGTGATTGTAATAAATTAACAGATGATTATAATCAAATGACAGCCACATTCAGTGAGCTGCGTATATAGTAAAGCTACTATGAATACTATATACTATACTAATACTAATACTATGAATAGGCTATGTAACCTTAACCTTAGCCTAACCGCGATCCTATCCCAAACCCTGACCCCATGTTCAACCCTAAAACTGATCCTATCCTGGACACTGAATATCTGCAGACTGTTTCTCACAATATTGTATCACCAGAAGACTTTTTAGTGCCACATTATAGTCACTTGATAGTAACTTGAGTATCAGCATTGGACTATTCAAAAAAATGTGACCTAAATGTGTGTACATGAGCAACTCTCAAACACAGTCCTTGAATTGTATTGATGTTAATTAAATAAAAAAATGTTTCAACAGAAAACTTCAGAGCTTTGTGTACTGGAGAACATGGCTTTGGATATAAGGGGTCGGTGTTTCACAGAGTTATTCCTGAGTTCATGTGTCAGGTAATAGTTACTGTGATGACACACAGTTGCAGTGTGTGTGTGTGTGTGTGTGTGTGTGTGTGTGTGTGTGTGCCATGTTGCCTATTTATTGATAAGTCTTCTGTTACAGGGGGGAGATTTCACCAATCACAACGGCACAGGAGGGAAATCTATCTACGGAACTAAGTTTAAAGATGAGAACTTCAGACTAAAACACACTTGTCCAGGTACAAATCCAGAGCTTCAGTCTCCTATGTTTATGTTGGGAGGACAGAAAAAACATCAGCAATCCCTCTATGATTCATTCATCACTTCATACAACTCTGTGTTTAGGCCTACCAGATCTATAATTAAGTTGTTTTGAGAGTGGCAGTCGTGCAAGACAAAGCATATTGAATTTATCTGTATTCTGTATTATCTTCTCTATATCATGCCAACCTAGCACTTGTATTTGTCACTTGGCCTGGCCTTCATAACAGAATCATTTGAATAGATAGCATATCAGCTGTATTTCACTGTATCCTTCCATAGATGCGTATCCACTAGATGGCAGTGGCTAGTCTCATGCGACACTAAGACCACTGACTATATAGGTTTTGCAATCCCCAAGTGAATGACCTACTTTCTTAGCGAGTCAACATCCACTTATCAAAATAACTTATCAAAATACTCTTTCTTGAGTAAACTTAATCCACATGTTGGTAGACGGACACTTCATTTTAATGTGTTGCATAATCACAGCATGCGTCAAATCCAGAAAAGAGAAACAAGCGTTACTCAACACTGATGTAGATTGTTCCACCACAGTAAGGTCATTTTCTCATTGGTTCAGTGGCACAGGGAGGTCAAAAGCTCATTGGCTGATACTGTGCATAGCTATGCATCACATTTATCGCTTTATTTGTTCACTTTCCGTTTCCTGTAGGAATCTTATCAATGGCAAATTCAGGGCCCAACACCAACGGCTCCCAGTTCTTCATCTGTACTATGAAAACCGAATGGTAAATCATTTATAATTCTGTAATTCTTTAATGATTAATTCCAGCTCTGTGTCAGTTTTTGTATGATTTCTCTCACTTTGACACCACATCCAGCCATAATCACCTGCCAGTTGTTCAAATCAAATTTAAGGAATCCTTCTATATGTTTTGATAGTTTAGGGATGTGAACTGTGCAGTGATTTGCCACTTTTACTCCATAGTGACCCCCCTCCTCTGCCTCTTTTCCCAGGCTGGACGGTAAACATGTGGTGTTTGGTCAGGTGAAGGAAGGTATGGAGGTGGTCTCCACCATGGAGTCCTTTGGTTTGCATGACGGTGGTGTGATCAAGAAAATTGTCATCACGGACTGTGGGGAGATCAAATAACACACACACACATGGCCTGTCTGTTGGATGATTCAATATGCAAGCTATTTAGTATTTATCAATTTTCCTGTATACTCGTGACAAGGAGGAATTGTCACACTTAATCTTCTATACTAAAATCAGATTTCTACTGTTTACTCTAATTGCATGATCAAACTAATACATTACATTTTTATGTGTTGCATTTGTTCATAAAGTAATAATAATAAGAAATGGAAAGATTGAGAACTACATTGGGACATTATTATACCAGATGTCACAGATCTCTTAATAGTTTCACTTAATTAACTTGGCCCATCTATTTTGTGCCCAAAGTATTTCGCTATGTAAAAGTAATTTACCATGTAAAATGTTAATTTTGTACTATTTGCTGTCCATTTACTGCCAAATAAATGACCGTTTTCAGATTTTACTGGGTTTGGTCCCAGTATAGCCCATTCTCTCTCATGTACCACCATCCCTGCTGCTTTTAAAGCTTCCTGGGAAGGATCCAGCTGCTTTTTTTAGACAGCAGCCCTGCAGCATGGCTTCCTGTCCATCAGAACAGGATGTGACATCATGTGACATCCACCTACAGTGTGGCTGAAGTATCATATAAATACACGGACAGATGATAGACTTGTGGGCCACAGCCACATCAGATACTGTGCATGCAGATGATTTCATCTGTCATAAAAGACCTGAAAATGTCTTTAGCTTGTATGTGGGCTGCTCTTACCTCAGTACCTCTGAGGTCTTTATTTGAAACACAGTATGTCTCCAGGAGAAAGGGGGGAGGCCAGGATATGTCTGAAAGCCAGAGACTGGGTGGTGCTGCTTATCGAGCTAATACTTTATGAAAGTAAATAATGAAGCGACGTGAAAAAGCAGTTCCCGCTCCTAAATGAAACCATATGCGCACTGACCTTCCACCGTTTGTTTGAATTCTCAGATTACATTGTTGCTATAGAGACTTTTCAGTTCTCACTCTGTTTGAGCTAGAGATGTTGTAACAAACTTGATATAATTTGGGTCCCCACCCTCTGGTTAAGTTTTAGCTATTTGGAATGCATGTCCAATATTGTGCATGGAAACTTGGCTAGACAAAGGCTGGTGCTGTGGCCAACGTTTAATACACATGCAAAACAATAACATCTTAACAACTGGTACAAGCTGGTTCTTCTGCTGTAAATGTCTACATGCCGTCCGGCGGTGACACAGCACCCATATCAGCGGGAGTCATTGAAAGTTGAAATCAAGTCCTGTCAGTTAGACGTGTCTGTTGTCTTTCAGCACTAGAATGGACCTCCTGGATGACAGAGCAAGAAAGGTTTTACAAGCCTCCCCCCTTGGTTCTGCATTACACAATCACCATGTTTAATCCATTAAAAACTCCTCATCATAATCCATATGCTCGGTCTTATGTAAGACATGAAGTCTGCAGATGCACTCAGTGATGAAAACGTACACTTTCTGTACTGATAGGGATCTGGGGAGCGTTCAGAAAACCGAGTGTTGCCTTTGGCCAAAATCGAACTCCAGAGTGAACACCTCCCAGAAACGGGTAATAGAGTTGAGCAAAGGACCCAAACAAATGAAACCACATAATCAAAGCAGTTCTAATTCAATATGACTTTTATTCATCAAACTCCCAACAGCACTAAAGCACTAAAATGTTTTCCAAACTAACAAATAAGGCACATTTTGGAATGCCGTTTCATGGACAAGAAAAACAGGCCCGTGGGCTGCTCTCTAAACATGACTGTCCTTGTTTCCCAATCATTTTCTTCCCAACCTCACGTCTGTGTTCTGTCCAATTCAAATATTACATTATTGCAATATTGCATTACAATTATCTCAAATGATACAGACATCAAAGAATACAAACATGACTTTCCAATTGACCACATAAGTGTTAACACATTACATTCAGTAAATATGTATTATTTGTAGAGGCTACAATATCAGTAAATGAAATATTTCATGACTAATAACAATCAGAAGTTGCTGAGAATGTTAAAAACAATATGTACTGTAGCAAACTACTGTGAAGAATTTAAATAAGTATACATTGCACAAAATAATATTTCATTCAAAACCAAACACATGCACATGCAAACTCTAAAATAGTTCTTTGTCACACACACTTTCTTAACAGAAGTACACACTCCCTAAACTAGTAATAACACCATAACATTTTATAATAGTTCCTTGTCATTGCTGCTTTAAGCAAACTACAACTCACAGTTTAACGTGCTTATACAGTGGTGAGTATCCGTCACTAATTAAGAGAAAGGATTCTGCATGTTAACACAATATATCTTCATAATATTGTAATTATTGTATACAAAATGAATACATGCTACTGTATGGATGCGAATGGCAGCTCGTAGGCATAATTAGTTACATATAGCACTTGGATATCATTGTGGGTTATTCAACACTGATAACATCATAAAACAAAACACAAACATACAAATGGCTTATAATTGAGAAAGGGTATTAATTATGTACCAGCTTTTTTAATAATATTCTATGTAGACATCAATATTTCCTTCTTAGTGTAACTTTGTTGCATATTCTATACAAAAAGTGTTGTAAAAAATCTTTCCATAAATATTTCTGCAGGATAAGCCCTCAGATAATTGTAAAACATCAAAGAAAAAACTCCCAGCTTTGTTTATTTCTCAGCAATAGGCCCTTCTTCACAACAAAAAAGCTTCAATATTGCATAACACTTCAAAAGAGCTACTATCCTTGAAAATGATGGCCATCAAATATATACATAAAACAGTCATTTGTAAATATCTTTGTCAGGGAAATAACTCTTGAGTTGTTTTTGCAAATTGCTTTAAAATTTTCAACATCTATTAAGTGTTCCAAAATACACATCTCGTTCATAGAAAATAACAAATTTGAACTGAAAAGGTACTAGAAAAGTCAAGTATATGTAATTCAAGACACTATACATCTGAAAGCAGAGATTGTATTTTTAATTTTTTTTTTCTCAAATGCATTGTATCAACTGCTTCCATTGGCTCGCGATTTACCAGTTAAAATGGCTTCCTCATAAATGTCTCTGGGCGGAATCAAACAACCCCTCTGATGGGATTTTTAAATGACCTAGAACTCTATTAATCCTAATAATATTGTAACTTGCTTATTAACTTAAGTGAGTTCATAAGGCATCATTGGTATCTATTCCTCTCAGTACAGCCACATGTTATGATGTGGAACATAAGTTTCAGATGTAAGTAGATGTGACGCTGATCACACTTGTTAGGCTAGTGTCATCACACAGAGCAACAGAAAGAAGATATTACAGTACTAAAAATGGATTGTTCCCAACAATGTCTGGGTAAAACGAGAATCCTTCATTCAGCCTGTGCAATTCGTTAACTTGCAGTAATGTATTCACCTTTGCCAATCCTTTCTTTGAAATTTAATATGAAGTTTTGCTAAATCACTGACTTTAACCACAATTCAAAGGTACCATTACCAGCTACTGCTCTCTCACACTAAAGCATGTGACCACATGTGTTTTTTAACGCAATCCATGGTGGCTTAGATAAACATAACTACAATAGGCGAATAAAAATTGAGATACACAAATGAGGTCCACGGTTTCATGTGCAAACCCATTCTGTTGTGAGGATTGACTAAAAAATAACATCTTTGTTGATATTCCATGACAACAGACCACAGTGGGATTGTTATTGCCAGCTGGAAATGCTGGTTTAGTCCATGCCTCCAACTCAGCAAATTATGTTGAGGCAAACACCACCATGCCAGTTCAAACTCTCACTGTTAATGGGGGAATTGTATTGTTTTTTGTCCTTAGTCACATCTTGAACCTGCATAAACCTTGGAAAACGTACTATGCATCACAGTTACCACATGCACGTATTTAACTCCAACTCCAAGCCTACCCCGTGTCTCTTCCTATTGTCAAATGTTCACATCAATTTGTTCTTGGTACTTCAGTGTGATTTAAGTCTTTTTTAAGGCACGTACATTACAGTATAAAATATAGTCAACCAGGTTTTGTAAGTCTAGAAATACGTAGAAAAATATTTCAACTATTCACATGATAACAATGTTCAATGAACGACAGAACTTTCTCTAAGTCGAAACTACATACATTTTACAGTATGCATATCAGTCCGGATTTCCCGTGTAGTACTTTAGGTCTTAAAGTAAATATGATGTACTGTGATATTTGTAAACAGAAGATAGGACATGTACCTCCCTTCCATTAAAGACATTGGTTTATAATAGTAGGCACTATCAAAACTAATATAAGTGTAAACGTCATTCATCATCACTTTCAATATATCCTTGAATTTTCAAAATATGACCGCCTCACAAGTCAGCCTTTCTGTATTAACCTATCTTTCTTTTAGCCAACCGGTAAATCATTACAGTTCTCCAATACTTCACCTCCCTCTGGACATTCTTTACACTGCAATCAGCTGTTGGACATAGTTTAGTTTGAAGGGTGTAAGCCCTTGGAAAAGTTTCCATTTAGCCTCACTGTCATTCCACCACTCCACTAGCCTAAGGCTGGAGACATCAATGGGCTAAAATGTGCAATCTAAAATGTCTTTCTAAAAGTCTTTGAAAAAACACATTAATTATCTCTTGTATTTCAGTAATTTGTGGTTCGGTATCTAATCAGGCTTTACATGTGAACATTTTAATACTAAAAAATTCTGTCATTCTACATACACTACTGGCATGAAACTGTGTGGACGACATGACTATCATGACAGAAACTACTGCTATTGTACTGCTGCTTTTGACAAAAACAAAAACTCAGTTGATCTGCTAGTGATTTGAGATCAACACGACTTACTTATCTGATGTACTGTAGGTAATCAAGGCTTTTTGTGGCAACATAAATATAAAGGGAGGGTAAAAGAAACCGTATCTGTTAGCAATGCACTAGATCTAGACGAGGAACAATTCTATGCAGTTCAACCTACAGTAGTTTCTAAAGACACGTGGAAGCAGTTACACAATATTGTGATATACAAACATACAAAAACATTTCTTTATGTCCCAGTTAAAATTCAAATTGCACACTAGACAACAAGAAAATAAATAGGCCAAATGTAAGCCAGGGATGTATGGCACATTATCCCTCAGTTAATTCACAGTTAATAAGATGTGCCCTAACACGGCAAGACATCAAAGGCCTCATATACATTATACCATCATGAGAGGCCCTGATTTAATGTTCATCACATTACCACACACTTCACTTGGCAGGGAAATGGAAGGCAGATCTCTGTAAACACAAAATCAACAAACCCCAAAGTGAGGTAATCTATTGTGACCAATACCGGTGGCAATACTGTCAGCGACATCAATAAAAAACATGCCCATTGCTAATACATCAATGCAATGATCAGCTGTTGTTACACACATACTTGGATAAATGGGGTTATGTGGTTTCTGGTATATGAGGCCCTGCATTAGCATTGAGAACGTTTAGACTCAAAGATTTTGGCAAGTTTTCACTTTTCATGAAGAGCACTTAGAGAGATAGAGATTGATCCTAAATACAGGTCTGACCCGTTCCTCTCATTCCTGAATGTAATCTTCAACATCGTCAATGAAAAGGACCATAATGACTAAAATCTGTGTTCCGTGGGAAGGTTCGGGAGTTCAAGAGGGACAGAAGAGGGTTTATTTGCTGTGGTAGAGAAGGAAAGGCATGAGCGAGGAGGGAGGGTTTAGAGCTACTGTATATTATTTGAGGTTTTCGGAGAGCGAGATAGAGGGGGAGGAGTGAGGAGGAGAGGAGGCGATACGGGGAGGAGGGGCAGGGATGAGGAAAACCTGGACCTGTCAGGTGAAGTTAACAGCGTTGGTGGGGGAGGAGGGACAGGACGCAATAAGTTGCTCTCTGACGACAATGGAGATAAGGACGATTATTGCACGCGGCGGCAGTAGTAGCCCAGGACTTTGCATTTCTCACACAGGTGCTGCGGGTGCTCCTTGCTCTGGTCGGAAACATCCAGGCCATCCGGCTTCTCTAAAGGGCGCTGAGGGGAGAGCAAACGGAGAAGCAATCATGAGTCACGTTAAATGATACAGAAAACATACAGGCAGCATGCACACACACACACACACACACAAACGCACACAAATGCTCAAAAACACGCACAGCATATTCTGCTGAGTCCTGCCAGCAGTTTATTTGGCACCAGACTAAATTCAGCTATATACCCAAGTGCTTTGGCCACAAATATTATTCCCATATTCTTCTCAGACCAGACGTGTACTTTACACAATTAGTTGCAGAGATATGGCAACGCACCAGCAACTTTGGAAACTTACAGTACCCTTTAACAACCTGGTATTAAAGAAAAAGCTCCAACACACATGTGATCATAAAGACCTGTATGGAAATATCAGCAAACTACTATGGGAATGGCTTTCTTGGAATCATTCTGAAGGACAAAGAGTATCTTTCTGAGCCAACAGTTCTGGATGTTGGTTTAACAATCCCTCTACAATATTTTCATTCCCATCCCTTGCCTTTGCTTGGGCCGTTTTTTTTTTTTTTTTTTACGACACTGCTATTTACTCCAAGGAGTCTGACTGAAGGAAACCAGGTTACCATGGGTCATTACAGGGAGATAATTCAGTCTTCAGCTTATGAGGCTGCCAGGAAGTATTGAGACTTTACTGATAGCGGCGTCAAATGCATTAAGTTCCTGTGGAAAGTTGGAAAATCTGATGTATTTGTATGGCACCTCATCAGTGGTTAGAGAGATCTGGGTTCCAGCATCTGCCCTGCTGAAGTGTCCTTGAGCAAGACACTGAATCCCTACCAGCTCCACTCTGTTCTGTAGCTGGACCTGCAGTCCGACCGAGAATTTCCCCATACAGCGATCAATGAAGTATCAGATTATCATTATTTGGTATGTGTGTTTTGGAGAAGAAGCAGCGATCACATGAAAGAACTACATTTTTTGATTTGTCTGAGTTCAAAGGCACTAGAGAAGTGATGCTATTTAATACAGGGGGATAAAGAGACATTCAAGGACTATATTTGCCTTCTACGAGGGACAGTTAAGACATGTAAAAAAAAAAAACTCAAAATATTTTATGCATGCAGATGGGATTGGAAAATACATATTCATTTCATTTATGGGAATCGTCTGGGAGGGAAGGAGCCATGCTGAGATGCTGAGCGCTTTGATACTGGAGAACATGGGGGTTAGTGGTCCATTTCAAACGCTGACAAGGGGAAATATGTTAAGTGGGTGACATTGCAAATGCATGGAATTTGCCTGCCTGTGTGTAGCTTAGCCACAAGACACAGAGACAGAAGAGTGAGATTTTCTCACCAGTTAACTCCGTGGAACAAAACGTTTTTGTGAGAGAAATACTGTGCCAGTACTAGCACTATGAATGCAGTCTTTCAGTCACGGCTTTTTTAACAGTATAGTAAATTTCCGCACTAGATATGCCAGATAATGAGAGAGAGAGGGAGAGAGAGACAGAGAGAGAGAAGTACACACATACACACACACACACACACACACACACACACACACACACACACACACACACACACACACACACACACACACATTACCTAGGGAAAGAAGAAATGCTGTATTTTTAATGGATGAGTATCAGGTGTATCATAGACCATGGCTGAATACAGTAAGGATTGGTAATCAGGCGTCACTCACATTATATTTGCTACACTGCATTAAAGGACCATTCTGGTATGGTTGCATGTTTTAGCCCATTTACTAAACTGCAAGCAAACCTTACATTACTACCAACCATTTTTCAAAGCATGCCACACTTTTTTTTTTGGATTTTTTAATATTTACTCAATTGCCCTATTTTTCAAAATTTAAACGTTTAGGTGATAAACCATACAATTCTCTGGTTTGAATTTAGTTTGAATTTAGTTTGGAAATCAATCTTTTCATCAGGGATTATTTTCTGGTAGAGAAACATTCTGTTGTGTTGATTTCCTAGTGCAACAGACAGGAATGGTACATTCATGTGGTATCAATAAATCTGAAAAAACTAATTTCCTTCTTGGTAGTTAGCCAGACTATCATAACTTTTTTTAAAGCAAGAAGAAGCCAAATCCACATTATCCTTTTCACAATGCCCATATTTGCTTATTTTTTGTCTTCTGGGTTTGATTTTCTGACCAAATAGCATGTGAATGCAACACTGTTTGGCAGCCGACTTTGAACTCCCGGATGTCAGAGCTTCCCACCAGCATGTGAACGCACCAGAAGTTGTGTAGACTTTTAAAATCAATGTATGCATTAAAGTCAAAGTAACTTTGACAAAAATAAACCTGGGCGGGATGTTAACTGTGATGGATTACCTAACACAAACAAGTTTCACGTCTCTGCAAGTTGATTTTCGTACTGTACTGAAATGAATGGAAACAAATGGCTGCCTGGAAGGTAGGAAAAAACGTATTCAAACATCTAAACAAGTATGGTATGCTTTGGAAAATGGTTGGTAGTAATGTCAAGTACATGAATTGTAGTAAATGGGCTAAAACAAGCAAACACAGCGGTATCGTCCTTTAAGTAGGTGAATATCTCACATTGTTGAGGATCCAAAGGAATGGACAAAGGCAACAAATTATCCATAACCTTTCTGTTGTTTCACAATTTGGGGATTTCTTACCAGATATGGAAGGTAAATACGTCAAGGAAGGCTCCTGTGCTGTGTGTTAACAAAGTAGAGCATGTTCTGCCACGGTATTCAGAATAGGAGTGGAACCTCAAGCAACAAGCCTAGCTGTATTTCAGGAAGTGGAATTGGAAGAATGTGGAAAAGCATAAATATTAAAAGATGAAGTGTTGAGGATAAATATGTCTCTAACTGAAAAAAACAGAGCGGATTCCTTCTCAGGCGATCCATCAACAGGCTGTGAGGAACATTTTCGAGGTTAAGCCAAACAGACAGCTCACAAGCACATAAGTTCCCTCTGAGTGCTCAATGGTCGGAAAAACACTCTACAGCATCTTTGGTTAATGTGATTTCCCTTTTTCATATTATTAAATGTGAGGGGATTTTCTGCAGCTATAAGCCACAATTAACCCATAATTAGTTTGTGTCTGTGAGCCATTAATAAAGAAATATTTTTTTCAAGGTTTGAAAACACAAATAATCCCCAACTTTCTCCAGTTAGATCATGTAATTAGTTTATTCATAGCTGGTTTATTACCATAGAGGCAAATATTTCTTAGTTGTTTGATTTTTTTGTCTTTGTTTTTTTTAATGAGGCAATCCTGAACTCCCTCAAGACAATAAGCAGCCACACAAACCACTAATGTGACTGCGTTTCCCTTGCAGAGTCTGGACTCTGTTAACCTTGGTTGAGACAGTCCATTCTACCATTTAAACAAAATGCATGAGTAATGTTTTTATGGCGTCATTTCCAAATCCCAAACCAGAAGACTTAATTTCAAAACCTCAGTCACTGAACGTCACACTGTGTGTTAATGAGCATCTCCTGCTTTAAGGCTTCAGTACCTGTTTGTGTGGGTAGACGTTGATGTGGCATTTGATACATTCTTGTCCCATGTTGGCCCAGGAGTTGCCACTCATCCACTTCCGCTTACACTTGGGGCATTTGTACTCTCCAAAGCATCTCTTCTTCCCCTGGTAAGGTGTCAGCCCCTCTCCTTTGGGTCGGGCCTGTAAAGAGCAAGGCAGGCATTCCTTAAGTAAACGATAAAGATGTATCCACATATGCATAAATCATTACTTTTACTTCCTTGATAAATAAAACTCTTAGGAATGCAGAAAGTGTTTTTCCTTTAGTGCTGTGGAATATATGGAGAGTGCAGAAGGACGTTTTGCATTTGTCTGGACAACAACAGATGGTGAGGTTTGACAGCAGGGTGTGTGCGCTGTACAACTTTGTCGTGCTAATATATAAATCCAACTTCATCATACAGCACACTCCTACACGCAATTTTGGCACAATATGCGGTTGTGTAATTGACATTTACTTCCATTACAGCTGTGTTAAATTACTCCTCTGATTCTCATGAGGGAGATGATTACGAACAGTCAGTCAGCCATGAAAGAGCACTCACAAGAGGGCAATATTGTTGGGAGGGGCCACTCCAATGAGTTCATGCTGGCAACTTTATTTAGGCCACTGTAACAGCAAAGGGGGAATAGGCTCATTTTCCCCCTTAAAGCATGTCACAAACAAACGTACTACTGATGTCATCAGAAGGATAAATCACAAACTTCTCTATCCAGCCAAAAGAAACCCAACTGCACTCTGATTATTAAGTTTGTCTGAGCCTGTCATTATCAATCTTGAACCTCACCCATCAAAAAAAATAAAAACACTGCAGAACTCACATTGGATAAATCGCAAATCTGCCTAGTTACAGTCATTAGCAATGAAGGAATGGTTATTTATATAAACACATTCTTCCAGTTAGGAGTGCTGTAAACAGAGTAGCAACAAATTGTCCATTTCATTCTGAATAACAAATGTTTTCATGCACAGATTGGCTACCTGATATGAAAGAATGAGCCAATTTGATGCACACCATGCAACTGTTGGCAGTTTTCCAGCAGGTTAGGAAATGCCCTGTCCTCTCCAAATGAAACCAAACCTGCCCCGGTCCTGATTCCCCTGCAGGACTGGAGATTGTTTTCATAATCACTTTAGCATTGGCTCCAGATTTTAGGGTGGATGTAGCGGGTACAGGGTAGGAGGGGTACAATGTGTACCCCTGGTCTTTCCGTATTCCGTCCTGTCCTGTGTGTGAGTCATATGAACTTTAATCAGCAGCATCTGGCGCTGTCCTAATGCACGCCAGCACTTTGCATCACCACCAGCGAGCCAACGCTAAGTACGATCGGCTGTGCTGCAATCCGGCCCCTCAACAGCATGACCTCAACCCCACTGTCAGTATAGCATCTCCCACTGTGACAGCGTGCAGGCTGGAAACTCTGACTTCTGCTGGCCCGCAACACACCACTCTATACACACTGATGGGTTTTTTGACGCAATCGCTAGGCAATCTCAAAGACAATGCCATGACAGCATTTTACTTGGATGCTCTCCTACAGATGATCTATCTACAAAATAACCCAGCTATAAAGAGGCTGCCATTTTCCCTGTTATGAACCCAAATACCAGTACTTTCTGACATATTGCTGCATTGGGATTAACTGCTTTTATATCTAATAAAAACAATCACTTTGAAGTTACGTTACTGTACTGTACTCCTGTAGGAGTCTTTAAATAAAGTTATTTATTTGGAAAGCTGCATGTAAACATAGTCAGTGATGATTTCCCACTGCAGCTATTTGTTCAAATGTGAAAAATCTCTCTCTGATACTGCTGCCAGGACTCAGCAGGATAGAAACAGCACTTATCCTCCTTATGACCATTCCACTCCCGCTCCATGCTGGTTTCGGGGTCTGGCCTTGGCCCTTGGATGCACATCGTGGTCTGCAGCTGAGTGCTCTCAGGTCAGCCAAGCCCCCTTTACAATCAATATCAAGATACAGTGACTCTGTTTGTGTGCACGCAGCAAATGGATTATCTGTCCAGCCCAAATGAAAAGTAGATGCACTATACAACAACTAATAACCAACAACTATACAGTATTGAAGCAGCTGGTTATGTGGATGAAGTGAGGAAATCACATTCACAATGGGAGGTTTCAATCAAGCAAGCCCCAATTAAGTTATCAAATCCAATTGAGGTATATATACATATAAGTTAATTTAGAATAATATCAAATTAGTGGAGATGATACATTATTAAGGTGGACAGTAACACATTCAACGAGGTTGTGAACGCAGGGGAGAAAGCGCTGAATGAACCAATTTCTTGAGGAAATTATGGCACTCCTGTCACACGCGCACATAGTTTTCATGGCTGCAAAACAACGCAACACTTATGCGGACACTTGGAGTTATAAATCTCAGAGTAGTGCTAACGTTGTGGGCGGTTGTTGTGAGGCTATTGCGACACACTGCCACTCATGGAGGTCTTCTCAGATGATGAGAGGGTTTCGGTTCTGAAGTCATAAACTTTACAGGCACAGTTGGCACAGCACATTCCAGCGGCCACCCAAACAAGTGGGAATGAATGTCACAATAACATCTGGACCATTGTGCTACCACTGCCAGCAGGGACAGGCTGGGAAACATAGATTCAGGGCACACACCAGTCAGTGACTGATGAAGAAAGCTGTGGTTTTTTCACATACATAATCTTTCCATTTACATTGGTGCAATGGATAACAAATCAAAACCCCCAGCTGTAAACACTAGAATGAATAAGTAAATGTTTTAGTTAGGCCTGATTTCCAGGAAAATAACTTCCTTTAAACCGACATTTACAAACCATTCACAATACACACACAGTACAATGACCAATTTAATGGACCTGCGTCACCGCAACCACACAACATGCTGGAGGATGAGCCGACACGGGAGGATGTGTTTTGTTTTCCTTTGCTCTGCACAAATAAAGCCATTCAAGCTCGGGCCAAGGTAAGAGCTAAATGGACATATCTGTCCCATTTAGAGTGTTTTAGGTGTCCGTCGAGTGGAAACAAAGCTTTGAAATAGAGAATCGGTCGATGGCGTCCGTGCCAGGAGATGGCGAGCGGTGTTTGTCGTATCACTTCGACAGTGCCGGCTTGCACTAAGTCAATGTTTGTATATGTGCCTGAGGCCGGAGCCCCGGGTGTTGAGATAAGGGTCAGTGTGTTTAGAGCGCATCCTCCTGTAGCCCAGAACACAGCAGGGAGGCTGTGAGTCATCACATCACACACACACACACACAACAAGTTAATGCACATACATGAAATATACTCACATGCATGTGATACACTCACACACACATGCAGATTCACTGATACAGTCTCTATCTCTAGACAATACATAGACACACGCACACACATGCAAATACACTAACACAATCTCTCCCCCGCTCTCTCTCTCGCCTCTCCCTCGCCAACACCCAGACACAAACACACACACACACACACACACACAACGAATTCCACATCCACAGGTTTTCATACACCCCTGAGACACAACTGGAAAGTCTCAGCACACGGTTTCCTGCACTACTCCTACTCAGAGTTTAGCCACGCTACAAGGACACAGATCATTCCATGGCTTACATCACAGGATTAATGAGCTCACATACTGTACTGAATAGAATAAACAGGGTTGAGCAAGAGACAGAGGAACAAAAATGAAATGAGGTGTAGGCAGGGCACGAGAGAGTAAGATGCACGGCAACAGGGGAGTGCTCATTAGGACGGAGAAAGAATGAGAGAGAAAGAGCTGGATGTGAAACAGTCTGCTGCTCCCCCAGGATACTGTGGCAAAGGGGGTCTGAAACCTGCTGGTCTGGAATCAGGCTCCAACATCCACACACAGACACACACACACACACACACAAAGAAAAATAAAAGTGGACAAATACCACAAGCCTACAGTCATCCGAGCCAGCTGGGGAGAGACCCTCCAATCAAACCCTCTCAGGCCGAGCAAGGAGGGAGGAGAAAGAGAAGGAGAAACAGAGGGAGAGAAGGAGGAGGAAATCTAAATCCAAAGCAGATGGCCTCCATAGGGGCAGAACACAAGAGAAACACTGAGAGCCATCGTAAAATCGCTGCTCTGCTTTCAATTAGGCCATACGTTTCAGGGAGAGAGAGAGAGAGAGAGAGAGAGAGAGAGAGAGAGAGAGAGAGAGAGAGAGAGAGAGAGAGAGAGGGGTGGGGGATAAAATAGCGTTAACCAACCGCTGTAGCTATGGCCTCAGCTACAGTGGATTGAACTCATTATCATGTGGAGGAATGTGGAGACGTTTCTCTGGGGGGGCAGATTTTAAAGAGACATGTGTTGAGTGTTGTAAAAACAGAATGAGATTAGATTCCCCATCACCAGGAATCTGAAGCATGTGGGCTATTGCAGGTAGACTGGTGTTAATTGGAAGCGGTACGTTTAAGCGCACAGTCCTAGTCTAGACAACGCCCACTCCGGTGTCCTTCAATTTCAGGGTAATTCAGGTAATACCATAAAATTGATTAAGAGGTATGCGCACTCAGGCATCAGAACTCTGAAATTGCAGCGGCTTAGCACACCAGCAATTGAAATTTCACTTTGTCTTGAAACCATTTGAAATTCTGCTCCAATGTAAATCATAAAAAAAGATGTCTATTACTGACCACTGGAAAAATCGGATCCAGACCACTGTCTGAGGCCTAAAGGTGATCTTACATTTGTGTTGTTCTTACATTCCAGACTAAGAGTAATGACCAGTGGACAGACACCAGACTGTATGCTTTCAGACACTCGCCCAAACCCTGAACCCTAATCCTCTGTCTCCAGGAACAGGATAGGTTAGCCTTGGTTTAATATTAGATGTCCCTTCCAATCCAAACCTTAAAGGCATAATTCCAGAGACCGCTACTTTCAAGGCTGTGGATATGGAATTTCATACTTTCTGAGTATCTATCTCCATATTAGAGGAGACATCTACCTAGATTTGATTTGGGCTCCAGACATTGCCCACAGTCAGTCCACACACAACAAATACAAGGAGACAGTGCTGACAATAAAGTTTGGGAACTTAAGCTCAATTTTTATGCAAATGTTACATGCCATTCTGTGGTTTGTCTGATTCTATGAGAAAACAAGGGATTTGGTGGGTAAAACAACTTTGAGGCTTTGGAAAATGGTTGGTAGTAATTGCATGCAACCACTTCTCTGGTCTCAATTTGGGAAGCAGGGTCTTTGTTGGGAAATGCAACTCAGCCATAGATGAAAAATGCAGAGGAGGCCTCTGAATGTTTGCAATTTTTCTCATAAGCCTAAACACTTGAGAGAGAAATGATGGTCTGGAAGATTCTGCAGAAAGAATTAAACAACAACCTTAAGTGCAATGTAAAGGAAATTAATATTGCATTGTTTATTCGTTCATTTACATGGCTTTTCTAACGTAAACTTGAGATCAGTAAACAAAGTAATGACCCACGACTAAGCCAAGGCTCTTAGCTATGATATCACCAGTACGCAGACTTGATGAATATGATAATACGAGATTCTTTGGCATCTTTTGCAGTTCCCATCATTGCAGTGTGGGGCTGATCTGATGAGTTACATGATAACTGAGCCCCAGACAGGTCAGTGTGCTCCTTACTGAGACACAACATACAAATAAGCCTCCCGCTTACCAAGGAGAAAGAAAGTGTCAGAGGAAGAGCCTGGGATATGTTTTGTCAGACAACACAGGATGGAGTAGAGACATTGTTTGCTTCACTTGGGGCAAATAGTAGTTGCAAACAATTCCTAGCATACAAGATGGATTAAGTTAACCACATCAAGGCAATTAGGATAGTGTAAACATGTAAACATGTAAAAAATTCAGATACTCTCCTGTAATTCTGTATAAACGTTCATTATATTGTCCTACGTGGCAAACCTTACCCATCTGGCAACTGCAAGTAGGCTGAAAGAAGCAATAAAAGTATTTGCAAATACTGTCTGACCCAGGTCACACAGCAATCCAACTTCAGCTACTAGATTCAGGGAGGAGTTGTCTGCTTTGCCAGTACTGTGTGTTAGTAAAATCATCTCATGCACTTGACCCACAGTGCCCATGTTGGCTGACATCACTACCCCCACAGACTACAAAGTTGAAGAGGCAGTCGTCAGCCTGTCAGTCAGGACTGAGGGCCAAGTCAGGGCATGCAGATGGCCACCGCTTCAAGTCTCTCACAAGAATGACACTGTCACCCCCTCAGCTGTGTCCCACTGCCCACTAAACAAGTATTTTTTTTATTGGCTGTTTCCGCTGCTGGACTGGACAGCCCAATCCCGTGCCAGAACCTCAGCCAGGTGCATTATGGGGGCTATTTATCAATCCCACCATGCACTACAAGCTCTAAATACGGCCACTGTTTCCCGAGTCCCTCTCTCTTTTTCTCTGCCATCTCTCCCTCCCTCTCTCTCCCTCTCTCTCTCCCTCTCCCTCTCTCTCTCCCTCTCTCTCTCTCTGGATGGCTCCTTTGCTGGTGCAGCTGTCTCTTTCTAATGCCTGTGAAGAAAAGTGGCTGAGGCTGAAAGTGACGGGAGGAACAGGTGTGCTGTTAAAGTGATAAATATGCCCTCTCTCAAGCACAATGCACCTCTGTTTATCAAAACAATCCCCCCTGAGCGGGGCTGTGTAGATGGACTGAGAGACAGACAATACACTCAGGCTGCCATAGAGAAAAAAGTTAAGGGAAATACAGGGTACCAAATATCTATCTTTTCAATCAGCATTCAAAACAAAGGCTTGGCTGGGGTACAGGCCTGTTTAAAGAAGCATACAGCTAAACCACTGAGCAAAACAAATATGTTTATTACAATCAGATGCTATTAATCCAAGTGTATATTTTGTGACAAATGATTGCACTTATCTAATAACCAAAGACGTCAGTACACGTTGCAATTCTCCACAACAAAACGTGCCACTCTGACAAGTGAGGAGAATGTTTGTGACACTTTCTCTTATGTGCAAGACCACCACATGCAAAGTGATTATTCATAATCACTTTCTGAAACGCAGCTCTTGGCCTTTGGAGCGTATTCTTGAGTTGTTACAAAGCGAAGCCATGTTTTCCAAGTATCCCAGATAGTGTTGCCTTAATCCTGGTTTGCTGGCACGGGCCCCAAACTGCTGGGCTGCTCCCCAGCGTTCCGCAGCGCCCCGATCACTAGCTAGCATCTGGAAACCATCAGTGTAAACAAAGGAGCAGCGGAGGAGCTCAGGCCCCTCTCTGCCTCTCCGCATCCCCCAGGACATCACTCAGAAAGCAACACAAGAACACCAAACCAGCCCTCTGGACCTAAACCTGTGTGTGTGCTGCATTTCTGTGTGTGTGTGTGTGTGTGTGTGGTTTGTGTGTGTGTGTGTGTGTGCGTGTGTGGGTGTGTGTGTGTATGTGCGTGCGTAAGCATACATATCTGTGTCTGCGCTTGTCTCCTCATCTCCAGATCTGTATTTAGTTTGGCTGCGGTTCAGAAAAAGATAGATTTACAGATATAGTACAAAGACACACGGATCGGATTCAGTCCACAATGTTAGCTTTTTTAGTCCTTTGGAGCTTTTGTTTGGTTTGCTCATTAAGCGTAGCACTTCTGATAAGACTCCTAATTGCTTTAATGTGGTTTCAGCTAGCGTGCTAGCCTTAGCGGTCTGGTGAATGCTACAAGGGGGAATGGCAGGAATCTGGATGTGGTTTGAACCTGAGAACTGGCTCTCCTCGGTGAAACATCAAAAAAGATCAAAGCATCAATCATGGTTGATCCTCTTCTGAGACAGGACAGGGAAATATTTCCTGCACTTTTCATAATAGTGCTTCAGTAACCATATATCTATTAATCATGTGGTTTTGTCTTTCTCTGATTCACTGCTGAAAGCTCTAAGATGTAGTTCAGAGACCTTTTAAACACTTTCAAGTATGAATCTCACACTTATGCAAACTCTGTGATGGTTGTAAACACAGTGGTGAAGACAGCGGCCATTTTTACAGTTCTCCAATCTGTTAAATACAGTAGAAAATAACTTGTTTTAGTCAATCTGTATGAACATGAATTTTTTCAGCATGGATATGGTTTAACATTGCTTGTGCATTCATTTTGCAGAGGTGATTATTAGGCTTACCATATTCTCAGTTCACTCAGTATCAAGCTGTTATGGGCTGGGCATGTAATGTTCTGACCATGAGGCCAACATATCAGGGATTTATTCTGAAGCTAACAGACAGATGCTAAAAAATTGCAATACACCACATTAGCAGTAAAGCATGCTTAAAATATGTAGGTCCGCTCAAAAGGCTGATATTTCAAACAAACATGACTGTGCTGTATGTGGATGAGACCTAGTGGTGGTGAACACTGTCAAGTCAAGTCAAGTCAAATTTTATTATCCCACTAGTGGCTCTCTACTGCCTCATATTCATCCCTTTGCTTCATTGCTCCACATCTGCTGAGATAAGCATTCTTATCTTGTACAGTTGTCTCTAAATATAAACTCATTACACAATCATGTACTGTATATAACCTCAGTCACACACAGGCTTCGGGTTTGTGCACTCATAGACACCTGAACCCGCATACACACACATTCACGTGTGAATGCACACTCTCTCTTACACACAGACACGTACACATACACTGCCAAAAGGCCATAGAGGGCACTTTCAGACTTCAGAAACTGAATGTCTACCAAAGGGTGTAGTTTATGAAACTTCTCCAAACCCGTCTAGGTCATACAATTTGAAGTAATGATCCTACAAACCTGCCTCAAAAAACATAAAAACCCTGCTCATAACAATGGCTTTTGCGCTTACCCATAGACCTCAGTATTTATTTACAGTATACACTGTGGGTTCAGTAACAGACCATGCAGGAAATCACTGGAAGCAGACAGATTTTCAGATTTATGGGCATTACAATCACATCTAGTCAGAGAAACACATTTTGTACTTTTCAGAAATACAGCTCAAAAATGACACACCGATTTAAGTAAAATGTGACAATTTGTAAATGTGATAATCCAAAAGCAGATTAGTACATTATGACAGCAACCCGCCACTGCTGCACAGTCTCTAATGCAAATTTTGATGTTTCTATCACATAATGTCTCATCCCTGCTCATTGCCTTCTGTATTTTAGAGCTAGATTAAGGACGAAAAGTCACAACTTGAACTGACATTTAAATGTAGGTTAATCACTCGCCTAATACAAGTGTGGTGACAAGCAGAAAGCTGGCATAACAGTGCTACTTTCAAGAAGCCATTAGTAACACTTTACACCTCTATGATATGCACTTGCAATGCTGCACTCTGTTCTGCTGCAGCTGGGGAAAATCTCTGTGGAATGTATATGTACAATTTTAACACTTTTTAAAAAAGCTTTAAATTGATATTATATATTATTATGATATATTGAATTGTTATTAATACGTAAGCTGTCAATCTATTCAAATGCCTTTATGTATTAATAAAATAGGCCCACCGACCAAGATACATTATTTTCTCTAAGATTAGTTGCCCAGTCAGAAAAAGGTATGTGAGTCCACCAGATATGACTTTCCCCTCTTAGTTTCCCATCACCCCTCACTCTGCCTGAACCTGCACCCATGTGGGTCAGGGTGCTATTCTTAAAAAGGTTTCATATTCTAGAAGCCCTTTATTTTAGCTATTGATGTGCGCTTGGCATTTCATTACACTATAAAAAGCGGTTTACTCACAATAGCACATCCCAGTTGCTTCCCAGTCTAAATATGCCAAAGAGGCATTTGTGCTGTCATAAAGTCTTTTGCTGCATACTGTATATCTTCCCTGGGATGTGCTGCGTGAGGGGAAGCCGTTTACACACGAGACAGCAGGAAGGGTATCAGACGGAGACAGAGAGAAGTGAAAAATGTGATATGTAAGAAAGAATCCAAAACCACAAGACTGTCACATACAGTACATATAATCGAATCCACAGTTATTTAAAAACCTCAATCATAACAACAAAATTTCATCAAAGGATCATAAATCCACATGGAATTTAAACAGTTTCTGAGGCAAGATAGTGCAACAAATAACTCCAAGCTGATACTGCAGTCTATATAAGGTGGACAGGAATGCATTTAAAATGACCCGAAGCTGTATATTTTTGATGAGACAGTCTTGCTCAGGGTTACACGTTTTCCGCTGTGGGTTTTGGGGTTTAACCGCTGAGGTCACAAGTCTCTGTAAATGGGTTTGTTATCTCACCGTGATACAGGGGCTGGATTTTCAGAGGACAACCACTCCAACTGTTTTAAAGAATAACCACAAGTCCATTTCCAGCCCCACGGAGACGACGAAATAGTTCATTCTAGGAAATGGCCTCCGCCTGGCAGTGTGTGTACGTGCATGTGTGTGTATGTGTCTTTCTACTGGAAGAGACTGATATTGCGCCACAGCACAGAAAAAAACTGCTTTCGGTAATGACCTTAAAACAGCACAAGCGTCTAAAATAAACACTTTCTCAGATCCTAGAGAAGTCTTGTAACAGTACCAGGCATATCACTTCTGTTTAGTCTGTTCCCAGACGTGCAGAGATATCGCACAGCGAAAAGGTGAATCATGACAGTTGTATTGCAGATAAACTGACAACCCAGAGCTATCAGTCCTGCAGATAAGCAGAGGCTGTGTCAGAAAATATTATCAAAAAGGTGTTTTGCGTTTCTAAATGTCATCAATGCCCATTGAGGAAATGGTGTTGCACACTGCTTCAGCTATATACACAGGAACAGTATGTTGGATCCTGAAATTGTTATGGTATCAGTGTTATTTGCACTTGTCCCTTTCAAATAAACCAAAAAGCAAAGAAATACAGGCACAGTTTCTGCACTCCTGCAGCATTCACAATTAATAACAAACGCATAAGGACAATGTAAAACATGATATACCTCAAATCTCCAAGAAGAAATTTTTTTACCAATTGAATAGAAGTGGCTTTTGTTCCCATGGACATCCATGCATTTTTGAGATTTCACAATACATTTTCAGTGGTTTGGCTTAGTAGCAGGATCATGAAACATTTTCTACTTGTGGGGAACAATGTCAGCTTTCAGTTACAATGAAAAAAAAAAGTGAAAAAAGGCAAAATTGGAGTTACATGGTTTCTGTAGAAGTCTGACAATATGTTGATCTGTTGATTTTAGATTAAAACAAATCTCAGCTAAGTCCTCTTTAATAATGTTACTGCTTATAAATGAAACTTGGTGACTTTTAATTTCTGGATGTTATGATAAACCTGAGGTTAGGGTCTCGTATTATGTGTTGTTCTAAGCAGCTGATTTCCCTGTTATGACAATTAATACGCTCATGTTTGATTTTGCCCAACAAAATAATGAGAGGATATTTATTTCCAAGGAAATTCCACAAAAAAATGCATCGATTAACATGAAATTTCTCTACTCTCCCAACAGACCACAATACTCGTGTTACTCCCACTAACCGTTTCTGTGAATAGTCTTGCTATAAAATGCGTGCAGCCAACACGTGCATGTGTGCATACATGCATGTGTGTGTGCATATGT
Source organism: Centroberyx affinis (assembly GCF_046629955.1). Lineage (NCBI taxonomy): Eukaryota > Metazoa > Chordata > Actinopteri > Beryciformes > Berycidae > Centroberyx > Centroberyx affinis. The sequence goes on along the minus strand of NW_027280623.1, from coordinate 5,943 downwards.
GTGTGTGATTGTATGCTTATACGTGCGTGCATGTGTGTATGTGTGTGTACGTCGAAGGTTTTCTCCGCAGTAACAGGCCCCCGTCATTCGTGTCCAAGACAGCTGCAGAGGCATATCACCATGCCAGATCCCTCTTTGCCAAAACCCGATTCCCAGATTCCTAGATTTCCAAAACCCTGCTTCCCTAATCGGCCACGGATCTCAATGTCATGTTTTTGGATGACTGATGTATACCCTTGAGAGAATAAGCAGTTGGGTGTTTTGGTTCGTACCAATAACACTCTCTCATTATAAAAAATCTGATGTTTTTGACAGAATCCTCTCTCTCTTCATGCTTCATTCATAGAACACATCAGTACAGGCCAACTGGGCCTTGGAATCCGTCCTGGTTGAACCCAGACGCTCAATTCCATCATCACACCTGCCTGATGTGGGAGCTGCCTCTTTTCACAGACGCAGGATAAGCTTTCCAGACCCCTACACTTACCAAATTTACTAGGCGCTAAGGGCTAATGCTGATCATAGAGCAGTGGGGCTGTGGGGTGTGAATTTCCCCCTGCCCTCTCCTAGCCTTGGCCTTAGCCATGGCCCTGCTAACCCCAATGAGCGGTGCAGCTGCACGGCAGCGTTGGGTTACCAGGCCAGTGAATGACAAGAGCAGGTTGGGCGGCTGACTGAGGCATACAGAGGTGCACAAAACATCTCATCACACACCACAGGAATGAAATACTACTGTTGTCCGTCATGCATGTACTGTATAATGCCTGCAAGTGCGTGTGCATGTATTTTTGAGTGTGTGTGTGTATATTTCTGTAAGTCATCACTCAGATCTACTGTACACGTGTGGTGCTAAATTCATTGCTACATTTGTGTCTATGCTATATCGGACCTATGGCCCTATATGGTTTCTCAATGCCCTTGCTATAAAGGCCCTTTCTCTGTATAACTGCTCAAAAACAAAATAGCCAGTGTAGACGGCTGTCTGCTGTGTCACTGTGAAAGAGAAAAGCTGTCTGTTACAGTATGTCTCCAGCAACCCTGATACGCCTTATCTGTTTAGATGATAGCCCCTTACACTCTGTGACTCTCTCTGTTGCTCCCTTTCTCTCTCTCTCTCTCCCCTTCTGGTAACCTGACTGAGTGTGTGTTAGAGCAGAGACAGACACAGGGCCTTCAGAGCCTTCACAGCGACTGGAAGGAAGATCAGGGGTCACCCTGTAAAAACATTCCCATGGTGCACCTCCCCCCCGACCCTCCTCCCTGCCAGAAACTTCCCGACACACAACAGAGCAGTGCAGGGTGTGAGAGAGCGAGAGAGAGAGAGAGAGAGAGAGAGAGAGAGAGAGACATGCGCACACACACACACACACACACACACACAAAAGAGAGAATTTCTAGAAGAAATACAGGTTATTTTTATAAGAAGTGAAGAGGCAGTCGCTGACTTTGGATGGAAATCTGTTTTCAATTGATGCTGTCTAACAGTTACAAAAGCATTGCTTAACTGAGTGCTGTGAAAAAAATAAGGCCTATAGAATTTCAAATAAATAACTTTACCACCAGTATTCTCTTGGGCACACACACACACACACACACACACACACACACACACACACACACACACACACACACACACACACACACAGAAACACATCACTAGGTCCCCTGTGACTTCACATATTGACCACAAGTGTGTTTTGATCTAGTTTAACGATATGGTTAACACACTCGTGAGGGGGGCTGGGGCTCCTTAGTGGCTTGCCAGAGAATTAATTCAATTAGCTTGAACTTGAAGAAAAAAAAACAATTATCAAATGAAAACCATAGAGGTGGCCCTATATGTTAACTGTAAAGACTATACTCCACATGTTGACATACAGGCACACAGGCTTTACGGTCATCACTGTGGTTTGTTTTTGTAATTTTTTTTTTTCCTCCTAAGATCCAAAGCACTATCCAAACATACTCCAGTCTGACGCACCACTGTGATGCAGTGAGGTCCCTACTGGGGGAACAATACAGGGCTGCCTTCCTGACCTCTCTGTCTAGCAGATCCTACAGACGTACAATGACTGCCTTAATTACCAGCCTCCATTCCCACCACTAGGGCTTTCCCCAATGGTGCCCATTCAGAACTGCAGTCTCTCCCTAAGGTGCCCATTCAAGCTTAACACAAAGCCGGCAGTGTCAGTCCCTGATCTCTTGACACCAAATCCAGTGCTCTGTGCCAGCACTCGCAGCTTCACAGCGTCTCTGTCTGTCTGTCGGTCTCCTCTGTCAGTCTGTCTGACATCGCGGAGAAATTTCTGTTGTTCAGACGTGACGAGAACTGGTGTCATTACGAGGAGCAATTAGTTAAACCACATACCGACTCAACCGCTGTAGATAAGAGCAAGAGATAGCTGCCAGTCAGATGTGGGTGTAAGAGACAGGGGGGTTGATCTGAGTTTGGTGGTTTGATCAGTGGAACTGTGCTCCGTTTTGGAGTCCTTTTGGCCGCCCACTCTCCTCAACTATCTTATGAGTTTTCCAGAATAGTTACAGTGAAGAGAGACGAGGTTATGGCAACATAGCATGAGCTGGAACTCAAACCCAGGCAGTCACTGGTGTATAATGTTCACATTAGCAGACTGAGCCACCGGCACAGCCTCGATACATTTCATTGTGATGTCGTTTTTGATATTCTCTATTGTAACCTAGGTAGGATTATTTGATTTACAGTATTAATGTGATGATGTATAGTTTGAGGAGTGTGCGACCTGTACCTGAGGAGGCCATATGAGAGGAGTTTAGTGTTTATTATGAGCCAACAAAATCTGCTGGCCCTGGTGCGCTAATAGGGCATCATGCTGTAGTGAAAATCTGACCTCTGACCCTCTGATCCCTCCCTCCCCGGTGATGTGTTGCTCTCAGCGTGTGCTGAATCATCCTGTTCTAGTTCCCTAAGCCTCAGTGTGTGACTGCTGACCCCAATGACACTGTACATGAGAATCCCTGACGAACACAAGCCAAAGTGTGAGTTACTATAACTGCTGCTCATGCTTCCATTATTCTTGATGATGACTCTGATCAGTATTCTGTTATCCTGTAACTAGTGCTATCATGTAAACAGCTAAAATCTTCCACTTTTTAGTGCTAGAGCAGTGTAAGAAATAAACACAATAAAACAGATAGAGCAAAAGTACAATCACTTCTAAATTGAGTGGTGACCTGGTTTCTCCTATGCTGCTTTTACTAGCTTATAAAAGGCGATGTGACGAGCAACTGAACCCACGCTTTACACATTATTGTTTATTTTCTTTTATTAACTTCTGCCTGCATCCTACGATGCTGGCTCAGCAGTTTGGCAGGAAGAGGATTCAGACCTATGAGAAACTCTGTCTCCAAGTTAAGCTAATGGAAAATAATCATCTAGGATAACTACATAACTGCCTGAGACAATAAGAAGGATTTCGGTGGAGCACAGCTGTGGATTTAGTCTGTTCTTAATCGCTCTGAGTGAAAGCAACGACTGATCAGATCACAGGAGGTGGTGACTTCATGAAGCGAAATAAATCCATCTGAAATGAGACAAGTGATCGACTTAGTGTCGACTTAACCTAAACTTAAAAAAGGCATATTCAGAAACCGGAAGGTAATTTCAGTAGAAGGTATATTGTGTATTCAAACACCTCTCTTCTGATGATCACTTTCATTTCAGTGTATTTCAACATTTGATGCAGCATTCTGCCACGCTGGCTGATAGCAGCTGTGAGTTTACCTGCCCATGGCAAATATAACAACGCTGCCCCAGAGAGAGGGTTAAGTGTCATGGTCACCAAAACAGGAAGTGGTGCGATTGTTGTCTCAGCAAAAACCCAGAGGAAGAATGGGATTCCTGTACAGAACACAAACCAGCTGGCAGGAAACCCCACTTTTATCATTCTTTTAACTTTGATTTCCTTTTGGGGGAAGTGCCCTCACTCCCCTTTCTCTGGCCTGCTGTCTCTCAGCTCTGTGCCCTTCTCAGACTCACAAACTATACCCTCTCTGTCTCTGACACACACACACACAAACACAGTAGTGCTCCACACCATGAGAATGAAACATTCACACTGCAGCTATGTCAAAATTGGCCCTGGGGCAAAGAGACCGTGGGGGTAAAATGTGTAGCATTCCATTATGACAAATGATGAAGTGTGACTGGGGTGTTGAGAGATTGTTTATCAACAATGTTAAGAAACTGTGGGATGCATAAAGAGAGAGAGAAAGAGAGAGGGACAGAGACAAAGAAAGAAAAGACAGGCTCTGTATAGAACACACAACAGCTGGTTGGAGGTAGTAGGGAATGTAAACAGATGATTACGCTGAATTATAATTAGATACTTTTCAGTGAATGCAAAGGGTAGTTAAATGGAGTAAAGCTAAGATCAGTTTAGGCTGTAATGATAGCTACAGTACAAATGTACGATGTATGTTCTTTCTCCTCCCAGGAACATTAGCCTCTGGGGACAGCTAACATCTCCAGCTACATAAAGCCCACATAATCTGTGCTGAACCAATGTCTAATCAGCATTGGACTATCAAAGGAGGCTAGCAACATAACATTTTATTTAAAAACAAAACAAGAGCTGACAAAGAGGTTTGAGGCAGAGGTTTTCTGAGTATGAGTTGGAAGTTGCATTGCAGAAAGATTAAAATGGGCCCTAGATTATTCAGGAGAAAAATCTATGTTTTTTGACAGGAACTTTTTTATACTGGAACAAAATTTATAGGAAGCAACCAGCTATGTTATGCTCCAGGTCCCTGTAATGTAGGGGGAGGTGCTAGTCTAATGGATAGAGAAGTGATTGGTTTAAATCCCACGATGAGCTGGGAAAAACTGGGTGGGTGAAGTGGATAGACAGCTCTCCCTTCCCCCAAATACCACTGAGCTGCCCATGAGCAAGGCACTTTAACTGTACTGTATTCAGTGTTGCTCGTCAGTGACTAATGGCACAACACAGTGGTGGCCCTCCCTCTGCACCTATTCGCCAAAGTCATTTATATGAGTAAAAAAAAGATCTGAACTTACTTATAACTATCTAATTTATAAACTATGTAAAATATTGTGGGCTAGCAGTAGTATTAGTAGTAGTAGAGAGGATGGTTTTGTCAGAGGAGCGTACATTATCCCAGAAAGTAACTGACAAAAAGCCTTGGAGGTAATGCTTTGCATGTGAATGACGATAAAACATCCATTAAAAAAGCGCAAGACCCTAAAAGTATGATTTATTTGAATTGATGACCTTGTTTCCTTTTTGTTTTACTGTAGACCTTGTACTCTTGGTGTTAACCCGTTTCTATCATTCTATTACTCAGAATGTGTGTATGCAGCTGATGGTACTCTGGCTAAATGTCCTGATTTCCTTTCATCCTTGTTCTGTGACCCTGACAGAACTGTTGAGATAATATACACTCATGTTTTACATGTGTACCACCCAGCCAATACAAAGAGGGCTTTTTAATCTTTTGCACTATCAACAGAGTGTCCTGGTGTTACCCATGCTTTTTTATAGATTTGTTGATCTTCATTCACAAGCCCAGCATTTTCTGCAAAGCTTTTGGTTTCAGATATCTTCCCGAAAAAGCACCATTCTTAAGACTCTTGACTCAAGTAATTGTTGTTTATGCTGTTCTGCAACCCACAAAATCATTTTGGAAATGAACAAAATTCTTTTGATGATGTGCGTCGTCGGAGAAATGGATTGAAAAAAAAGTATGAAGATGTATGGGGACCAAACTAGGCTTAGTATGGGAGCTCATATAAATGAAGGGGCCTGAACCTGATTCAATTTAAGACTTTATTATTGGAGCTACACGCTCCAGGAAATTGGGTGTGCCCACACTCAGCCAAACTACTTGTTTTCCAACAGTGAAGCACACAGTCAGCAGTGATGTAACGACAGTAAAATATAAACTTGA